>NW_005842007.1:2859043-2888140 GCF_000455745.1 Alligator sinensis
GCCCCTGCCAGTGGGGGCCAGGGCACTGGCTGCAGGAGTCTCTTCCTGACCCTGTCCTCCTGCACTCCCCACTCCAGCCCATCTGCCCCACCACCCACACACCCCCTAACCCTTGCCTACCCCCAGCACCACTCTTAGGACATGAACATGGGTGAAACAAAAAAAACTTTATTGCCCTCAACCCTCACCCCCATTCCTTCCTCCTCAACAAACAGTGCCGCTCCACCACTGTCCCCACCCACCCACAATAAAAAACCCGCTTACAAGAGGCAAGCTATATCCATGAGGCAAACGATATGCATATTGAAAACTCTGCAATATTTTGGCTGGTTCAGAACAGAGTGGGGAGCAATGGGGGGCGGGGGATTTGGTGCGGAGGGCTGCACCCTAGATGTTACCCCTCAGGTCTGGGGGCCATGGTGACCCCAGCATGTGGCAGCCTCATTCAGGGCTGGGTCTTCAGCCATGTGTTGTGGGGGAGAACAGCAGGGCCGGGCCCAGGCAGGTGATGGCGTGTCCAGGGCAGGGGCCCAGCCACAGTCTCTTGGGCAGGAGGTGTGCTAGGACCTCCTCCCAGGGCCAGGCAGGGGCTGGCTGTGGGGCAGCAGGCAGGACCAAGGGTCCCTGTGGGGCCATGGGCAGGGGTTGGGCATTGGGGGACATGTATATGGCCACCAGGACCATGAGAGTCTCCACTGCCTGGTGGTTGGTATCCCTCTGCTGCTAGAGCTGCTCCAGGCATTCCCGTTACAGGGGGGCCTCCATGTGGGCCCAGTGGTCCTGCTGCACGCAGTCCAGTGGCTCCTCTTGGGCAACATCCTCTGCCTTCCAGGCCTGCTCCTGCACCTCAGATGCCTGCTCCTGTGTCTCCCGCTCCTCCACTACTGCCACCAGCTGCTCGAACAGCAGGGTCCAGTCCCTGGTGTGCAGCTGGCACATCTGGACTGCTCCAGCAGTGGTTGGTGGTGACCCTGAGGTGGCATGTCTGCTGGTGAGCCCTTTCCTGCATCCAGATGTTGGCTCTGAAGAGACAAGAGATACTAGCCTTTTGTGAGAATTTGCAACATTTCAGAGATAAGATGCTCTGTACCAGGGGCTGTGCTTTGCCTGGCCTCAGATTGGGGGCCATTTGTGCATGAGTGCCTAGGGACCATTGTAAGTTGGCCAGGCAGGGCTGAGTCCTGGTGGCTGCTGGCTGAACTCCCAATCCCCCCTTGCTCCTCTGGGGCCAGTGGCCCACTGGGTGTTGGCCACAGGCAGTTTGCCTCCTCCACCCCATTCCCAGGGCAGGCCAGACCAGGCTGCTGGCAGCATCTGCCTCTGTGGCTCCAAACCCCACTCCCCACCTCTCCCTGCAGGCCAACCACTCTGCTGTGTTACTGTCCAGCCCACATCACCTGGGTTCAGGGCACATGGGGCTCCCAAAGAACTGGGGCAAGGGGCTGGCCATGCCCCCACCCTCCCCACAGGGGGACTCTCTGGGGAGGTTCCCTGGGGCTGGTCCCTCCCATGTCACTGCACCCCAAGTGTGCCCCTTCTGGGTGTGGCCTGTGTGGTGTATGATGAGCTATTTGTGCAGGCTGAAAGGTGCCTGAGCCACTACATACAGCTACTGCTGATCCTGCTGGTGCCCTGGGCACAGCTGCACTCTTGGTTTGGGACCCTGAGCTACGATGGTGTGGGGGGAAGCCTGGGCTGCCCCACAACCTTTGCTGCCACCTAAAGAGCTACCTGTGATAGTGCTACACATCTCTGCCCCCTGCTCACAAGGACCTTGCTGCTGGCATTGATGCCTTTCTCAGCATGTGAGAGGCCCATGCCCACCCAGCTGCAGGGACATGGGCTGCTCAATAAAGTTCTGAACTGTGTCCCACCTGTCTGTGTGCTGTTGGGGGTGGGAACCTGGGGCCAGGGGAGTGCGGGCAAGTCAGGAAGGGAGTGGGGCAGAGGAACGGGACACTTACCATGTGTCTGGGGCTGGTGAGGCTGGCAGCTTGGCACAGGCCTCCCCATTGGCAACAGCAACCAGTTTTGCCTGCTGTCCATAGCCCATGGTGTATGGTGGGCTGGTGCCTGGCCAGGGGTGCCCCCTGGGGAGAAGCTGGCACTGCTGGCAGTCAGTGGTGCTGTGGCTAGCTGCTCCTTGTGCAGGGGCATGGGGCTGCACTGAGGACAAGGCAGCTGCTGGACATGGCTCCCTGAACTACCAGTGGATGCAGCAGCCCAGGAGGAGGACAGGGAGGATGGGGCAGGGCAGGGTGCTGAAGGTCTCAGGTCCCCTCCTCTGGTGACATGTTACCAGAAGCATCAGGGCAGGGATTTCAGGGCTGGGCAAGTGGCACAGCAGGCTGCAGCCCTTTGCAACACTCAGCTGCGGCGAAGCAATGGCTCTGATGGGGGACAGGTCATGCAGAGACAGGCAATGAACAGGCTCTTTCAGGCTCCTGTGCAGTGTGCTCCAGGGCACAAAATGGCTGCTGGCTTTTACGTGTTGATTTGGAGAATCAGCGTTTCGGCCATAGACACAGCTTTAAAAGTTTTTTCTACATACCTTGAGGTACCAGGTGTGGCTCATGAATGTTGTGATGTTGGGGCAGATGGAGCATCCCACAGGAGTGTGGGGAGACCCCCACATGCTTGACAGCAGACCCAGAAGTGGACCGGAAGTACTTCCAGTCCATTTCCTGGTCCACTGGGGAGTGCACTGGGGAGCCCCCCTGAGCTGCCCTGCTTCAGTGACCGGCCACAGGGGGACCATGGGTGCCCCCCCCCCAGACCCAGGAGGCACCAGTCACTGAGTTGTGGGGTCACGGGGGTGGGGGGAGGGCAGGACCCCCAGTGCACTCCCCAGGGGACCTGAAAGAGGACCAGAAATTCTTCTGGTCTATTTCTGGGTCTGCTGCTGAGTGTCCTGGGGAGTCCCCCTTGCTTCTGTAGGACATTTTATGTGCCCCTGGATTGCAGCATTCATGAGCTGCCTGGTACCTACAGGTATGTAGAAAAAACATTTAAAGCTGAGTCTATGTCTGAATTGCCGAATCTTTCTGAATCTCTCCTAATCGATTTGGAGGGCTCCAATTTGATTCGAAGAGATTAAAAGGTCCTCTGATTTGATTCAGATTTGGAGATTTGGGCACTGAATCAAGCCGAATCTCCACCAAATCGAATCAGGGACTGAAGCTTTGCACAGCCCTAATGTGCGCCCTTAATTAGCATTACATTAGGCTAATGGTCATTAACTTGTGTCATGTAGACAAGCCTACTGTGTTTTGGATTATTGTGAATAGGTATAATTTGGGGAGATTTTTTAGATTATCCATTTTGTGGTTGTGCTGAACTAATATTCTTTTAAATATTTATTTTTAATTTTAAAGAGTCCAGATGACCCGACTGAGCAACATCATCAAGAAAAAAAAAATCCTGTAACTGGTACGGGTGCAGAAGGTGAAGCCTCTTCACAGAGTAATTCTTACTTGGAGGAGTTAGAAAAATATAGAGTCTCTGTATGGTAAGCAACCTGAGCTATCTTACATACAGTCTTTGTTGTGGACTTCTGTACTGTATGTCAAAAACTAAAGAAGAAGAATATTATTAAGCTTGCACAGTCAAACAATTCAAGCTTAGGGAATTTCAGAATTATGGTTATCTGTAAAACCTTGATTCAGCTCCCTAGAGCATATTCATTATGATTACACAGCCATATATATTCTTTATCATAATGTATAGTGCTCACTTTAATGAGTAATTATTCAATATTTTCTTTTCTGTTTTTTGTTCAGTACATGACCACATGCTTTATTTATTGGAAACAAAGTCTGTGTTAAATACAGATATTAATGTTGGGCTTTTCTGTGGCACTCATCCCTAGAAATTGACTGCTTCATAAACATTAATTAATTAATCTACACAAAGCCCCTGTGAGGTGAGACACTAATAGTTTCCCCATTTTACATATGGCAAACATAAAAATTAGGGTGAAATATTTCTGTTAATCGTGAGAATCCAGTCTAAGACACAGAGAACCTGATATTTTTCAGAGTATTTAGCCTGATATCTTTCCAGAGTTAACCAGAAACATGCTGATGGAACTGCTTTATATCTGAGGATACAGTTTTGTTAAAATCAACATTTTTGGTAAAATCATGTTGTTTTTGCCAAAATGTTATTTTGAAGAAAAACTGCAAAACAAAAATTCTTATAATGTCAAAATATCCTATTTTCAAAATATTTAAAATAAAGTGTTTCATTTTTTTTTATTTGGAGATTATTTTTCTTTCAAATATTGTAAATTATAAAATATGGAATAAAAGGCAAAATGGAAATGAAATGATCTAGTCAAATTGAAATGGTTAAATTGTTCCAGTTTTCCCCAGATATTTTTTCAGAAGAGAATTTTGGACTTTGGGGGTTTGCTCCCAATGAGAATACATATTAATTATCAAAATCTCAAATTCTTTGTGAACCAGAGTTTCTGCCCTTTACAAAGCTCTATATATTTGGTTGTTTTTTAGATTTATACCCCACTCTATCCAAAAGACTGAGAGCTTTATATTTTCAAAACATAGGTCTGATTTACTTTCTTTGCAGCTGCAAGGGTCAGCACTTCTGCAAATCATAATCCAGTGGCTTCTACTGGGGCACCTAGAAAATGAGATATACATGATTAGTTTAAAAGTTTTGGTTTAGTTTGGCTGCCTGCCTGGCACTGTAGCAGAGACAGGGACAAACCCCAACTTCTTAGGCTAGCCTCAGTCAATGGTTAGCCCTTCTTATCCTGCTCCCTCCTTTCCTGTTACTCACTTCACACCTTCCAGCTTTTGCAACACAAGGCAGGGTCCCTACAGACAACAGTCTCACTAAAACCTTTCCTCAGGACATTCCAACCCTTACACTGAGTGAGGGCCAGTGGAGAAAAAAAAAGCATAACATCATGTAAGGAAAGACTGAATCATGACAACACTACTGGAAGTGCTGTACTTCTGATGAGTCAAAAAATGAGATTTTGGCCATTCATTGTTACTAAAAGCTTCTAGCATTTTAGAGTAGCAATGTCAACCAAAATATTTTTGCTGGATCTCAGTATTTTTTTCTGCCCACCTCTGTTTTAGATTAGATATGAATTCACATTGTTTTCCATCCTACATTGTATCTTCTATGTGTTTGTTGAACATCAGCAGAAAACCTTATAGAATTAAATAGATCCTGTCAGTCTTACAGTCACTCCCGATTTTGCCTTTTTTAGGGCACACAATTGTGGTTACTCAACCTACATTCAGATGGCTTACTTTAAGGTGATTGATTGTAGATTGGGTCCCCACTCGTGTACATGTTCACTGGTGGTGGGAGCCGCACCAGGAATGCAATCTAAGCAAGCTGGGATGGAGGATGGGTGAGTGACATCGGCGGAGAGGTCTCTGGGGGTGGGGCAGACGGGTGGGGCAGTTGGCAGATCTGGGGATGGTTTTGGTGGGATTGGGGTGGGGGTTGGTGGGTCTGCAGGGGACTTTGTCCACCCAGGAGTGTGTGGGGTGGGGAAGGGAAGGGATTGGAGAGCTAAAAATAGTTTGGTCAGGGTGTAGTGGGTAGGAAAAGAAAAGCCCTGGGTCTGGGGTGAGCAGCTGGGCTTTCTAAATCCTGGGGCTACACCCTGAACACAAACATATTTTTTATTAGATTGGGCATGGACTAGCCTGATCTACATAGTGCACCTCCCAAAGTGAACGAAGCTAGATTGGGCCATACATTTTTTATATAAACTCCCTGAACATATGTACAGTTCGGCTCTTAGATTGACCTAACCCCAGTTAGGTTGATCAAAGTGTAATGTCTGCATATATCCTTAAATGACATTCAGAGTGAAAGTGTCTGTTTACTCTGTGTATTGGGAAAAAAATAACAACTTCAAATCCCAGTGCTCCTACATTTTCCAATTGCTTTGAAAGCTCACAGTCAGAATTGTCCCTGAAGTAGACTGGGTCCATACATTGTGAGAGTTTTGAAGGTTTCAGGCTCCAGTTCAGTGAGGTACTTAAAATAATTGGTCATTGGCTTCACGTTAGGCATGTACTTAACTGCTTTGATGAACTGGGGCCTTGGCATAGATTCTGGCTGTTTCCCCATTTTTGTTTCTCTTATTTTCTTGTTCATTTCTTTTTTATAGTGTATGTAATAAATGTTGGGCCCCCAGCCCTACAGCTCACTGTGTGTGGGCATATCTCTGATTTCACAGGGAAGATCTCTGTTTGTTGGCTCATAGGCAGGTGTGGTACAGTTGTTGGCTCATAGGTGCATTGGTACAGTTGCACCCTCATTCCTGGTCCACTAGAAGTTTAAAACCAACTTCCTGGCAGTGGCAGTATTTCTAGTCAGGCAATGCTGAGGCAGTCACTTGATTTCATGGCTCTTTATAATCTACCTGATCCCTTCTAAACACTTAATTCCACAGGTGTTAAGGACCCTCTCTTCTTTTTAATGGTCTTGATTTTCCACAAATCAAGCTAAATTCTGCTGTCTGTTAACTCCTCCTGCTAATGAAGCTTCTATTTCACAGGAGTGCAGACTGTTTTTAACTCATTCCAATGAAGTTATATTTTTTGTTTAATCTTAAAGTTCATAATAGAGCCCCAGGCCCCTAGTAAAGCTTCTAGTTTATTTTTAACTGGAGAAAAATGTGCTGTTTTATATGTGATGCTGCACCTCACAAGCTGTATCCCCTTTATCAAAATACTAGGTCCACCCATGTTCATCGGTGTGTCTAAGTGCAGTAAATAGCAGGACCAGGGCTTTCTTTTTTATACATAATAAGAAGAAATGCTAATATAACCTAAAGATGGAGGCACTGTCCTTCTTTATTTGAAGATACCCGTGGCTGGTATTTGAGTGCCTTAATATGTCTCTCTGTTGTACCAGTCTCTGTCATCTTATTTGAAATAAACACTAGTAGTTATTCACTTTACTTGGAAGTTTTATGAGGTGGAACAATGTAGAATTTAGAAAGTCTTGCCTGCATAATTTTTCCCCTTTTCTGCTTCAGTACTGGTGAAAATGTCATCCTTGTAGAAAATAAGAATAAATCTTTCCATTTTCACTCAAATTGGATGTTTCTTGTATTTAACACCCTGAAAAGAGAATTTTGTTCATCCTCCTCCTTAAACAGAGAATGAATTCAGCTTCTATTAAGTAGCCAATGAAGATAGGATGCCAGGTCGGGGTTCCATTTGCTAACATACATTTTCTACTGTAGATCACACTTTCGAGAGGTTTTTACCTTTTTTCGGTCTTTTCCCCCCCTTCTCTCTTATTGTCCCCCATTCCTTTTTCCATCAAAGGGTGTCACTCCTCTTTATTTGCTTCCAGACCTTTCTCTTTCCATTAGGACTGCTACCTTTTAAAAAAATGTAATGCAAGATAATTAGCTACTACAACATTTTTAATAGGGCTGTAGATCTGGGGGCTGCTTAGACCTCCATAAACTTTAGACTTTTAGATGCTCTGAGATGCAATCTGAGTAATTTCCTTGATCTTTTATTGGAGCTGGTAAATCATTTATTGAGGCAGGTTATTTTACAAAATCCTCTTTAAAAAATCCCATAAAATATATTTATCATAAAATACTGTACTGCCAACCATCTTCAAAGTTGTACGAGTACTGTATTAATTATAAACTAACTGTTGTATTGTGACAAGTTCAAGCTTTACAGTATTCTCTGTCTGTCTCTTTCCTCCCCCCCTCTCCTTGCAGGGCTTGCCAAATAAGAAATTCAGGACAGGAGCAAAGTTAAAAAATTCTGACTTCCTGGTGATTTTTTTCTAACTGCTCCCAGCATATGCTGTTGTGTGTGTGTGTGTGTGTTCTTTATTCCTATTCTAAATGTTACTGTGGTGTTTGGATTCTGGAGGCCCTGTTGTCTTGCACACTATGCACACATACGTGACAAAAAAGACCCTGCTTCAAATGTTTTACAGTCCCCAGCCTAGGTTCTGCAATCTGTTGTGTGGATACATTACCTTACTTGAATATAGCCTTTCTGAAATCTGTATAGCTTGGCACAAGTATAGGGAATTATAGGATGAAAAACAACAGATCAACATAATGGACAAACACGGGGAGTCCAATGCAAAAGTGAAAAGAGTATAGTTAGCATAATACTAGCTAATTAGCCATCAAGCATGATGGGCGCGGGGGAGGCACCACCCACCACCCCACACCACCGCAGCTTCCCAGGAGTGGGGGGAGGTGGGGAAGCTTGTACACGGCAGCCATCGCTACCCACCACCTCGCATTGCTACTGCTCTGCATTGGTCGCGTGCCAGCCCCCCGCTCTGCATCTAGCCCCTGTGCCACACCCCCCCACTTCACACCTGACCCCATGCTCCCCTGTCCCCACTCCCACCCCATGACCCCCTATGGCCCCTAGCCACCAACCTATACTGCCACCACTGTGCATCTGGCCCCTTGTCACCCCCCTTCCACTTCCCATCCAGCCCCATGCCACCCTCCCCCACTCTGCATCTGGCCCCACGCCACCCTCCCGCTCTGCATCTGGCACCATGCCACCCCCATGCTCCATGTCTGGCCCTGTGCCCTCCTGGCCTGTGCCCCACCCAGTGCAGGGTGGTGGGTGGCTGCTATCAGCCACCACCCTGAACTGCCACCACTCCACATCCAGCCCCATGCCAGCCCTCTGACCCCTGACACTTCATATCCGGCCCTGCACCATGCCCCCCACTCTGCGTCTGGCCCTGTGCCACCCACCTCCACCCCGCTCCACTCCACACCCACCTGGCCCATTCTGCCTGGCCCATACCTCTGCAGCCCCGCCTCACCTGTCATTCTTGATGCAGCATTGGCTGGAGCCACATCCCCAAGAACATTACAGACAGACAGACAGACACACAGACAGACTAATCCCTTTATATATATACAATGCAGCTGTCACAGTGTGTCAGTTGCCTGGCCATTGTCTAATATTTTGTAGGCATCATTGCACAGGTTAACCTAGAATTTCTCACCAGGTGCTCTCTTCTCCTGGCCTTCTCTCTCTCTCGTTCTTGTTTTTTTAATGGACTTAAATTTAGAGAACTGAAAACCCAGTTAGATTATGTCAGGATATGAGTATCTCCCATTGTGCAAGAGTGGAATTAAATCAACAGGACATTTTAAGATTTAGAATATCTATAATTTGGGTGAGAAGATAGATTCTTGGAATCTTTTCATTCTCCAAGGAAATTCTGAGACCCTGAGGTTTCAAAAGTAGGGTTGGGATATTTTAATTGAAATAAGACTCTTTCTGTCCTCAAATTTTAACTCAAAATTGCCTTTGAATATTATCTTTTCTTTAATTCTACTTTATGAACAGGATCAGGACAAAATGTTGAGATGTAGATTAGTTCTTGAGGTATTTTGGTCTACCTAGAAGTAGAAAGTTCCAGATATTTCACATGAGAGAATGTTCTTCAAGTTTTCTGCCTCATTTCTATACAACTAATAAGCAAATGAAACATATGAAGTTTGAATCTTACTGCTAGAAAATAATTTTCCTTAAATTTATTTTCTTTCTCACTGTGACTCCATATATGCAATGGTGAGCTATAGATGCAGCATAAAAAATAATTTTGCTGTTTACCATTTAAAAGTATTTGTCATATGCATATATATTGGAGATAAGAAAAATACTTGTTTAAAAATATTTCTTTAAATTTATTAAAACATTAAAAAAGGCATTTTCTGAAAAATCTAGGAATCTTCAAAATCAGCTACAAATATAAAGAATTAACTAGTGGCTGTCTGAGAAATGACCCATGGACAAGCACAGTTCTTTAAGATTAATATTATATTCTAGTATAAAAGTACTAATCGTATACTGTGTCCAATCAAAGCATCACTGTTTGGTGACTGGTGTCCAATCAAAGCATCACATCTCACGACTATTAACAGCATTTCTATAGCTCATGACCAGGGATTCAGGTTTTTCATTTCCCATGAAAAAACAGAGCCCTCCCCCCCCCGCCCGATTTTCTCTTTTAACCAAGAAAAATGAAGATCTTTCATTTTGATGGAGAAACGCATGGATTTTCCACCATTGCCTAAAAGAGTTCCAAGAGGCTGGGGGAAGCATAAGAAGGGCGGTCAGGCAGTAGAGACCATGTGCATGTGCGTGCTCACATATGCACATGGCGGGCTGCCTGGAGAGTAGCTCCCACAGGTAAGTCTCGAGTGGGGGGGGAAGGAGGATTGAGGTCCCCATAGGGAGGGAGGGTGGGAGGGCATTGGGCAGGGTTGTGGCTGGAGCTGGGGCTGTGGCTGGAGCTGGGGCTGTGGCTGCTGCCCAGCCCAGGCGGTGCATGATGCTTGGGGCCCAGGGCTGGCATGCGTGGCTGCGAGCAAGTGCAGGATGCCGGTTGTGGGCTTGGGGTCCCCACCCTGCTGCCCTCCCCACAGGGCCTCCACAACCCAGTGGGTGGGACCTGGCATGGCAGGGCAGAGTGGGGCTGGGCAGGGAAGCTCCTTGCCATTGCAAGCCCCACCCCACCCTGGCAAGGTGCCCCCTGCCTGCCTGGCAGCAGTGGGGTGGTGGCATGGAGTTGTGCCCCTCGCTGCTGTCAGGCGGGCAGGAGGCACCTCACTAGGGCAGCTTGGGGCTCCCAGCAGTGGCAACGAGCAGTGCAGCACTGGCTCCCTGGCTCTGCTCTGCCCTGCTGGACTGGGTCTTGCCTGCTGGGCCATGGAGGCCCCAGAATTATACATGCAGGGGAAGGGCAGCAGGGTAGGGAGCCTGAGTCCACTGCAGGCAGCCCACAACTGTGTCCCAACCCCCGCCCCCCCCACTGCATAGGCTACACTCCGGTGGTGCTGCTTGTGGGGGAGGCAGAGCTGGGCTCTATGCTGCACTCTGCTGCAGCAACTGCCACCTCCCATGGGTGGCACCCAGGGGTTGGGCATTGCTGCGGGGTGCAGGGGGCTGTGGACTTATAGCTCTGGTAGCTGGGGGCCCTGTCCAGCAGGGCTGGGGGGCAGGGGACTGTGGGTGGGGAGTGACAGGCACCAACAGGGCTAGAGGGTTGTGGCTTGGGAGGGAGGGGCCTGGACCTGCATCCTGGTGAGTGAAGGGAGCGAGGGGAGCTCTGATTTTCCATGATAAAAGATGACCCAAAATCAAATGCTAAAATGTATAGGTATTTAGAATTTATTTTATTATAGTGATTGAGGCACTGGTAGACTTCCAAATTGCTTTAAAATGATAAATTTATCAATAAAACACTGTGTTCAGTTGATACCTATATTCTCTCTCTATATATAGTGGTGTTTCATTGGAATAGTGGATCTGGGGGGTTTTAATCAGAGAATTTGCTATTTTTAAACAGAGAAAACCAGGATCCCTGCTCATGACCAGGGTTCATAACATTTTACTTTTAACTCCAAATGTTCACTGAACTGTGTCTGGCTAACTTGTGCAAAATAAATTTATTCTGTGGCACTGTCATTCATAGAGCAGTACTTTGTTCACTGTATAGCAAATGTGTGCTTTGTGTCACCTGTTGCAAGCTTGTTGGAATTCTTTTATCCTGTTACCTAGTAAGAATAGATAGTTGAGTGAGACAGAGAAGAAATGAGTATTACTTTGTGTGGGGCTATTAGAAAGAACTAAATGCTCCCTGGACTTAGATTCTCATGCTGCTGCAATCAATAGGGCTGGCAAACGTATGAATCAAATGAGGTGTTGGCTCTCAATTACAGCTGTGCAACTTCACCTGTGGCTAACTGAAAGTGAGAGCTCAGGCAAAGTAAGAGTTAATTGTAAACAGAACAACGTAGCAAAATTATTTTTTAATAAAAACAATAAACTTTCCTTTTATAACACACATGTGATTTGACATTGAAATGCATGCAGATGCTTCTTTGCTTGGTGTATTCCCTGTTGTGCTTTCTAAAACACCTTCACATATGGTTTGCCTCATTCCTGTGAAACTGCTTGTTGTTTATGTCATACAAACAGAACAGATTGATTTTAAATGGAGTAAGGAGAATGATGAATTATATGTTGGAGGAAAACCCTTGTCTGAGTATTCAAAATGTTTGAAATTACAGTTGCCTGCTGAAAAGTTTTTCTTGGGGTTCTCCCAGGAGCCTTTCTTAAGATGTTATTAAAATGAAATAAGAAAGAAATGAGACTGTTCATACATGCAGCCTTTTATACAAATATGTAACATTTACCTAAAAGCAAAAGGTCAAATTTTATCACATTATTTTTTATAGCTGTTCTGATCAAAACTGCTCCATATACTATCGTTGTATATAAAATACTGACATCAAGAGCCGGTATTCAGCTTTCCTTACCTTAAGAAGAACAGCTCTTTACTGTTTGTAAGATAATCAAACAAATCAACCAAAAACCTCCATGCACTACTGAGTGCACATTCGTAAGACTGCTGTTACAGGTATATCTTATAATAATATAACTTTTAAAAAATCCTATTTGTTTATTAAAACCTTTAAGAAAGATTTTTTCACAAAGGAAAAACAAAGGGGAAACTGAGCCTACTTGCTAGAAAAATACAGTGATCTGCTGTACATGGTTTAGAGCTTTAATAATCATTTCCTTCAAAAGTTTAATGTTCAGGTATATTAAGTATGAAGTGTTGTTGTGATACGTTCTGATTTTTTTTCCAGTGAGAACAATGGGAACTTTGCCCATGGTATTTGGATGTAGGATTGGGCCCTTAATTTGTTCTGTGCTTTAAGATTGCAGATGTGAGAGCTCAGCAGGAAGACAGTACTTGTCAGACTGGTGCATATCTATTAGGCTTTTTCTTTACTTTCAGTTCATATTTTTTCTATTACGATAAAATTTCATTTTTTAGAGACTTCCAGTACTTCAGACAAATTATTAAATATATCCGTGTAATCTCTTCCATTCCTTGAGATTTTCTGAAGCTGTCTGTTGCCACTTGTCATTTAGTTTAGTATAATTCAGAAAATGGGCTCTGTACAATATACATTGTATATATGTGTGACACTGTATCTCTTCTGACACAGCAGTGTAAATCGAGAGTTATTCCACTGAAATAATGCATTTTTGCAAAACTGGCATAAGGGAGAGGTGAACGAAAACCAATGTGTGTGTCTTGCTGTTGCAGATGGAGAGATGGGGATGGAGGAGGTCAAAATAATTTTTTACCAGAACTGTGTGAAAAATTAACATGGCATCAGTGATAAGGGCCAGATAACTGATATACTAGATTATCAGTCCATCCAAAATCAAAACAGATAATTTAACTGATGAAAGGGCATCAACTTGGATGCTAGACAATGGTGAGTTAATCTGTTTCTAAACCTCAGATGACCGGCATACTAGATAATGTAATGCTCATTGTAATGACTTCCAAACAGCACTAAGGAAACAACTGATAAAGGATGCATTTTTTGCTCTATTTAGTGTAGGATTTTTTACTCTTCATCATCTGATGCAGCAGGCAGTCACCTCCCAAACCTTATGCATTTCTAAACCAGTTAGTCCCTAAGGTACCACTCTTCCTTGCCTTTTGCTTGACTTCAGAATAACATGACTAACTACCTTTCTCTATAGTGACTTACAGAGAGTTTCTTGTGCCATGCTTACCTTCAGTGAGCTATAAGTTGAAGTGACCATTCATTCCACAATCCATTCATTTTCATGAGTATTCAGTGCTTAGCATTATTTAAATTACCGTCTTTTATGAGTTCAAACAAACTAATATTGAGAGAGCATATAGCCAAATCAGAATTCATCTAAACTGGTGGAGATGTAGAAAAGATACAAAATATGAAGGGCTAAAAATATGTAGTGTTGCCTACAAGGGCTATCTGCTGAAAGGGTAATTTTTCCAAGTGCTCCAAAACCTACAATCAATTTGACCCGAGCATGGTAAGTAACTACAAAGACTGGAGTACAGTTAGTGTGCAAATGTCTGTAGATGTTTTAGAACCAATCCTGTGTGCACTTTTGCATAAGAATGACTTTGGTGGCATACTGGCGAATAATACAAAGGACTGGAGTTCATCCTTTTCCTCACAGTCTTGAAAACAGTGCATTACCCCTAAAAGTCACCAAAACCGATGGAGAATCAGGGTCTGTATCATTTAACAACGGCCTATCGAGGAAAGTTGGGAAGTTCAGGAAGATGGGGATAGGAAGAGGTGAGACAATCATATAGGGCATCTCCTCACAAGTGGGAACATGCATTTCCCCAGGAACAAACAGCAGCAGCACAATATGTGTTGCTGCTTCTTGTCTCTGGGGAGCGCCCATGCATATACACTCTGTCACATGGCACATTGCCCCAGGTGGGGTAGAGGAGGCTGGGGGAACTTGGACTGGCCCCAGCAGCCTCACGTGGGGTCCTGAGGGCCTTTGGCTGCTGCAGCCACAGTGATCTGGCAGCAAGGAGCTATGCTCCGGTTCAGGTGGCGCACACTGTTGCCAAATGCACTGCCCTGCTTTTTTTAGGTGCAGGTTTTTTGACACTGGGATTTCCTGGTGTCAAAACCCCACCCCTGCACTGCAAATTAGCAGCACGGGGAATGCCTGCATGTGTAGTGTGGGCAGTGGGCAGTGCTGTAGACAGGTCTGTGTCACTGTATAGCACATGTGTGCACTCATCTGGATGTGCCCACAGAGTACAAGCGACTTCTAGCCTGGCTTTCAATGTTCAAGTATAGAAAAGTGTAATGTGATCAAACCAGAGAAGGTGTGGGCCACTATTTTCATACTCGTGTTTATTATATGTCGGGGGGTTCATGCACTTGCAGTGTGTGATCACACACACACTGAGGTAAGAACAGTGAAAGGGATACACTGGGGTTTGTGGGAATGACAAATATTAGCTCCCCTTAGCTCTCTTGTCAGGTGGATTGGACCTTCTCTCTACCTGATTGCTCCATCCAATTTATTGAGAATTCAGATGGTTCAGTTTTGACAACCCTCAAACCCAATAGATTCATAGATTCATAGATGTTAGGGTCGGAAGGGACCTCAATAGATCATCGAGTCTGACCCCCTGCATGGCAGGAAAGAGTGCTGGGTTTAGATGACCCCAGCTAGATGTCTATCTAATGGAAGGTGAGCAGGGTATTTTGTATCATAAATGTACTGTTTCCCAACTAGTCCATTACCCTGGCTTCTCAGTAGTTTATTTAGTTTTCTGGCCTATAGCCAGGGTCTGAGCAGTCCTAGAAGTACAGATACCAGTCTCATGCAGTTTCCTAGAGCAGGGATCAACAAGCAGTGGCCTGTGGGTGCATCTGGACTGTGGAGCAGGTATGTTAGTGGCAATTCTGTGGCAACGGGCACTGGTGCATTAGCATTCCTCTGTCCCTAAAAGCCTTTTTGCAGTGCTGCCTGCTGGTGCCTCAGCCCTCCCTACTTTCTCTTACACCCCTCTGTATTGTAACTGTTGCTTCTGTCACTGCTAACTTCATTGCTGCTGGGAATCAGTGGCCATGGGAATTGGCAGTGAGAGCCAAGGGGTTGCAGCACTGGTAGCTGCAGTAGGCGGGTGCAAAAGCGAATGAACAGTCCTTGCATAGATCAGGGAAGGCTGGGGCAGTAACAGCAGCTTGGAGCAATAGTGGCTGATAGATTGCAAGCAGCAACTCACTTCTGGAGCCAGTTGCTTTATTTAGGTCTCTTCCTTTTTAAAGGTTGCTGACCCCTGTCCTAGGGCCTCCAGGGTCTTCAGCTTAAAGGCAGCAAACCAGGTGGACTGCCCCTGACTGGAGGGACCACTGAGCTTTTTCCGTTTGAGGAATTTTAGAATATTTGGTTTTGGTTCCAAATATTCTTTCTTCTCCACAAATAGTTTATTTTACTCAGGCTTTGAGTGGGGGCAGATGGGCTTTCATGCCAGCTTTGCAGCATAGATGTGGTTATACACATTCTATTTTCATGAGTTAGAAAATATGACTAGTGGAGAGAAACAAAACTGTACATACACTATGTATGGCCATCTCTAGTGAATGAATAAAAATAACTGCATTATAGTGCCAACTCTCCCATCGTCAGGGCACTCCAGTAAATAAGTGGGAGTTATACATATCCATTAGTAGCACAAATGTTACTATATTTTGGATCTTATTTAGTATAGTGTGAAAAAACAACGTGATAGATTGCTGCTTTTTAACTGTCACTGCTATGGCACAAAAACATCGACCATATGTATGTAAAATGTCTTTGTTATTTTAGTAAATTCTCTCACTCTTTCTGTTCTAGCCTGTAGCAAAATGAATAACTAACTAAATATCCTTGTGGGATAGTTTTGAATCTCTCAGAATAAAATGGCTCCACACATACGTAATTATTATTATTTATACACAGATGTTTGGCAAAATAGAAATGTAAATCAGCAGGGTCTCTGCTCCTACCAGGTTACAGTACCAGCTAGCTCTGACAACAAGATGTAAGAAGAGACAATCGTCACAACAGGTTGAACAGAAAGGAGAGGAAGGTTACAGCATATGAAGATCCTGTAATGCAGTGTATATATATCCTGTATTCATATGTATCTTTAGTTCAGTTGTTGTCAGCCTTTTTAATGCAAGGCACCAGCTCAGAAAGTGCCAGCTCTTAACTTTCACTCTTTTTTTTACTCCAAAAATGTTTTTAAAAAAGTTTTTTGTTGCAAAGAACTAAGAAAGCTCAGCAGAGGCAGTGGCAATCCCTTGATTCAAGGATGATCTCTACCACAGCTCATTGATGGGTCTTCAGGTGACTTAAGAGTCCAATCCTTGAGCTGCATATCTGTCCACAGATGTTGCAGGTCTTTCCACAAGGGAGAGTAGGTCATAGGCTGGGACTTCTCTTTTTCCTTTCTCTGTTTTCTCTTCTCTGCTTCAAGGGCTGCTGCTTGTTAGAGTTTGTGGCACCATTGGAGTTGGTTAGTAGCTAGCTCTTGATGTAAGCATTCGTTGTCTTGAGGTATGCCTTCAGTGTGTCCTCATAGCATTTCCTGTGGCCACCAAGAGGTCTCAGGCTGCAACTAAGCTGGGAGTAGAGTGCTTGTTTTGTGACTTGAGTCAGTCATCCGCACAAAATATCCAGTCCAGCAAATGTGGTTGCTGACTCAACATTGGTAACATTGACTTCAGCAAGGATACTGACTATTGTGTAGAAATCTTCCCATTTGATACAAAGGATTTTTTGGAGGCATTGTTGGTGATATCTCTCTAGGCTCATGACATGACAATGGTAGATCACCCACATTTCACGTCAATATAGAATAGTGGGGATGATTGTGTTCTAGACCTGGATCGGAGTCAATAAGAACATGCCAAGGTGATTTTCAGAAGGAAGCACTTGTACACTGGATCCTGTGTTGGATCTCCTCATCAATGTTCACTCTCTGAATGAGGTGGCTACTGAGGTAAGGGAAGTGATGCCACTGGGGTAATTCTCTCCATAGAAATTTGATGAAGGTTGGCCCATTCATGGCCTGGAGCAGGCTGATAAAGCACTTTAGTCTTGTTGATATTGAGAGAGGGCCCAAAGTTCAGAAGGATTCTACAAAGAGATCCAGTACAGTATAAAGCTTTTCATCAGTGTGAAGGGTTAGAGCAGTTGTCAGCATATATGAAGGCCAAGGATGGTTGTTTTGAATACTTTGAATACTTTGATCTTTAGTATTTAATGTCAATTGCAGAACAGAGGCTGTCCTTAATGAATACCAGGGTGATGGACAAAAAATGGTGAATAGAATTGGGGCGATGATACATCCTTGCTTGACTTCAGTTTGGATGACAAATGAATCTGTCTCTGATCTGCAACAAAGAATGGTCACAGTCATCTTGTTGTGAAGAAGCCTCAGGACCTTGATGTATTTTTCAGGGCATCCAAATCTGGCCTGCACTTTCCATATAATTCCACAGTTGACAGAGTCAGAGACCTTAGTGAGATCAATGAAGGCCATATATAGGCCATAGTGTTGTTTTCAACACTTTTCTTGGACCTGGCAGGCAACAAAATTCATAACAGTTGCCCCATAGGATGGTTTGAAATCAAATTGAGATTCTGACAGGACTTCCTCAGCAAGAGATAGGAAACAATTCAGGAGGATGTGGGCGAAGATTTTCCCAGCTGTGGGAAGGAAGGTAGTACCTCAATAGTTCCCACACAGACTTATCTCCTTTCTTGAAGGTAGTCACAGTGTTGGCATTCCTCATATGTCTAGGCATCGCCTCATTGTTCCAAATTCAAAGAATAAACTTGCAGAGTCTCAGTACCAGTTCCTTGCCACTGGCCTTGAAGATTTCAGCAGGTATGCCACCTGGTCTGGTAGCCTTGTTTCTCTTGGTTTCCTTGATGGAGAGTTGGTGAGGGATTCCCTTTCAGGGTGTTGGGGGAGAGACTCAATGATGGCATCTATTGCAATTGACTCACAGTTCAGGAATGCTTTGAAGTACTGTTTCCATTTAGCTTGGATGGATTCATCGTCTTTGAAGAGCTTTGAACAATCCTGCAATTGCAGGAAAGTAGAACTGGGAGGCTGGACCATAGATGGCTTTTGTTGCCTGGAAGAAACTAGGCATATCATATTTGTCCGTGTAAAGCTGAATCTTTTTGGCTTTATCTTGCCACTACTGCTTTTTGATTTCCTGGATCCTCCTTTGGTTTTGAGGACCTGATATGCCTCCTTCTGTTGATATAAGGTGTCATCTTGCCGAGCAGAACGAGCTCTTCTCTTTTCATTGAAGAGGGCTTGAATCTTGGTGTCACTCTCATTGAACCAGTCTTGGTGTCCGTGGATGGGATAGTCAATGGATTCAGTACAGGCCATAAGGATGGCAGTTTTAAACACCTTTCAGAGTTCCTCAGTGTTGCCTTCAGCTGCAGGTAGGGCAGATAGCTTTTTGTGAAGACACTATCCGAGATCAGTACAGACTTTTGAGTATTGAAGAGATTTGATATTGAAAAGCCTTCACATTATTTTTTGCTGTTTTCAGTGTTTTAGAGCAAGCTGGATCTAACAAGGTGGTGATCTGTCCAGCAGTCATTGGTTCCTTGCAAGGCTTGGGTGATATGGACATCCATCTGATCACGGGCTCTACCAATAATATAGTCAAGGAGGTGCCATTGCTTAGACAGAGGATGTTTTTAGGTGGTCTTGTATTTGTGACTCTGTCTGAAGATGGTGTCCCTAATGACAAGACTGTGCTCTTTGTATTTGCTCAGAAGGAGGATGCCGTTGGAATTAGACTACTCCTTCTTTCCCAATGGTGCCACTCCAGAGTTCCTGGTCATGCCTGATTCTGAGGTTGAAGTCACCATGCCTGATTCTGGTGTTGAAGATGCTCACTGATGCCCATAGAGAGCTACATAAGTTGACTAGTAAGCTGATTCTTGATGGCAAAATTGATGCCATGAACATGTCTGTCCTGGGCTGGTTTCCCCTTCCAGAAGTTGTAGCCTCCACCCTCTTCCTTTAGCTGACCCTCACCTGGTAATCTTGGTTCACTCAGAGCTGCAATGTTGATGTTGTATCTCACTAGTACCCTGGAGATGATGCCAGTTTTTCTTTTTGTTCATTCATTGTCTTGGTTGTTCACCAAAGTGTGAATTTTCCTTGTTGCAAAAATCATTGCCTACTTATGATGTTTTTGACCACAAAGTGATCCTGCTGGACACCTGGATGTAGTTATCCAGCCTGGAGCAGATAAGACAGCCTAGGTTTAGGATACCTTTTCTACACCTCTGGCCACACCCCGTGTAGTATGAGCAGAGGGGATCTTTAATAGGACTGCTCAGTCACAGTAGCAACTGCCGAATTGCACCCATGTACCAACCCAGGTGAGAGACAACCATCAAGCTACTGCCACCCATGTGCAGATTCATGACTGGAAACTGTTGAATTCACTGGTTCTGTTTCTGTGACCACTGGTTCATTGCCACAGGGCTTTTTGAGGTTGGTATGGAAGAGTGTTGTTTCCTATGATAGAAGCCTGCGTGATTTCATTCAATGTGAATAAGCTGTGGTTCTTAGGGTCACCTCTGGAGCCATTTTTAAAGATGGATGTTATGTTGGCCACCAGCCAGTCCTTTGGCACAGAGGCCATTTGTAATGATAGGTTACATACTATTGCTTACAGTTTTGCAATTTTACCTTCGAGTTCCTTCAGAACTCTCAGGGGTCTCATCTGGTCCAGGAACTTATTCGTATAAAATTTATCAATTTGTTCTAAAACTTCTGTTGCCACTTCAGTGTGGTTGAACTCTTCAGACCTATCTATTAGGAAGGATTAATCTGGCATGGGAATTTCCCCAGTATCTTCTGTGGTAAAAAAAAATTATGCAAAGAATTCATTCAGCTTCTCTGCTATGGCTTTATAATTCCTGAGTACATCTTTTAAACCTTGGTAATCTAATGGTCCCACTGATTCTTTCACTGACTTCCTACTTCCGATGTATTTTTAAAAGCTTTGATGGTTAACTTTAGCATCTCTTGCTAGAACCTCCTCAAATTCTTTTTTTTTTGGCCTGCCTTATTTCTGACATGCTGTGGTCTTTCTAAGTTCTTTTCAAGAAAATAATTATTTTTTATTATTTATTATTTTTCAGTAGTCAAAAATGAGTAAAACTAAGATCTGATAATTTCTGAGGAATGCCTAGAGTTTATTAAGGAGTGTTTCAAGTGTCTAAAGAGTTTATCAAGGAGTGTGTCTGAAAAAGGTTGGGAACCACTTCTTTGGATGGACAGTCAGTGCATTCACAGTTTGTTGCTATTGCCTTTGGTGTATCTGTTTTGTGGATAATCAGTCAACTGGGCCCTATTTCTGGTAACAGACTGACATAATCCTCTGAAAATATTTTATGTCAGTGAAAAAGCACTTCATCTCCTAAGTTTTCTGTCATAGCTACCAGCATATTTTACATCTGCTACTTGTGGATGTCAATAAGTGATACTTGTTGCTTTATAGTGCTCAGCCTCCAGGACAACAAGAAACAATTTGTGCTGTAGAGCAGAGGTTCCCCAAACTTTTCTCATTGCATACCCCCTTCCAGATTTACCAGCTGCCTGTATACCCCTACCGGCATACTTTTTATATTTTAACCCTTTAAATTCCATTTATTATTGTAATGAAAATTAAATCCACCTTTACACAGTTTCTGCTACGTACCCCCGCCCCCCGAGATGTCTTGCATTCCCCCAGACATACGTGTATCACAGTTTGGGAACCTTTGCTGTAGGGGCTGCTAATTAGAAATGCAGGAAGATTGAGATGTAGCTATCCATCTGCTGTTACCCAGTGTTTGAGGATGTGATTTATATGGTTGATATTTTCCCCTTTTAAATCACAGAGTGAAATCATGTCTCATAATGGAAGTCTGTGGGAATTGTGTCATTGACTTCAGTGGACTCTTTTGCCATTGACTTCAGTAGTACAGTATGCAGGCTTATTTGGGGTGGCACTGTCATTGGAAAAGTGATAGTAATGCAGGTGAAGGTGCTGACTGAACATCATCAGAGAACCCAACCAAATCTAGTATGTTTTACAACCCTGGCAACAAAGCAGCATTAAAAAGGCAAGCAGAATGTTAAGGATTATTAAGAAAGGAATTGTAAACAAAATAGAAAGTATCATTATGCCCCTTTATGAATTCATGGTGCATCCACACCTTGAATACTGTCCACATCTTGAATCTCAGTTCTATATCCTCAAAAAGGATATAGAAAAACTAGGGAAGAAACAGATAAGGGCAACAAAGATGATTAGTGGTATGGAGGGGCTTTCATATGAGGAGAGACCAAAGAGGCTAGGCCTATTCAGTTTAGAGAAGAGGTGCAGGAGAAAGTTTTGTAAGAAAGTAAATAGGGATTTATTATTTACGTCTCTTGCACAATACAAGAACTTAGGGTCACAAAATGAAACTAGTAGACAGTAAGTTTAAAACTAACAAAAGCAAGTTCTTTTTCACACAGTATGTAATTAAAATATGGAACTCATTACCACCAGATGTTGTGGAAGCTGACATTTTAGTCAGATTTAGAAAGGGATTGGACAAATTCTTGGAGGAAATGGGCATCAGTTGCTACTGAGCATGGATATTAGGGATACAGCCTCTGAATTAGAAATTCTTATACCTTAAATGATGGAGGCTGCAAGTGAGAGAGGAACAGCGGAAAAAATCCTAGTCATACTGAATTCACTTTCCCTTTTAGCATCCACTGTCTGCCAGTGTATGACACTGCATAGTAGGCAAGCTGGATCTATGGTGTATGGTCCAGCAAACTGGGAATTATAGTAGCCATGCATGCACACTAAGAAGGTGTGAATTACAATCTCCCTCTCCGTTTTAAAGAGACTAGGGAACTCTGGTGTACTTTAGCCTCAGAAGCTTCTAAGACTGGTACCAAGATCTAACCCAGTTTTATTTTAGCTCTCCACTGAGAGATAATGATTGAAAACATTCCAGACAGTTTGCTTTGCAGGGTTTACTTGGATAAAAAACTCCTGGGTCAGCCATTCTTTTTTGTAGCAGCCTTGAGTACTATGTTTTTCTTGTATGCATACAGAAATACTCTCCCTGACCTTTAAGACTTCAATCTAGGCAACAGTGCAGAAAAAAAGTATTTGACTGTCCTAGTGTGT
Source organism: Alligator sinensis (assembly GCF_000455745.1). Classification (NCBI taxonomy): domain Eukaryota; kingdom Metazoa; phylum Chordata; order Crocodylia; family Alligatoridae; genus Alligator; species Alligator sinensis. Next base: position 2,881,662 of record NW_005842007.1, read on the forward strand.
GCTCAGTCCCATTACCCAGATATACAGGGCAAGCCATTTTACAGAGCTTTTAACTAGTAACTGATATAATTTGTTCTGCATTGTTTGCCCATTAATCCAAAAATTACTGTTCCCTTTGAAGTTTGTTTTACATAAAAGAAACAATGCCAGCCTTAGCAATCATGTGTATCACTTTAGAAAGGGATGGTTGCTTAATTTTATTTCGTTTTGCATTTCAGTTGAAAAGTACTATCTGGGTCTTCTATTATTTTTTTGTCTGGTAAGTTATAGCACTTCAAACTTGGAACAGCTTTCATTAAAAAAAACCAAACTCTGCTAGACTTCTTGGCTTTTCTGAAGGCATTTTTATACATGTTCATAACATACAAGATTTAGTTTAGCATCACAAATGGGTAAAATTCTGGGGAAAGAAAAAAATCTCTCTCTTTCTCCTCCCGCTCCACACACTTCCTGTTTTTCTTTAGTACTTACATCTTCAAAATGTTGGTTTTGACCAATGAATTCATATGTGGATTCTGGTTCAGTGAAGTGCATAAGTATATGCTTAACTTTAAGGTGAAGATTTCTATGCAACCTAAACCAGGGCAGCTGTTCTGGGGCCAGGGATCTGGAAACTGTGCTTGTACCACTACCACTTCTCTCCACTCCTCTACCCCAAGTATGTAGCATGGGCTCGCTTTCCAGCTGTAGAGGAACTGTGCTGGGGCTGAGGAGCTAGAATCTGTGCCCACACTGCTTCTGCTTCTCTCCACACTGCCCCCTCTACGCTCCAATCCTTCTCCTCAAAGCTTCAGTGAGATTCCAGCCAGAGCAGAGCTGTGCCAGGATTGCATTGGGGTGGCGGTGGTGGTGGTGGAAAAGTGGCAGCAGCAGCAACATGGAAGCAGCTGTCAGCTCCCCAAGTCTGGCACAGTAGTCTACTGGCTTGAATCTTTAGTCACTTCCCAGGCAGAGAATGGGGAGCTGGGAGAAGCAGCAGTGGTTTGGGTATAGCTCCTAGCTGCATAGCTCTGGTGTGGGTGCAGGGTTAAGCCTTTCTTCCACACTAATGCTCCACCAAAGCTACCTGGCCTACACCAGACTGGAGCTAGGTTGTTCAGGCCCACAGCTTGAGAAAAGTTGCCAACCCCTGGCTTATAGGATCTATTTAACTAAGAATACTTTCCTGATTTTGGATGTCTTAAGAGCACTTTTCTTCCTTCTGATATCCCTTTGCATATTCTTCTTTTTTATACTACCTATCTTATCATCCATATAAATGTCAAATACTCGTGAATTCCACTAAGCTTTTGGTCTCGGTGTCCTAGGTGTAGGTTCTGGTATCTCAAGATCATAACTACAAAGGAAGCATTGTGTATTTCATTAAAAAAAAAACCTGCTTGCTTTCTCTTTCAATTGGCGTAAGGTCCCTATTTTAGTCTTGATGGATGAGGAGGTTTAAAACCTATAAACAGACACAAGAGCAGTTCAGTATGAGATCAAGAATGAAAAGAAGGAGAAATCCTTTCTTTCTTTATTTACAATATTGAAACTAATATATATGTGTGTGTGTGTGTGTGTGTGTGTGTGTGTATTTTACATATTTCAGTGTTTAGGAATGTTAGAAGTCTTAAGGTGGTGGGTTGGGGGCTGAGGGCAAATGAAGTGGTGAAAAGATAACAAATACAATTTATCATAATGGGTAAATACTTCTATACCACCACACAGGTGTTGGGATGTATTTGTATGCTTCTACATGTGTATATATTAGCAGTGGTCCCTGTGTTGGCTGGAGGTACCTATCAGCCCTTCCACCTCTGGTGAGGTGGCTTTATTTGCTTCCAGCAATTTTTACCCAAAATGTGATAAATTTTGCTGCTAAGTGACTTTAGGTATCCCTAAATTCATGAGTTTGTGTATATAGCAACCCAGAATTGAAAAATCTATTAGATTTTAAGATTTGAGCTCTGAAAGGTAGATGAATAATTGACTCCAATCAGGAGGATTAATGACTTCTCAATAAGCTGATATGGAAAGGTTTGTGATCAAATTTGGTTGTGGCTTTTTTGCTTCTGAATAAAGCATCCCTTAATGAAAACGTTCCAAATTTTAACTCAGATGGAATATGAAATATATTTTTAGTCAGTTAGCTAGTGAAATGCATCTGCATTATTTTCAAGAATGCTAATGATAGCTGTCTACTTTAATTTTTTGCCTCTGAAATGTCTCTTGTACTAGCTGAATGAAAGACTGCTTGCAGACATTAAAAAAAAAAAGCAGCACTTTATTTAAACTCAGTGCATTCCTGGGCTGAGCCCAGCACATGTCCAGAAGAAGCCACAGCTTAGTTGGTAGGGGTGTGTGAAGTGGACCCTATTCGATTCACATTCAGATTCAGCCTGAATCAGGAACAGTGACTTGATTAGTTGATTCGGATCACTGTCCCTGTTTCAATTCAGCTCAGTCCGAATCTGAAGATTCAATTGTGATTCGGAGAATCAGCGATTTGGACATAGACACAGTTTAAATGTTTTTTCTGCATACCTTGAGGTATCAGCATGGCTCGTGAATGCTGTGTTGCTGGGGTGAATGGAGCATCCCACTGGAGCATGGGAGGGCGAACCTGGAAGTGGACCGGAAGTACTTCTGGTCTACTTCTGGGTCCTCCAGGGAGTGTGCACGGGACCCCATTGTGCCCCCTTGGCTCAGCAGTTGGCCACAGCGGGACCCCAGGTGCCCCCCCCCAGACCCAGGAGGCACCAGTCGCCAAGCTGGGGAGTGCAAGGGGGCCCCCCAGCATGGTCTCTGGAGGACCCAGAAGTGGACCTGAAGTGCTTCCGGTCCACTTCCGGGTCTGCTGCCGAGCATGCTGGGGAGCCTCCCACACTTCTGTGGGACACTCCATGCACCCCAGCATTGCAGCATTCACAAGCTGCCTGGTACCTAGAGGTACATAGAAAAAACATTTAAAGCTATGTCTATGTCCGAAGCTCCGATTATTTCCGAATCTCTCCAAATCAATTCGGAGGGTTCCGGTTCATTTCAGAGAGATCAAAGGGCCCTTTGATTTGATTTGGATTCAGAGATTTGGGCACCGAATTGCGCTAAATTTCCACCAAACTGAATCAGGGACTGAAGCTTCGCACAGCCCTATTAATTGGACCCGGCTTTGCAGGGTGGGGTGTTTTTGGTGCTTTTATCTAATAGCTGATTGAATCAACTTTAGCTAAAGCACCAAAAAAGCCCTGCTGAAGTTCCTGTCTATATAGATTCTATGGAGCCAGGTTGAAGTAACACAGTGCTTCTTCCAGTAAAACATGTTTTATTTATTTATTTATTTATTTTGTAATGTCTGCAGGCAGCCAAAGGTACTAAATTAACAGCCCTGGTTATTGGAGTCCTGTTTCTCTATAGTACTGAATTAAATTTGACTTGGAGGCTAATACTTTTGCCATGCCTTTTCAGCCCTTTCCTTCTTTGCTAAAATTACTGGTGGGTCACCCAGCTGGCCAGTGGCTTTTGTAATGTGATAATTTACCCACTAGAAACTGAACTGAAATGAGCAACTCATTCCACACAGGTCTCTGATGCAATTGCTGATATATTTACCTCCAGTGCTTGTGTCGTAAACTAAACCTAATTGCATTCTAAGACTTGTGTTATTTTTACAGTTTCAGTATAAGTTACGAGAGAAAGCCACTACATTTAGGACCAAACCCAAAGTCTATTAGAGTTAGTGAGAGTTTTTCGGTTGGCTTCTTTAAGATTTGAATTAGGCCTTTTGTGACCTTTTGTCTCAGGGTCTGTGGCCCACTGCAGACTTGATGAATGTTGTCAGGCTCCAGAATATAGATATTTAGATGACACTCTTCATCCATACACAGATGCATACATATACTATGTGTGCTTTTTCTAGTTCAAATAATGTTGCACAAACTGTAAGACATTCTTGATACTAGGATTGTAAAGCTGCATGGAACTCAGATGGGACCTGACATTTATACAGTTCATCACTACTGTATATCAAGGAATGCTACTTTCAGCTAAGAATGCATATTCATTCTTTTTTGTTAACCTTTGCTTCAGTGCATTCATGACAAGATTGTATGGGTATGTAGCTGTGTTTTAACAGTTTTTTAATTTCAGTTGTTGCTTGAAGCGCTATGCTGGAAATTAGACACTTTTAGTAGTTCAATTATTGTTGATTTATTCATCCCTCTTGTAGATACAGTGCATGTAGTTACTCTAGTAAGGTTATCTAGTTCTGAATGCCAAATACCAAGCTTCAGAGCTTACATCTTGGCAACTATAAGACTTATTGGCTTGGAATTTGTCATGGCAGCGGTACTGCCTTGTAGCATTTGGTTCACTGACTTTCATTAAATGGGAGAAGACAGAAAAGCATAGTGATACTAGTGACATTATGGATCAAACTGTTCAGTTAACATTGCAGGGAAATCAACTCAGAGTAAGATACTTCAGGAAATAAGATACTTCCTGAAAACATTCCCTAAATTTGGCTTTTGAATAGAATTCTGGCTTTCTTACAATATACATTGCAGAATGTTATTTGGGATCAGCATTTTATCAAGAAGAAAAGTTCTCATTTGTATCAAATGACACTTTTGAAAGAAGAAAATGCTTAAAGCAACACAATGTTTAATAATGAATTTAAAATAGAGTATTGTTGCTTCATATATAAAAATAATAAACTTTGTTATTTTTGCTATAACTTTCTATTTTGGCCCATTATTCAACAAAGGCTTTAGGTACTTTTTCAATTTGAATTCAGCATATTCCTAAGTATTCTGCAAAACAGGAACCTGGAATGCAGTAACATCGTTTGAATAACATGGGTCAGGTGCTTGGCTGGTGCAAATGGTCGCAACTCCAATGGCAGTAAACCTATGACAATGTACCTCAGCTGGACAGATGTCCCAACATTTTTATACTCAGTTTATATTTTACATATTACCTTCATTTAATAGGCTGAATACATGTAAAATATGAATTACCTAGTAACAGCAAGATTAGCAATATTATGGAGTATCTGCCATGATCACCTTTTAGGCCCTTGCCCAATAAGCCTAGTTCAACATTTCAAGTAGAACATCTGAGCACAAAGTGGGTGACTATATTCATTTCAACAAAAATGATCAGCTGTACCTATGGACATCATCATGCTCTTTCCTATGCTGTCTCTTACACTTGGGGAAAATTTCCATTCAAAATTTGCTGACTAGCACCTTATCCACTCTGAATTCCTCCTGAAAAAAAAAATCTTTGCCTCAATGCATGCAGTTCACTATTCCCTGATGTTTAAATTGGCAGCCATTTATATCTATTGAGACTTCCATGGGTCACTTGTTCATACATCTGCCTCAATGAGGAGTCCAGTTTGTGTTCCTTAAACACAATCAAAGTCGAAGTCTTCCTGAAACTAACAGCCCTTTGCGGCTAGCATAAGTAAGTTGTACAGATTTCCATAGCCAACATCATACAAGGGAGTGATGTGGGGAACATCAGATCTGGACAACCAGCTTGAATGGCAAGGTACCCATACACAGTTGTGTCAACTTGGAGCAGTCTTTGACATGAGTCTAGAGAAAGGCTTGAACTCACACCTCCAGAGCTGTAGTGAAGTACTTTCATTGTTCTGCAGCATACCCCACAGCACGAAACACAATATTATATTTAATTGTATTATACAAAAGTTGCTAGCTATATAAAGCATGTCTATAACGTGTTCTAATATGCAAACACATATAATTAATCTAAAAGGTATATTTGGTGTAGACTTGCTGCTCTCCAAACCTCCTGCATGTGCGGGCCGGCTCCCGATCCCATCCTCGCCATGTGCGAGCCGGGCCCGTCTTTGTGCACGCGGACTGTGGCCAGCAGCACAGGCACGCGGGGCCGGAGAAAACCGCAGGGCGGTAAGGTACGCGTGAGCTAGAATCAGTTACGGAGGCGTAATGGTTGATTGAAAAGATTATTTACTTACACCCAAGGTGGTCGCGGTGTAGGCTGGACAACTTTCCAGGTGCAGTTCCGCTTGAATCCTCGTTGGAGGACTCTGACAAACTCAGTTCTTTGACCCCGGAGTGGTTTAGGCTCCGTGGGTTCGGCAATTCTTTCCTCACGGAGTGGCTGAATCTCCGTGGGTTCTGTTCAGTTCCCAGGTCCCCCGGAGCTGTTAAGACCCCGTGGGTTCGAAAATTGGGTATATAGGATAGGGATATGTCTAGGATTGCGCTCGGTGACGGGGAGAGGCTAGAAGCTAAACAGACCTCCGTTGCCTGCTTAAGAAAGGTGCGTTGGGTCCGCAAGGGTCCACATCGCTTGGAGATCTTCACACAGCGCGAAGTCTCCTCCTCCTGGTGAGTTCTGTACCTCTCCAGGTTTTCTCTCTCTCCGACTTGGGCGGAAACTACCCAAGCCTTTTGTACGGCTAGCAAGCCAATAGCTAGCCGCCACGTATGCCTACATTTAGAACCGGC
>NW_005842007.1:2888168-2901471 GCF_000455745.1 Alligator sinensis
CGTGCAAAAAAGCTGCAATTTGGCGGGAACATAATTTAGCGGTGCCGAAGCACACAAAAACAAAAAACCACAACTTTGGGTTGTGACATCCCCCCTTGCTGAGAGCATAGCTAAATTATGCTATACTCTTTACTCTAGAACCTTGTTGTGAGTCGTCAAATGCGCAAACAAGCAAATAAATAAATAAACAAACATAAAATTCACTGTCCTGGAATTGAGTTACATAATAATCAAGAAACAATAATCAACACAAACACACAATCTGATTTATAACAAAATTGCATGATCAGGGCTTCAGTGGGCGTCATGGCGAAGTCGTACGTCAGGCCCTCACTTCTTTCGGTGATGTTATTCCTCTCAGGGCTCCTCTTCACCACGCGCTCTGAATCTCGGATCTGTAAACAGAAAACTCTCAAAAAATAGATTAATGATCTTATTCAATAAGCTTAAACAATTTTCATGGACTAATCGCATTTAAATTCCATGGCCATGAGATCTAGCCATGAAATTATAGCTTCATCAGATTCCATCTCAGATTCTTTGTATAGCTGTTGCAATTCTGTCCAAGCACGAATGCGACTGGTGACGACATCTCGCTCATCAGTTGTTTGGTTGACCGTGGCTGTAGGGCAAGCTGCTCTTTCGGGAGTTGATGCTGTTATAGGCTGAACTGCTTCCACGGGGGTTACTGCTGCTGTTATTGCTTCAGGCAGGAGGGGCGGATGCACTCCTCTGCTTGACTCTCTCTGTCGGCAGGAAGGCGTGGTCGGCAGAGACGTCGCTGCGTCGCTAGACGGGGTTGCCGGCGACCACGTTGCTTCGATGGGCGGAGTTGCTGACCGAACTCTCGCGGGTTCTTTACAAGCTCCACCCTTCTTTTCTGGTTCTTCCACGCGGTCTCCCTCTTGCTCGGCGCCATCTTGGACCAGTGTTTCAGGCTCCTTTTTCTCAGCTGCTTCTTTGACCGCTTGGATCGCCATCTGCAGCTGGGCTTTCAAACTTAAATTTTTATGCATTAGATTCATTACAGTATGAAATGTTGCACTACATTCTCCCCCCTTGTTGTACCACGGGGCCACCCTCTCATCTGCGGCTTGTTCCTCCGTCTCCAGATCTTCGTGGAGCTCGGATGGTAGCTCATGACCCCTTAATCTAGCCGCCATGAGGGGAGGGAACCGGCCGATTGGCTCCGGGTCTTCACTCTCCTGAGATATCGTAGGCATCGGGCACACTCCCGGGTGAAAGTCAGGTTCGTTTCGCCTGCCAGGTTGGGTCCGGCGAGGGACACAGTATCGAGGGGCCTGAACAGGACCCGTTCATTTCTCATTATACATCCGAACGCCGCGGGGAGCAAATACACTTCCCTTTCTCTCGGGGCTCCATCCTCGTAGACTCCCTCTTCTCCCTTCAGCGAAAGGCATCCGCTGACAAATCTTTCACCCGTTCTGCCTGCCTGGTGGTAAGCGATATGCGCTTCCATTTCCTCAAAGCTTCTCACGTGGCGTTGGTTATCGCGCCAAGGGCAGTTCTTAACCAATTCTAGCTCTAGCGTGTCTTCTCCTTCTGATCCCATCCTCGTTGCCATGTGCGGGCCGGCTCCCGATCCCATCCTCGCCATGTGCGAGCCGGGCCCGTCTTTGCGCACGCGGACTGTGGCCAGCAGCCCGGGCACGCAGGGCCGGAGAAAACCGCGGGGCGGTAAGGTACGCGTGAGCTAGAATCAGTTACGGAGGCGTAATGGTTGATTGAAAAAATTATTTACTTACACCCAAGGTGGTCGCGGTGTAAGCTGGACAACTTTCCAGGCGCAGTTCCACTTGAATCCTCGTTGGAGGACTCTGACAAACTCAGTTCTTTGACCCCGGAGTGGTTTAGGCTCCGTGGGTTCGGCAATTCTTTCCTCACGGAGTGGCTGAATCTCCGTGGGTTCTGTTCAGTTCCCAGGTCCCCCGGAGCTGTTAAGACCCCGTGGGTTCGAAAATTGGGTATATAGGATAGGGATATGTCTAGGATTGCGCTCGGTGACGGGGAGAGGCCAGAAGCTAAACAGACCTCCGTTGCCTGCTTAAGAAAGGTGCGTTGGGTCCGCAAGGGTCCACATCGCTTGGAGATCTTCACACAGCGCGAAGTCTCCTCCTCCTGGCGAGTTCTGTATCTCTCCAGGTTTTCTCTCTCTCCGACTTGGGCGGAAACTACCCAAGCCTTTTGTACGGCTAGCAAGCCAATAGCTAGCCGCCACGTATGCCTACATTTAGAACCGGCCAATAATGTGGCACGAATCTAAATACAAATGGCGGGAACTCCTTTGCACCGTGCATCACTATGATGCAAAAGAAATGCACCATGCAAAGAAGGCTACAAACGGCGGGAAATACTCTTTTGCACGCGGGTTCTCCTATTGCAGCAGAAAACTCTATCGTGCAAAAAAGCTGCAATTTGGCGGGAACATAATTTAGCGGTGCCGAAGCACACAAAAACAAAAAACCACAACTTTGGGTTGTGACACTGCATAGTAGGAGTTTTTTTGGATTTTTGTTTTGTTTATTTTGTCTTTAATGAGGGATTACATTATTTTGCTAGCAGGTCAGCCACTTCATACTTAAGTGCAGTCAGGATTCTTGGATGTATCCCATCTGGGCCTCATGATGACTTACTGCTTTTCAAATTATCAACTTGTTCCAGCATCTCTATTTCTGTCACCTCAATCTAAGGTATCACGTCATTTTGATTACTAGGAAGGAACAGGTCTGGAATAAAAATTTGCCTTACATCTTTGGTGGGGACGATGCATCCCCTAATGACCCAGTTGGCCCACTGTATATTCAGTAAATGATGGTGAAAGAATACCACTATTTAAAATTGCAAGTCTAGTAAATGTTCATATGTAAATGTCTCTAAATACCTATTTAGCCACCTAAATAAGAAATGTCAGGAGGCTGAGACATGTGACACTCAACAGCAAATCAGGCCACTCTTACTTAGAAGCTTGATATAGGAATTTCTAGGTACATCTACATGTGCAATTAATGAGAAGAAATAAACTCCAGAACAGTTTGAACTGCTTCCAGGCACAGTGTGTACACGTGTGCTCAGGACAAGACAGCAGTTATTTGAGCCAGGGCTTTTTAGCACTGTAAATTACCCTGCAGCTAATTAGTCTAATCTGCAGCAAAATGCATGGGTAGACATATCCTCTGGTCATTTCTAGACAAGATGTTGACTGCGCAGTCATTTCTGTGCAGTCATTTAGTACTTGTATAAACAAGTACTAAATGGCTGCTCAGTAACTGGAGTTACTGTGTAGTAGGGCCAATGAATGTCTTTTCCAGGACACTACTGCACATTAGGCAAATACTATTGCATAGTAGCATCGCGTCATGGTTCTTGCCACATAATACTATTGCACAGTAGTATTGGGCAACTGTGAAGTCAGCATCTCATATAGACGTGGCCTCAGTGTGTAAATAGATGTTTGTGTTGAAAACTGTATTCCTTTATCAGCATTTACTTTTTTTTTGATATAACATATGGGCCTGCCTATTCAATAGATGAACGTTTATTTTTCCTTAATGCATAATTCTTGTTGCTGTAACTTCTCCCATCATGTCCCAAAAGGCTGTTGTCATCGGTCTATTATATACTTTGGTATTCTTTTCCTAACTTGTCTTCTTTGTATGTGAGATTTTTGAAAATCAGATTTCAGCATATTTCCCTTTGTTTCCTTAGTAGCACACCTGAGTTTTTTGGGCAGTTGAAAAACACATGCTGTTATACAAGTTACAGAACACTTTTTAATCCATGTTTGCCAGTGACTGAATTATACATGGGTGGCATAGCGCATATTTGGTCTTTCATCCTTATCAGTTATTTCATCATTACTTTCAATCTGTGGTGAAAAATATGACTAACATGATATGTAGTATAAATAGACACTGCAAGTTGAGATCATTTATGCATGGTTTGAATTTTGATGAAATTTTATATTGCCCTCTGGGCTAAACACTTAACCTAAGTGATTGTCCCAATAATTTCATTGAATCAAACCTTTTGAGATGGAAGTTTTACCTTTCATTATCTTGTGAATTGTTTACTATAAAGCTTCCAAAGAGTGTCAGGAAGCAAATTAAAAGGATACAGTTGCTGTTTATCAGTGGTTCAGTGAATACTTATTTTATCTTTATAAATGAATTGAAATAGAAAGTACTTTAAATGAAAAGATTGTATTTTTAATATGTTGAAGTCTACCTTTTTTATTTTCATCATGATACTTGGACTTGTACCAAATGCAAAGATATACTCCACTCTGAAGTATTTAAGCTGTAGCAATACTAATGAACTGCTATTTTAAGCTTGCTTTCTTCCATAAGGAAATGATAGTATTTCATAGTTTCTTCTCTTTGCTATATTTTTACGAGCAACAGGTTAGCTTAATTCTCTAGTCAGCTGGCTGTAAGTTGGCCTAGTTTCACAAGTTTTATTCAGAATCTTGTATTTTAGTTCTAAACTCTGATTACATCTACAATTCCACCAGTCCTTTAGTTAATGGAAATATATATTGGATAACATTTTCAACCATCCTTTAAAATGCTCATGTACAGATTCTGAACCCAGACCTGTCGATTCATGTAGATTGCACAGTTAGGGGCAACTGCTAAAATTGCACATTCAAAGGAAAGTGTACATATCCACACTCATACAGCTTTGCATGCTATTTTGGGATCTCAGAATCTGAGGCCATAACTATGGTGTCTTCTGAAGTGGAAGTATAGGCACTTTGATATTTAATTAAAGGGCTATTTAATAGGGGTGTGCGAAGTGGGCCATATTTGATTCAGATTCGGCCTGATTCAGAGGACAGTGATTCAGTTCATTGATTTGGATCACTGTCCCAATTCGATTCAGCTAAATCCAAAGATTCGATTCTCATTTGGAGAATCAGCGATTCAGTCATAGGCACAGCTTTATATGTTTTTTCTACATACATTGAGGTAACAGGCATGGCTTGTGAATGCTAAGATGGTGGGGTGGATGGAGCATCCCACAGGAGTGGGGGGGGTCCCCCGTGTGCTTGGTGGACCGGAAGTACTTCTGGTCCACTTCTGGGTCCACCACTGAGTGCGTGGGGGACCCCCCTCTTACCCTCCTGGCTTGGCGATTGACTACGGGGGGGACCCTGGATGCCCCTTGAGACTCAGGAGGCACCAGTTGCTGAGCTGGGGGGCAGGGGGAGGACCCCATGAGCTCCACAGTGGACCCAGAAGTGGACCGGAAGTGTTTTTGGTCCACTTCTGGATCTGTCATCAAGCATACTGGGGACCACCCTCTCCCCCTTGCTCTCTTGGGCTGCTCCATCGTGGAGGCTTCTGATTCAATTTAGAGAAATTAATGGATCTCCTGATTCAATTCAGGTTTGGAGATTCAGCTGCTGAATCAGGCCCAGTCTCCTCTGAATTGAATCAGTGACTGAAGCTTCTCACAGCCCTACTAGTTAATTAATTAAAGTCTCTTTCTTTGCTTATATTTTGAAATGACTAAGTTTTAAACTGAAGGGAACAATATTTGAGATACTGAAAATGTAAACAAATAACAAATTATGTTATGTTTAAAAGAAACAGGACAGATGAAAGCATAGACTAGATTATTCATACATTAAACAAAGGGCTAAGTTAAGAATGAGTGGTTGCTGTGATATGGCCATATAAATAATGACACCATTATATAACAGAATCAATTCAATTAGCATGGTTTATAATGGGAACAACTTCTTGTCCCATCCCATGATCACAGTATATAATGTGAGATTCACAATAGTTGTGAAATGATCCCTTGTCATCAAAGTTACATGCACTATAATAACATTTTAAAGATGCCTTTAGGCCATCCAAGAAATGTTAAAATTGGCACAGCACCGTTGACTTTTATAGAGTTGCCCCTGCATTTACTGGTGATGAATTTAGAAGACTCTGATTGTATTTCTATTCTGTATATCATAATGAATCCAGGTTTATATTTATATAAATAGTTTATTCTTAACTTAAATCTTTTAATTGATACTACTTTGAGAGATACAATACCCTGGCATTTATTTATCTGGCATTAATCATCTTCAGTTGTGTGTTGTATTTTTTAAATTATGTAGGTCTTTATTTGTATCTAATTTTTACTTTAATAAAAATATCTATATGTAGCTTTATGATTTTTGATGCTTAAGAGTGCAGAATATATTATTATAAAATGAAAACAATCATTTAGTATTGACATTTTGAATATGACTGTAATCCAAGTAATTGTTTTTCAGTCAGTTAACAAAAAGTGGCTTTACTTGTTAAGAGAACTCATTATAGCACAGCATTAGCATCTTTTATCACAAAAGTGTCTTCTGTTGTTTTCCTTCTGGTATTCTTCACAGATTATGTGGCTATAATTCTGGCAAGTTGTTGTTCAGATTCTCCCCACTGCTTATTATACCCCTTCTAAAGTAAAAAAGTTCAATTTGGAAATATTTCCATGGTCCTTAATGTTTTCATTTTCCTTGATACATAGAGTGGTCCTCCTGATAAAATTATACTTCCCATGCTGCACCATGATCTCCACTCCATGAGGGACAGTAGCTGTATCATGGGATAGGAGTCCCGGCTCTTATGCATCTAGGAAACGTAATTTGTGTGAGGAACTTGCCAGGAAAGCAGATTGTGGAATCAAGGACACTGAATTACAATTCCCGTAAAGCAGTGTAGTGGAATTTCCAAAAAAAAATATTTACTTCTTAACTTGAATCCTAACACTTTTCCATTTTCTGAATTTTGTATTAAAGAAAAACAAAATTTGTCTGTGAGGCAGTTTTTCTGACAATATTTATTGAAGCAGAATTCCATTTTTTTAATCAAAAACACATTCTTGATAGATAATGTTATGAGCATCCATAATGCAAACTCTTTCAGTGGTGTGTAGCACCCTCTGTGCCCATTAATTTAAATAAGCTCATGACCTAGTTTATCTCTAACAAATTGCAACCTCTTTATGAACAAAATTTTCTGAGTATTGTCTTCATTCCTGCTGTGTCAAAATAATTTGTTTTGGAAGCATGTAGCAATCAGATTCAAATGCCCTCCACCCCGAACCCATCCCTTTTCCTCCTCTGGCTGTGTGAAACCTGGAGAAAAAACTAAAGGTACTATGCCAGAAGAGAAGAAATTTATTTTGGGGATGGTCTTGCACAAATGTAAAGACAAAATAAAACAATTGGTAGTTTGAAGAGCCCCTGAATGTATTCCAGTTTCCCCATAAAGTCTAGATTGTTTAGTGATAGGGTAACTATATGTCCCAGATTGGCTGGGACAGTCCTGGATTTCATGGGCTGTCCCAGCATCCTGGCCAGTTAGTGTAAATTGAAGCAAAAGTCCCAGATTTGGTTGCTGCAAGGGCTGTGAGAGGCTTCAGACAGAGCTTCAGATCTGGAGAAGCTTTGGACGCTTTGGGGTCCGAAGCAGCATGTCCAGGTCGAAGCACTGGCCTCGTTAGGATTCCCAAAGTGGTTGGGAGCTTTTGAAGTGCTTCGAAGCCACCTCAGAGCCACCTCGGAGATCTGGCCATAGGGTATAATGGGGAAACAATAAAATATCTATAACTTTGTTGTTTTTTGTCTGATTTGGATAAAATTTTCAGGGATGGCAGAGAGCATAAATCCTGCCATGTTTCAAGAAGATTGGTGCAGAGGTTGGGAACTGCATCCCAAATTCTTGAAAGCAAAACTCCTGTCATGTCTATGTGATACAACACAGGGGGTCAAGACTGCAGGGCTGGTGGCTCTTACTGAGGTGGGGCCTCTTACTGAGGCCACAAAGCCTGCCAAGTTTCAAGAAGATCGGTGCAAGGGTTTGCGAGGGAACTGCACCTCAAGCTGTGGACAAGCAAAACTCATGCCATGGGTGACCCTGTGTGTGTTAAGGTGCAATTGGGTGATGGCTGCAGGGATGGTGGCCCCTGCTGTGGACAAGATGCCTGTCAGCTGTCGAGGAGATCGGTGCGGGGAGGTTCTGGGGCCCTGCACCCCTAGCTGCTGACAGACAAAACTCATGCCTTGGGTGCTTGTGGATCTGACTGTGTCTGTCTTGGGGCCTTGGAGACACTACTGCAGGCCTGGCTGCTAAGCTACTGTGTTAACAGTTACCAATCAATCATGATTAACTCAGGGACCAGCCCAATACACAGGACCTAGCTAATGTAGCCAGTTAATTGTCATCAGTTAGTACCTACAAAACCAGACTAAGGAGAGGAAAGAATCAATACAGACAATCAACTACCCCAAGAGAGACGCAGTCAGTCTCACAAGCACCCATGGCACGAGTTTTGCCTGTCAGCAGCTAGGGGTGCAGGGCCCCAGAATCCCCCTGAACCTATCTCCTTGACAGCTGGCAGGTGTCATGGCCACAGCAGGGGCCACCATCCCTGCAGCTGTCACCCCGCTGCACCTTAATACACACACCCATGTGTGTTTTGCTTGTCCACAGCTTGAGGGACAGTTCCCCCCAAACTCCTGCACTGATCTTCTTGAAACTTGGCAGGCTTTGTGGCCTCAGTAAGAGCTACCACCCCTGCAGTTTTGAACTCCCTGTGGTGTAACACATAGACGTGACAGGAGTTTTACTTTAAAGAATTTGGGGTACAGTTTCCCCAAAACCCCTGCACCGATCTTCTTGAATCTTGGCAGGCTGTGTGACCTCACCAGGGGCCACCATCCTGGCAGTTTTCACCCCCCTCTGGTGTAACACACAGCGGTGACATGAGTTTGGCTTTCAAGAATTTGAAGTACAGTTCCCCAAAACCCCTGCACCGATCTTGAAACTTGTCAGGTTTCATGCTCTCAGCAGAGGATACCATCCCTGCAAGTTTCATCCAAATTGGACAGAAAACAACAAAGTTATAGATATTTCATTGATTCCCCCATTGTACCCTATGGCTGGATCTCTGAGGCGGCTCTGAAGCTTCAGCCAGATTGAGGCAGAAACCAGGTCTGGAGATTCGGATTGGATCGCTGCCATCCAAAGCAGACAAATATGAAGCCGGATCGGATCACTGCCGACTCGCACAGGCCTAGTTGCTACAGGCAGAGGCTGCTTGCACCCACGGTGCCTGGCCCAACTCCTGCTGAGTTGTGGCTGGAGAAGGGGTTTGGGCTGGGCTGAGCACTACTCTTCCTGCCTGGGGAGGGATTGACTGGAGTGAGGCAGGCCAAGAGAAGGGTCTAGGATTGGGGTGTAGGCACCTGCATGGGGTGGCCTCAGGCAGATGCCAGCAGTGAGGGAGAGCAGCCTCTCCCAGCTGGGCCCAATCTCTGCTCACAGGGGATGAAGCCCAGTTACATGTCTCTGTGCTGTCCTGCTCTGCCCCACTATCAGGCCTCCTAAGAGCCATGGGTTTGTGTTTGTTTGTGTGTGTGTGTCTGCCTGTGTGTACATGCGTGCATTAGCAGCTCCCCCCAATCCTGAATCCCCTTAACCCATCCCAGATTTCCTTAACCACAATATGGTCACCCTATTTAGAGACCACTTCTAGCTTCACTTTATTACTTATGTTGTGGTCTCTCTAGCTATAGCCAAAGATCTAGTCCTTAAGATTTGAATTTTCTTTTACTAGCCTGCAACTATATTTAGCCTATGATCCATTTTCCTGAGCTATTCTCACTTTGCTAATGATAATTAATAACAATAATCAGAAATAAGCTTAGCTGTACTTCACATACCATAACCCCTTCTCCAAAATATGTCAAATGACTAATAAAAATGAGTTTTATTACTAATCCTGAAACTCAAATGGTGCAGAAAAGGATTTAAAAATGTAAATTAAAATGGTATTGTGATGTCAGAACCCCCACTGATAAAAACTAGAATAAATAAGAGTTCCAGTTTATACTAGTCAAGGGTTGGAATCTATAATGCACTTACAAGAGGAAACATTCAATATATTGAAGGTATTATGTCAAAATATATCATTCACACCAAATTATTTTATTCACCCTTATGTACAGTGAGATAATATGACCAAAGGGTTACATCTATACCACACAATGTAGTGTTATATAGAAATATCCCTGCTAACTTATCAGCAAAATCAATGAGCTTGGGGAGAATACTGCAGTAATTACTGTTTCTTATTCTCAACAGGGCTGTGTGAAATGGCATTGTTTCATTTTGACTTGAGTTTCGATGTTTTGATGGAACAGCATTTCATTTTGAATTTTATTTTGATTTGAAACTGCTGTTCCTTTTTGCTTCGTCGAAACAGCGACACTGTTGTGTCGTTTTGCCCATTCGCTATAATGGGGAAGCTCAAAACAACCTTTCTCATTTGGCAGGCAGATTGGGGCCTGCAACCCTGGGAGGGCTGCGGGGGCTGTGCTAGTCCTTCCAGGGCTGCTGGCCCCTGATCTGCCTGCCAGATGAAGGAGGGAAGCTGGGTGCTGCTGCTTGGGACCAGGGAGCTGGGGAAGGGGTACTGAGCCTGATCACTCAGTTCCCCTGCCCAGTGCGACAATGGGGCTGGGGAAAGGAACTCAGCCCAACTGGACTGCATTCCCACCCCAAGCACTAGATCGAGCTGGGGAAAGGAACTCATCCCCTGATCATAGCGCTGGGGATGGGAGTTCCTTTCCCTAGCCTGATTGTTGGACTGAGGAGGGGAACTGAGCAATCGGGCTCAGTTCCCTTCCCCAGGCTGATCACAGCACTGGGGAGGGGAAGTGAGCCTGTGCTCAGTTCCTGTCTCCTGTGCTGCGATCGGCGTCCCGCAGCCCGGCCGCAGGAGGTAGGGAGAGCCAGGGACGCGCTCCCAGCTGAGTCACATGGGGCTGCAGAGCCACTGGGAGTGCAGCCCTGGTTCTCCCCTGTCTCATACCACCTGGCTGCTGGCTGCTTCAAAACTCAAAATGTTTCAATATGAGTTGAAACAATGTCAAATCGAAACAGCCAGTCAAATTTTGCACAGCCCTAATTCCCAAACTAGCTCTGAATAGTAGACATACCCTGTAATAGGCTGGCTGTTACAGTTTTTGCCCATGGTAGATCTAGTTAACATAGAATTAAAAATCATAGCGAATAAGTACCTCTCTACAGTAGGGCTGCCAAGCTTACATGCTGTCATAGTAGAGATGAATTTTTGCAAAGTTCTGCTGGCATAAAGAATGTCCAGAGGTTTTGAGGTAGTTTAATATCTATAAGTCTTTTAAAAAGTTGATCTAGATGGAGACATATTTATGATCACACAGCCAGTTTATTCATTTGACTTAGACTTGATTTTGTCTTCTGGTACAGTAGTAGGAATATTTGTGTAAACTGGGATTCCAGACCTCTTTCTTTCCCAGAAGTTTGCTAGGAATTCCAGATTCTTCCCACACAGTCTTTACGCATCATGACCAAGTTGGAACACCTTTTAACTTTAGGCCAGGATTAAAATGGATTCTAATCTGTTACAAAGGATATCTTTAGAGATTATATTCCTCATTTCTAGCATAATCAAAATTTCACTACTCACTACTCCCTACCAAAAAAAAGCTAAACTGAACACTTTCTCCTACTTAGTCTTTTTCTAGGAAATCCCCATCCATTTAACATTTAGTTATGTGAAAAGGTTATATGCTGGATGTCTCGGGCGGCCGGAGCCGACCTGAGGATTGCTAATTTAATTGGACGTCAGGCGGGCTGGTGATGGAGAGGCTAGACAGCTTATTGGTTTTAAAAGATTGCTTTTACTTACGCCATGTGGAATGGCAGCGCAGGCCTCGAGGTAGCTTGCTTGCGTTGTCGGATAGCAAAAACGAATTATGAGGTAACAAGTTTACGAACGAAAAGGAACCTGCAGGAAACGGAGGGGGGGTACGTCAAGGACCCGGTGACGAGGAGATATTGGTGGGTGATCGGTCCGCCAAGCTTCCTTGATCGCGCTACAGAGTTCTCCGTATTTACTCTGCTGCGTGCTCAGAGGTCTCTGATTTGGGCGGAAGTTGCATGAACTTTTATATGTCCGGAGCGGCCAATAATGGACTGCTAGGTAGGAATAACTAATGAGGCGGAACATGACCAAATTTGAAAGTAACTGCGGTTATTCAGGGCAGTTCTATTGTGACAGGGGCACTCAACTCATTTAGTTATGACATGCCCCCTTGACCATGTCACAATAGACAAAGGAATTAGGTTACAGGCAATTTTCGTTCAAGAACTCGTTACTGTTACAAGGTTTAGCATAACACGTGGATATACACATATATATATATACAAAAGTGAGCAGTTTAACAAGTTACTTTTTTAACAAACTATAAAATAGAACGATTTATATATACAACAATGATTATCACGATTAACGGTAAACACAAGGTAACTAAAGATGTTGACAATTGAATTAACCTAAACGCAGCAAATTGTTACCCTTAATTTTAAGTAATTTTCCTCTAATTCAATTTTCCAAGGTAACTAAAAGCGGGGTATTTGATTAATGCCCCCTACACGGAGGGTTCCTATAATTGTCTGATATATAAACACACACTCACACACATACACACACGCATATATACACATATATATACATATATACACACGAAGACATATTTATTTAGTGGAGTAACCTCATTATGCTCTTAGAACACTGATTTTCTGTGCCGTCATTACTAATTTAGCTAAAAGACTACTTTGTTTGAACCATAACTATTGCTAATGTTTCATCAGATGCCTAATGAGCGACCTTTCCTCATTTCTTTGCTTAAGACTATCGAAACACATCAACCTTGTCATGCATCACCACGTGCTTCTCCTCTCAACGACTTGACACTAAACACTCTCTGCCCTCCATCCCAAGCCTTTACGTTTCCCCTCTTCTCTCTCTCATTCACCCTAAATCAACGTTTCTGTCTACACCCGACCTTTCTGCGGTATCCCTAAAACCTTCAGATCACCAATGCTGTTCTCTTTCAGTAATTCAGAGCTTGCATAATCTGGTTACAGCCAGCATGTCAAACAACTTGGACTACTCCGTTAAGTGAGTTATCCTTCCCACTCAAAACATTATGGCTTGGCTTCACTGCGTAAAGTTTTGAACAAACAAAACAAAAACAAGTATATACAAGACAATTTTGTAAACTAAGGGTGTAAACACGGGGTCATTAACAGAAAAGGAGGAACCGTAAGCACACGGTGAGGTTATCTGTTGATGAGCCGTTAGTTATGGCTTTGGCCCAGAACAATAGAAGGTTCAGAACCGAGTTGGAGGTTTCGAAGTCAGCTCTCGTTCACCGAGGAACCTATCGGTAACAGCA
>NW_005842007.1:2901721-2903357 GCF_000455745.1 Alligator sinensis
AATAGAGTGACGACTCTGCTCGCAACATATAAGTAGGCGGCCACTGCTCTGCTGACTTGGATGTGCCATGGTCTAGTGCTCGGTGGTTCTCGTGATCAGGCAGCCAAGATTACCGCTTCGTTACCGTCAAGCCTGCAAGGGAACAAACAAACAAACAAACAAACAAAAGGAAAGAGGAAACTGGGAGAACAATAAGGCAGCGAGTTAGCCGGTTGTGATGAGCCAGGGTTGGTAATCGGTCATCGTTTCTTCTTATGCATCAAACCTGAAGCCCAGTTCATTTGCTAGGTTCCGTTGGCCCTCGTCCCCCAGGATGCGCAGTTGTCGCTTCGTAAGCCCGGAGCGGTGTAGGAGGAACCCGAACATGGCCCTCTCCTCCGGCGTTTGTTGCGGCAACGGTTGTGATTCTCGTGGGGCGTTGGGCTCATAACGCCTCGCTCTTTGGGCTTCGATGGGGTATGCCGAGGGTCGGTGTTCCACGTTACTGGAGACTCTCGCGGATGGCTTCATAAGGGCTTGCAACCATGGGAGGTGGCTCAGGAGGTTTCCTGCCTGCTGCCCATTCATCGGGTTGAGGAGAAGTCGAAGCATTATGGCATCATCTCCCCCATAGACCTCTATGCAGGCTTCTATGCTGTCAAGGGTTGCAGGAACAGTCTCAGGGTTCCATAGATGATGGTGAGGCCACCCTCCTCTGCACTGAGCCCATGTCAGTCCCAGCTGGTGTACGCTGGGGTTTCAAGAGGCATATGATACCCCGATTATGGCCAGCAGGAGTTGTTCTGCGCTGACCTTTGGTGGGAGGCCGTCGTGCCACGCGTGGAATTTGTAGCTAACTTGGCCTGCAACAAGCACTGGGAGTGGGATGGGCCAGCGAGCGTTACTCGCTGCCACTTCTAGGTCGCTGGCGTGGTGGCGTGCCCTCCACTCCACAAGGCTTGGTGGGTTAGGAAGTCAGCCTCCTCCAGGTCTAGCAAGTCCGACCCAAATTCTACTACCAGGCGTCCTAACCACATAGCCAGGGTCTCTTCAGGCTTCAGTTTTGATTCTTTGTACAATTCTTGCACTTTCCCCCCACGTGCGGGTGCAGCATGTAGTGGTGATACGGGTCACACCTTGCACGTCTGTAACATACTTGACTAGCGCTATCGGGTGGACCGCGGTTGGAAGGGGCGTTGGCTCATCGGGCGGGAGCACCGAGTATAACTTCTCTCCCTCATAAGGGGGCGGTTTCCTTGTTCGCGCTACATCAGGGGGCGGGGTTTCTTTTGGTGACACTCCGAGGGGCAGGGCCGAGGACCACGCGACCACCCCTTCTTCCCCAAGACTTTTCCCGCGCTCTTCTTTTTCCCCGGCGCCATCTTGGAATGGCAGCGGCTCGGGGTTCTCTGTTGGTTCAGAGCTTTTCTTTACTGCCGCCTCCTTAGCCATCTGGGCGGCTGTGAGCAGTTGAACCTCTAAATTTGTGTTTTCCCGCAGCAAGGTTGTAATAGCAAAGAACATTATTGTCACAACCCAGTGGTTTTGGTGCCTCGGCACGATGGAATTTTCTTGCCACATGAGAGCCTCTTGCACAGCGAGGGTTTCTGTTGCAACAGAAGAACCTCGGTGCAAGAGAGTTCCCGCCAATTTGCAG
>NW_005842007.1:2903503-2953831 GCF_000455745.1 Alligator sinensis
AAGAACTTTGAGCACGCTGCAGAGTGCCTCTAAAGAGATCTAACTTGCGGCTAGCTGATCGATAGACTGATCACCTATTGATCCTTCTTCCCGTCGCCGAGCACAATCCCAGACGTACCCTTTTCCTGCCGGCTTGATTTGTGGATGGATTAACTGGCTTGGGCCTCGCCAGCTGGAACAACTCACATAGTTGTTCAGACGACCGGACCATCTGCGTCGCAACTACAAGTGGCGTAAGTAAATGTTTTTGCAACCATTAAACCTTGTCTGCCTCTCCGTTCACCAGCCCGCCCTGACGAATGAGCAATTTCTAAATCACCTCGAGTCAGCTCTAGCCGTCCGAGACAATTATGTTCAACATTTTCCCCTTGTCCCACTTCAGGCCCATCCACCGCGCCATGACACAGTCCTCCGATTCCAACTTTTCCCGGAGATCCAAAAACAGCTCGTGCCCCCTTGACCCGGGCGCTAGGGTCGGGGGATTGAACCGGTCAACCGGTGTCGCTTCTCCGCCCTCTCTCACACACCTTATACAGTGGGCATACTCTTGAACGAGAGTTGGGTCAGCTACGCCCGTCAGTTTTACTCCGGCAAGGGACACGGTGCCTACTTCGTCTCGGGGTCTGAATCGGACCCGCTCATTGCTCACCATGCACCCAAACGCCCCGGGGTGAAGGTGCGCCTCCCATTTGTTCGAAATTCCTTCTTCCCCTTTTAGTGAAAGGTAGCCGCTGATGAGCCTTTCGGTCGACCCGCCCGCTTGGTGGTATGCGATGTGGGCCCATAGCTCATTCGAGTCAGCCACATGGCACCCCCCGGTGCGCCAGGGGCAACACTCAATTAGAATCTTCTCCACCGCTGTGCCCTTGGATCCTATTCGTGACGCCATGTCTCGGGCGGCCGGAGCCGACCTGAGGATTGCTAATTTAATCGGAAGTCAGGCGGGCTGGTGATGGAGAGGCGAGACAGCTTATTGGTTTTAAAAGATTGCTTTTACTTACGCCGTGTGGAATGGCAGCGTAGGCCTCGAGGTAGCTTGCTTGCGTTGTCGGATAGCAAAAACGAATTATGAGGTAACGAGTTTATGAACGAAAAGGAACCTGCAGGAAACGGGGGGGAGGGTGGGGTACGTCAAGGACCCGGTGACGGGGAGATATTGGTGGGTGATCGGTTCGCCAAGCTTCCTCGATCGCGCTACAGAGTTCTCTGTATTTACTCTGCCGTGTGCTCAGAGGTCTCCAACTTGGGTGGAAGTTGCATGAACTTTTATGTCCGGAGTGGCCAATAACGGACTGCTAGGTAGGAATAACTAATGAGGCGGAACATGACCAAATTTGAAAGTAACTGCGGTTATTCAGGGCAGTTCTATTGTGACAGGGGCACTCAACTCATTTGGTTATGAAACTGGAATTAAAACAAAACAAAACAGGCCATTGAATGTACTTTTACAAGGTGGAAAACTTCTGCTGAAACCCAAGAAAACGGCAGAATTTAAAAATGCTTATTCTACAACTGCTTGTCAATTTTCTAACTAGGAGGTAATCTGGATCATGGTATACACATAAGAGGCCTAGTCAGGTGTCTGATGAATCCAGTTGTGGCTGACAAGCAAGCACAACACAGCTTGTTACACGTTTCACAGATCCATGTGTTGTCTGAGTTGGAGTCCAAGTTTATAGCATCCTGCTTTCTTTCTCACATTGCTCCCATCCTCTGGATCAAAGCAGTTTCATGTTGTGCTGCACCGACTGCCAGATTTTCCCTTCAGATTGGAGGGGGTTCTGCTCTCTCCTCCTGGCTTTCTACATTGGTGCTGAAAGACTTCATATAATTTTTAATCGCATCATGGTACTGCCATAGAGGGCAACACTGCTTTCTAGAGACATCTTGAATATCACTGTACAAAATATTCTTGGGTATATGTTCTCCCTTTCTCCCAACATGGCCGAACCATTGCAAACTTTCTTCTTGATAGTAGTTTCTAAGTGTGCCAATCCTACACATTCCAGCACCTCATGTTTGGTATTTTGTTTTCCCACTTTATTTTCAGGATCTTATACAAGCATCTCATGTGAAAGCTATTCAATCTCTTAAGGTGCCTAACACGTGTAGTTTACATTTCTGAACCATAAAGCAGGGATGACAGCATGCAAGTCTCATAGATTCACATCTTCACCTTAGTTAATAGTTTACTGTTATTGCATAATCATTTCTGTACTAGCTTGAAATTCTTAGCTGCTTTTTTGATTCTGTTAGTTTAGTCTGAAGGTCAAGATTCCTGCTGATTGCATAACCCTAGTAACAAAATCTGTTGATGACACCAAGTGATTCACCCTCCAAAGTGATATCAGGTATTGGTTCTTCCACCCCTTAGTATATGATCACCGTCTTCTTGAGATTAATTGTCAATCCAAAACTCTTGCATGACTCAGAAGATCTGCCCTAGAGATTTTGTAGGGAAGTTTCACTGTGGGCAACTAAGGCCATGTCATCCACAAACAAGAAATCTCCCAGAACCAGCTTTTTCAACCTTGGTTTTCATTTTAAAACTTGCAATGTTGAGCAACCTTCTATCTAATCTGGTTCAAAGATAAATGCCATCACTGCTGTCTTTGAATGCATGAAGAAGCATAAATGAAAAGTAGATGGTAAAAAGCATGGGGATCTAAGACACCTTCATTTTACCCCATTGTTGATGTCAAGGAATTTGATTATTTGTTTTCCTGCATTGCAGTTGCCCTTATACCTTGATGTAATGAGTGAATAATGTTCAACTGTTTTGGAGGACAACTCAGTTTCTTCAGAAAAGTAAAAAAGCCATGTCTGTTGACCATATTGTTACAGGGCACTAAGGTGCCTGCTCCTTTAAGGGCAGAAACTGCCTAGGGAGAGAGCCCTGGTAGTCAGTCAGGAACCCCTCATCTGCAAGTTACCTACCTCCAGGCATTTACTGGGAAGATGGTGCAGGAATGAGGGAATTAGCCTGCACCTGCAGGTGGTCAGCTGACCAGAAGAGGCAGGGCTTGGGGCATATATAAACTCCAGGGCTGGAACCAGAGAGGCAGTTTTCTGCCAGGAGCCAAGGGGGAAGGAGCGCTCTTAGAGGAAGCTAAGTGAAGAGGATTGATTGCCCATTTGGCTTCTGGTGGGGTTAAGGGGCTTCAGGAGCTTACCAGGTACCCTGGCCTACAACGCACATAGCGCTGGGGGGAAGGGTGATTCTTTTAAAGGGACTCAGCACACCCTGAGTGATGTGCATTATGTTATAGCCCAGGGGCTCATATTTTGACTTATGTTTATATACCAGAGGATTGGGCTAAGGCTACTGGGGAAGGAGGAGGCCTCATTGGAGGCCCACTGCTATGTGGGGACCCTAGTGCTAGTGTGGGCACAGTATCCAGGGCTGAGTGGACCCCAGTGGCAGTGTGGGTGCAATATCTGGGGTGAGCGGACCCCAGCACCAGGGGCACAGTGAGAAAAGGGATGAGCGGACCCCAGTGCCAAGGAGCACGGAGAGAGGGAGACGGGGCTGCGGAGAGCCCAGCGCCAAGGGGCGCAGAGAGAGGGAGACGGGGCTGCAGAGAGCCCAGTGATGACCAGAAGCCAAGTTAAACTAAGGCCTCAGAGGGACACGGTGTGAATGCCACCTGCAAGGCTTGCAGTGTGGTAAAGGGGCAGTTTGGAGCCATGCATCTAGCCCATAAGGTTGAGGGTGTCCCGAGAGGCATCCATTTTGGAGCAATACCCAAAAGGGGTCCGAGAACCCACAGGGTTCAGTGGGGTCCATCAGGACCGTGTCCAAAAATACAAAGTCGAGGGCAGCCTCCCTATTTATTACAGTGACAGCAAGACATGGCAAGTGAAAAAGAGGGTGCCCGTGGGGCAGGTTTGGCACAGTCAAGGAGCCCTAGGGGTATCAAGGCCATCCCTGGGGACCCCATCCTGTGACACATATCAAAGGCCTTCATCACATCAATGAAGGCTATATACAGTGGTATTCATTTTTCTCTACACTTCTTTTGCAGTCACTTTACTGAAAATATCATATCAATTGTGGAACATCCTGAGTTAAAACTGCATTGACTTTCAGGATAAGTTTTTTCACCTCGAGATTGTAGCCTAGGGGGCATGATGTGAGTGACAACTTTTTCTGACAATGTTCAACAGGGAAATACCTCTATAGTTGTCACAGTTGCTTCTATCACCCATGTTTTTGTATAATTGTACAAACCGAGCATCTTTGAAATCTTGTGGTACTGCTTCCTCTATCCAGCAGAGCAGTATAACTTAAGAGAATTTCCTAGTGAGCATGTTTTTCTTCTAGGGCACAAAATAAGATGTTATAGCTTTGTCTTCCCTCATCTTGGTGTCAATCTCGCCTGCCATGACTTTGATGGGCATAATTAAAGGGAGGCACCACATGAGAGGAGTGCTCACTTAGTTTTAATAACAAGCATCAGCAATGTCCGCTCACAAGAAGTGTAACTCGGTTAGCCACCACCTGTCAGTCCCTCAGATGGCTCTCCCTACAAGTTCCCAGTTCACTTATCAGTCCTGCAATGAATACTCACTGGGTGGGCGTTTCAAGCCTGCCCCGTTTACCAACTCACAGCAACAAAGTCCTTGCCATGGATCTGGACAGAGCTGCAATCGTCCAGCTGAATCAGCAATTCGTCTTCCAATCGGCTGGACACCCCGACACACCACTTCAACAAGAAATTCTTGGCAAATCTCTCATTGCCTGCACCTCGCACAGGGCTGCTTGCCATCTCTGGCATCTAAAGCCTCGGCTCCTCTTCCCCTTCTGGGGAAGCTCTGATTGTACCAACAGTCCTTTATACGAGGTTTCCACCCGGCTGCTATCAATCTCCGATTGTGCACCGTCAGGCGGGAAGGCTTAATTGGCAATTAAGTCTTTTGTTATCTCAATCTGATTGAACACCTTGCTGCTATCAGCAAGTAGCGGATACTTCACCAAAGTCCACGGCGGGTATTTAGCATTCTTGGTGGACGAACAGTCAATATGTCTCTCAGTTCCACGTATTGAACAGAAAGTTCTCAACAAAATGGGTGCTTTGCTCAGACGTTCCCGTAACAGGGACAGTGTCTCCCTGTTACATTCCCAAGATCGAAACTGGGCAAATAGTTTGATTCAATGAAACTTCACATATATACATATATATATATAAAAAAAAAAAGTTTGAAAAGTTTGTTTCAACTTTTCATCCCAATTCTCAAAGCAATAACTCTCTAGAAAATTTTCTCTGGATGGGAAAAAGACTCATATTTTGAAGAGACTCAGTCGTTACGTCTGTCTATGGATCACAAAACAAATAAATCATTTTCCTTCCCAGCATTCCCAGCTATTTTAAATAATCTTTCCTACATTTCAGACCTGAAGACTTATGTTCAAACCAACTGAATCTAGCACTTAGGAAAAAAAGAGTGACTATTTCCTCAGTTTTTCCAGTTCTCACCCTTTTGCTGGGTTTTATGCTGAGGTCTTTGAGAAATATCTGTGACTGCTTTGTGTTTCAGTCTCCTTATTTGTAAAATGGAGATGATGTATTAGAAAGTCATTCAGAAGAGGAAGATAGAGTGGCTATGTGTTCCAGAGGAGAGACCATGTGTAGGAAATAGGAGAAGAGTGCAGACTGGATGCTTTATAGCTCCCTCGCTGTAAATCTATGAATGCTCAAGAAAAGCCTGGAAAAGTGCAGGCTTGGGGGTGATCTGGTGGCCAACTATAAGTTTATCAGGGGTGTTCACCAGGATCTGGGGGAACAACTATTCACCAGAGCGCCCCAAGGAATGACAAGATCGAACAGTCATAAACTGCTCCAAGACCGATTCAGGCTGGACATAAGGAAGAACTTCTTTACTGTCCGAGCCCCCAAGGTTTGGAATAGACTGCTGCCGGAGGTGGTTCAAGCACCCACTTTGAATGCATTCATGACACACTTGGATGTTTATCTTGCTGGGATCCTATTATCCCTGCTGACTTCCTGCCCCTTGGGCAGGGGGCTGGACTCGATGATCCTCCGGGGTCCCTTCCAGCCCAAATGTCTATGAAATCTATGAAAACAGAAGAAGAAACATATGTGGGCCTTAATTATTTGTCTAGATCTGTATGTTATTTGTGCCGGCTAACGTAAAGAGTAATCTTTCTTCTGAATCAGCCCTTACAAGCTTGTGTCCCTGTTTCCTTCAACTGTCATCAGCTATGGAGCTCGCTCACAATGGCAAAGGGTAGAGTTGTAGGAAAAGGTATGTTTAAGCTACTGTATGGTGACTAGGAAATCAGCAGTGGGGGCTTTAGTACACTTGGGCTCTGACATCCCAAATCCATGAAGGGGCAATAGATCCTATTACTAGGATGTGTATCAGAGAAAGAAAGAAAAGAGCTACTTTCTACTGAGACCATGGAAAGCTAAAAAGTACATGTGCCTAGTGTGCTGGGATCTAAATACAGCATCCAACTGGGAAAATTTTACCAGGGCTGTTAAAGGTGTCAGAAATGTGAAATAAGACTAATGAATGAAGAATGAACATTAGTAATTTGACAATTGGCATGTAAGATGTATTAAACGGAATATTAGCTATTACAGACTAATCTTCGTTAGCCACAAGAATCAATATCTTTTCCAGATGTCTGCTGTTAAAGCAGAAAGCAATCATGTGCCTTAATTTCTTCATACTATACTGAAAGTGAAACTCTTGAACTTGTCATTGGATATATTCTGGTTGTGGCCATTCATTTCATAATGATGCCTAATCTTTATCATCCAAGTACATTTCTAGTAATTCTTATGCCAAATAAGTAATGTCATATTCATCAGAAAAAAAACATGAGAATTCAACTTTTTCAATAACTCCAGTTCATTCCACAATTCTAATCCCATTCTCACACAATATCTAAGCATGTCCTCAAGGATATACAATTTCATTCTCAGATTTTACTGGATAACCAAAACAAAGCAACAAAAAAAAAAAATCCAGGGCACTGTATTTCTTCTACCATGGGAACTCTGAAATCACTGGTGACCTCCATGAAATGCCATTAACAACTCCTGACATATACAGTAGTAAGTTTCATGACCCACAAACAGAAAGCCATCTAAATCATGAAGTGATTGTACTTCTCTTTTTTTGTCTCACCACCCACTGCTGGAATTTGCTGAATGCCTCAAAAATCAAGCAAGAAAGTGCACAGAACCACAGACATGTAATTGCCTACGTACATTTTGCCTTTAAAATTTAAACCTAGCAAGTAAAAGTTATGACAAGCAAAAGAAAAAAAAGTTAAAACCTTTTTCCTTTTTGTTGTCACCTGAGTCTTTACTGTAATTCTTAACAGTTTGTGTTAGTTAGTGAAAAGAAACATGACTAGGGCATCTTGTAGAGAATTAACCGTTTTGCCTTTTGGATGAAGTTATGTAAAAACAACAAAACCTGTTAATGCACCTTTTATGGTTGCACAATTAAAAAACAAAAAACAGGAAATGTATGCGTTACAGCTTCAACAGAAGTGTGAGTTCAGATGTACCACAGATCTTGTTAGTTTTTTATGTATTTAGGAAATAAAGAGTAACTCGTTAATGTGTTGAACAAGAAAAAAACAAGCAGAAAAAGGATTAACATTATGGAATCCTCATTTTCCAAAGCAGTACATTTATTTTAGAGGTGATAAATTGTGGCAATTTTTAGAATTTCTATTTTATATTGTGGAAGTAGCTACAGCCACATCTTAATGTTGAAAGAAAATTTGTAAGGCCTGTTTTCAAAGGCAGCCAAGCAGTCTATTATAATACTATTTGAACACCTTAAATACAGCTACTATCCATTATGTCATGTAATATAATAAGAAAACAAAGAGAAGACTGCACAAGGACTGATGCATTTTTTTTTAATGCAGGAGACCTGATTTCTGTAAACAACCCCCTAAAGGTATGCTCTACCAATAGCAGTCCACTGCAAAATAGATAAGGTTCTCATTATGTATCCTCCATGTCTTGATCATAATTTCTATCATGGTTGACATTCTGGTCCAGTTATATCAGGTACATTCTATGTAAGTCCTTTAGAATACTTGGATAAAGCCCTGCTGAATACGGGATCATTTTGCCTTGGGGAGAGAGTTAGTCAAAGTGTACATAGTTCAAGGTGGATTTCTAGTCAGATTCTGCAGTACTGGGACATTTTAAAAGAAACATTTTTTGAATCAAGCATAGCTCAGAATGAAATTAAATTAGTTCTTTAATGTCTGGATTTTCTCCAGCACCATCAACACAAATTGCATTCTAAAATAGGTGCCTAAATATAATAACACTGTATTAAATTGAAAAAAAAAAGTTAATATTGTTATTATGTGATGCATTTGGTTTTACTAAATTATAAGGATAATTTTTCCTACAATTTTAGTGGAGTTTCAAAAGACTTTTTGTTTTAAAAAAAGGGGGGATTTGGTTTAACACTTCCTATAGCTGTTTGCAATAATTTAATTGCATTTTACATATTCCTGTAGTATCAGATAAAAAAATACCTCTTTTTGATAACTATTTAATGGTGTTTTGAAATGTAATGGTCCCCTGAAGTATTATATTATGAATAGCTCTTTTTAAAATGCACATAGAAATTCTCTTCTTTTTTTGTCTTTTTGGAGGAAAAAGATACATTGTAAAGATTTTCCTTCCTTCCTTGATCTAAATTAAGCTCTAAGTTACATTTTCATCCGCATATGATTGTTTGTTATGAGCAAATAGTTTTTCTTTTTAAATATATATTTTGTGAGTTTTAGTTTCAGATATGAATGTTTCCTCTTCATTGGTAGTTTGAAGATGACTTCCCCAAAATGGTTAATTACTGGCCACCCTAAAGTTAATACAACTAGAATTGTATTAAATTATTCATAGTGAGTAATTTTTTTCAATGACATTATCCTCCTTTTTCATTTGTGAATCTTTAGTTTTACAAATGAACTCACTAATCATCCTGGTTTCCTGAACTGTTTTTACGTGAATGAATTTCAGCTTGGAGGATTATTTTTGAACTTTGAATCAATTGGATGATTGAAAGGTTTGAAAAAGGAAGTTAATGCATGACAAATATTGAATAATGAATAGGAAATAACCAACATTCTTGTTCACTCTTAAATGCAAATGCATTGTCTCAAGTATTACTGACTATGCAAAGACAATTAATAAAAAAGGCAAAAATGGAATGTAGCACAGACAGAACAGTTATAAGTTACTGGGGCTTATGTGCTGTATTTTTCTCCCACACACTATCCCTATTTTTACTAATTAGTCCTGGTCACATAACATAGGTGGGTTTTTTTTTTCATATGGACACAGAACCTATTAAAGATATGACTGGAGACAGAAAGAATTGTGCAGGACATTGTGGGGCTTGGAAAACCCAAATCTATATAACTTTATAATACTGCAAATCACCATTAAACAAATAGAAAGATGTGAGAATGACAGTAAACCTTTAATGGAAAAATGCTAGTATTGGTAGGGTGATGTAGTTGCTTTCCACAGGAACAGAACCATACATCCAGCTTAGCATCCAATAAGAAATTTCTGCAGGTATATAATATTTAATTAAGATGACACCAAGAGGCCAGGGAAACAGCAAAGGCAGTTAGGGATTTCAATCTCTGTTTCAGTCCATTGGTGCCAGTCTCAGATAGGATTATAAATCAGGGTTCAAAGAGAGTACTTCGTCTCACTGGTTGGGTGTTTGAATATGGGTTGAAATTCAGCACAGTCAGCACAATGCCCAATCCATATAAGTAATCTGCCTATTATAGCTCTCACTGAGAAAACCTAGCTCTTTGGCTCAAACTTCTATTAATTCAAGAAATTCCTATTTCAATCCTCTTAGCCAAGGCAGGGGCAAGCACATGCGTACCACTTAGACTGGCCACAGAGCTTAAGTGAGACCTATATGGTTCACAACCCTTCTTCTGGGTACTTTTCATAGTGGTAAATTCCATTCAAGGTGCACTGTTCTTTATGGATGCATAGAACAAGGCTGTCTTTTGACTATGGTTCTACCCACCTCAAGGTTTCCCATGAATTTAACTTATTTCCTTGTTTTGGACCTTTATCTAGTGCTGGGAGTCACTTTAATTTAGTCGCATAGCCATTTCCAGGGGCTTTTTTCCCCCCCAATGCCCTGCTAGCTAAAATTGGTGTATTTCAACTGAATGCACTGCTCGCAGATGGTGTTTGTGCACTTAATGTCTTTCAGAAGTTAGAGATGTATTTAGTTGGGAGGAAGATTACAATTTTCCTTCAGGTAAAGCAAATGTCCCTGGGGATGTTTTCTGTGTCAAGGTGGAAACAGTTCCATACATCAGCTACAAGGTTTGCTTGCAGTAAAACTGAGACTACTTCCTGTGGCCTATCTTTTTGGACCCTTATATATTACACTGCTACTATTAGCTTTAATGAAAATGCTTTTCATTTTGCTTCTGTTAGACTTCTCTAGGAGTTTTAGAGTGGCTTTCTCCTCTGCAACATTTCTCTTTTATTTTTCTTTCCTTCTTGGCTCAAATGAGTTTCTTCTCAGTTGGCCGAATGTTGGATCTTAGAAGAAATTTGGCCTTTCTAGCAGTTCTGCACAGGTTTCTAATACGTTTCAATACTTTGGCCAAAGAGATGTTGCTAGGTGCACTCAGAAATTAGTATGTGCCTTCTAGTGAACAAAAAAAAAAGATACATAGGTATAGTTACCATATTTACTGAATTCCAAAATGACTTTGAGTTTAAGATAATCCCCATATACGTTGATTGTATACGTGGTAATTATAAATCTGTTATAATTTCCCATGTATAGAATGTAATATTGGAGGGTCATCTTAAATTCATCCCCCCAAAGCAGCAACAGGGGCAAGGGGCAAGAACCCCACCTCTTGCTCTTCCCCTCATGCCCGTGCCTGTCAGGTGCCCCTGCTACCTGTTCCCCTGCCACTTGCCCCCCAGTGCCTGCCCGCCGTGCCACCTGCCTCCCTGTCCTCCCATGCCTGTGCCTGCCACCTTGTTGCCTATCCATCCAGCTACTTCCCCATCAGTGCCCCCTTCACCTGTGCCTGCCCCCCTGCCATCTGCCTCCCCCTCCCCTTACCTACCCTGTTCCTGCTGCCCTGCCATCTGTCCCCACTGCTGCTCACCTTATGGGTGGTTCTGGCTCTGGCTCTGCCTTCAGCTCCAGGGCAGTCATCAGTGATGGTGGCTTTAGCCTTGGCCTTGTCCAGATAGGAAGAAGCAGCAGTGGCAGGTCTGGGTCAGAGCCAGACTGGGAGCCAGAGGTAAACAGTGGAGGGAGGGGCAGGGTAAGTGGTTGTGAGGGTAGACAGGGGAGCAGGGTGTACAGTCTCCCCTGCTGTCCAGTCCCAAACTGCACATTGTGGGTCTCCCTCATGTGGCCCACCCCGACCTTGCAGTCTCCTCTCTACACTCCTGCTGCCCTCCCCTGCCACATGAGTCTCTCTGGCCTGGGGTAGGCAGCAGCTCAGCTGAGATGTTGCCTACTCTGGACTGGTACTCAAATCTAAAATGAGCTCCCCCCCATGGTGACTGGGGAAAGAAACTTTCTTGTCTTGGATTTGAATAAATACATTATTAGCTTATTATCGGTTCAGGTTTGAGATCCTATTATCTTCCAAACACTTTCTTTAGTGTTTTTGAGTATGGCAATGTTTTAATAACTTCCTTTTCCATTGCAGATACACAGGAATATAAATCTTCTGTGTATGCCAGCATTTCTCCCATACTTTGAATTTTGCTTTTCCAGCCATTTCTAGAGTAAAGTCATTGTTACTGCAGGCATCTTTATTTAAAGGAACTATGTAATGTTCTCTTTGTTCTTTTTCAGCTACTTACATAAATGCAGAAGCATTCCTTACTTCCCAGTGAACCTTGTTCAGTGATTAGGACCATGTTAAAGACTCAGTACATATGCAGCATTTTATTTTAGCTGCTTTGTTGATATTTACAATTTTAAGAATTTAAAATGGAGTAGCATTTTAAAAAGTGACTGACAAAAATAACTTCTTGAGGAGATCATCTCCCTGTTCACATTGAGGGCCTTTCTTACTTATTGGGAGTGTCTACATGTTTACTTTACTGCATATTAGACTAATTTAATGCACAGTGAAATGTCACTGTACATATGTGTTGCAATTAGTGCACAGTAGATTAATGTACTCTGGCATAGGAAAACTCCCTTCAGACACAAGTACTATCCTATGCAACTATAAGTGGATTAACACATGGGCTGGCAGGGCCATGGGTTCCTGAGGAAAATGGTGGGTTTTCCCTTGAAGGCAGGCAGCATTTTAGCCTACAATGGGCTGCTTGGAGCTGCTGGGAGTGCGATGCAAGGGGCACCATGTGCCTGTGTGT
Organism: Alligator sinensis; assembly: GCF_000455745.1. Classification (NCBI taxonomy): domain Eukaryota; kingdom Metazoa; phylum Chordata; order Crocodylia; family Alligatoridae; genus Alligator; species Alligator sinensis. The sequence continues at coordinate 2,915,917 of NW_005842007.1, forward strand.
GGCTGCATGCATGCATGTGGCTTGGAACACAACCAGGCAGCATGGAGAGCAGCTACTTGCAGATAAGTGTATGTGGGGAAGCAGCAGGGGGAAGATTAAGGCCCCCACAGTGAGGAAAGGAGTGGGGCAGGGGCAGGGACAAGAGCAGGGGAAGGGGCTGAGGGTGATGCCCAGCCAGGGTGGCTGGGGTTGGGGGCAGGAGTGGGACAGAGCAACAGGCATCTTATTCAGGGGGTATGGGGGGGTGGCTCCCCACTGCTACATGCACTCCCAAGGAGAGGCATGGGGGGGATGTACCCCCCTGATTAGTGCACAAGGCAGATGCATGCTGCTAGCTGTGGGCTCAGGGCTTTCTTCTCTGCTGCCTTTGCTCCACGAGTCCCATGCCAGCCACATGCCTGGCTGAAGGCCAGCAGGGGAAGTGTGGCCCCCAGGGCAAAGGCAGCAGGGTAGAGAGCCCTGAGCCCACAGAAGGCAGCCCATATCCACCCTCTCCCTGCTCAGCTACACTCTGCTCTGGCCATGGGGGGGGGGGGGGCACAGGAGTGGAGCAGGGAGGAGAGGCACGCATGTGCCACCCCACCCCCAACCTAGCTGGGTCCACCCAGCCTCCCCTGCAGGGCACAGAGGTCCACCCCAACCTTGGCAGTGGCAACACCCCCCACTGGAGGTCAGGGCCCCAATAAATCTTAATCCATCACTGTACACAACAGTAAATTACTGCACTTAAACACATACGTAGATGGTGACATCAGGATATTCAGTCACATTAATTCAGCAGTTAATTCAGTCACATTAATTGCATGTGTAGATGTGCCCAGTGTGGAGTAAACATAAAAGTAATAGTTTACTAGGGGCTCAGTGGAGAGTACATTGGACTGGGACTCTGGAGAGTTGTTATTATCACTGCCATTAGCTTGCTGGTGACTCTGGGCAAATCAGAATATCCCAGTTCATAGTGGCAAGATAATGATTAGGGGTGTGTGAAATGGGCCTTATTCAATTTGGATATGGATTTGGCCCAAACCAGGGACAGTGGTTCAAGTTGTTGATTTGGATCACTGTTCCTGATTGATTCAGCTGAATCCGAAACTAAAGATTTGGTACTGATTCGCAGAATCAGTGATTTGGCCATAGACACCGCTTTAAATGTTTTTCCTACATACCTCGAGGTACCAGGCATGGCTTGTGAACGCTGCAATGCTGTGGTAGATGGAGCATCCCATAGGAGTGCAGGGGCCACCACCACATGTTTGGCAGTGAACCTAGAACTGGACCAGAAGTACTTTCAGTCTGCATCTGGGTCTGCTACCAAGTGCGCTGGGGGCCCCCCTGTACTCCCCCAGCTTGGTGATCAGCCAGCGGGGGACCCTGAGTGCCCTTCCAGACTCAGGAGGCACCAGTTGCCAAGCCAGAGGTGGGGGAGCATGGGGGCGGGAGGGCCCCAGCGCGTTCTCTGGCAGACCCGGAATTGGACCGGAAGTACTTCTGGTCCACTTCCGGGTCTGCTGCCGAGCATGCTGGGGACCCCCCTGTGCTCCTGTGGGATGCTCCATCCACCCCAGCATCTTGGCTTTCATAAGCTGCCTGGTACCTAGAGGTATGTAGAAAAAACATTTAAAGCTGTGTCTATGTCCAAATCGTCAAATCTTTCCAAATCTCTCCAAATTCATTTGGAGGGTTTCGATTTGATTTTGAGAGATTAAAGGGTCTCCTGATTCAATTTGGATTTGGAGATTCGGCCACTGAATTGGGCCAAATCTCTGCCAAATTGAATCACTGACCAAAACTTCACACAGCCCTAATAATGATATTTCCTTCAGGAAGCAATTTGAACTCCATAGAGCAATAATAATATGACTGCTACCTATTATGGGAAAAAACAGAAAAATGAACTGGACTCCATTCTGGCTTGTGGAATATCATAGAATTTTTAAATACTTTCCATTTTAAGGGTCTACTTAGCCCAACTATATTTTCCTTAAATAAACTTTCAATCACATTAGGTAAAAGGGAGCATAGGTGTAATCGGAATAGGATTTGCTGTTTAATATCTTTATTACTATTGCTGATTTATCAGCCATAAATAACTTATCTTAATTTACAGATTTAATGTGAAGTTCACATGCCCAGCATTTAGGAAAAAATAATCTTATACATGTAAATGGAGTAAACACACTACACAAATCATTGGGATACAATAACAGTGAAAGCCTAAGAAATATTCACTCTTCAGAAAATTTTTGCACCTTATATTTCTCTCATGGCTTGATAGAGTAATTTATTATATTTATTTTTATTTACTTTGCATTGTGTATGTAATAGACACATTCAGACCAGATCATGATATAAATTGATATAGCTCCATGAAAGCCAATGGAGTTATGATGATTTACCTCAGATGAGAATCTAGCTCTTAGCAGCATTGGAATGAAGAACAAAACTATTTGGGCATTATACAAAGATTCACTTTGGTTTATCAGCAACATAGCTGTAGTTTATCCAACACTACTTGGAGTGTACCTTATATCAGCCATTGCTTTTCTATCATCATCAAGGTTAGCTTAAGAGAATCTTTGCATCATTTCTTTCCTTATAAACAATTTCCACTAAAAGAATTGATCTGCTTTTATAGCAATATAGTCTCTTCTATTTGTTACTCTAGTGTTTTACAAAGAAAAATGCAAAACTAATGCCCTAGAACAGAAACATTCAGCCAAATTACTTACCAGTAGTCCAAGAAATAACGTATAAATCCACTGCTCAAGTGGCTTCTTATTTGAAGCTCTGTTCATTTTTCACCAAGGATTCTGGGGACTGGTGGGGTGGGGTGGGCAGAGAGAGTTGTTTTTTCTTTTTAAAAGTTAGCCATCACATTCTTTACCTAAAGCAGTTTTACATAAATCTTCTAGGAGCTCTTTATGCCTGTGCTGTCACTTTCCTTGCTTTACTCACAAGCTAAGATATTTTAGATACCTGTTTCCACTTGTTTCAACATTTCACTGTGTATTTTCCTTACAAAATATTCTGTTTATAAATGGTTAAAATTAGGACTGTCAAATTATTAAAAATGTTATCGCAATTAGTTGTGTGATTAAAAAAATTAGTCACAATCTATTACGATATTAATTAAACAGCTAAAAACTCAAAATTATATGCAGAAAAACTCAAAGTTATTCAAAATTATGCAGGTACTTTGTATGATTGAGGGGTGTATGTGTGGAGGGAATTTGTGAAGGTGTGGGGGGGCGGTAGGTGTGTGTGGAGTTTGGAGTCTGGGGAGGGGGCTTCCTGCATAGTCTGGCAGGATGTGGGGTATCGTGTGCATTAGAAGTAGGGGGCAGCTGCAGGGCTGGCGGAGAGCGGTAAAGGGGACTGGCTTGTGAGTGAGGGACACACACACACACACACACACACACACACACACACACACATACACACACACACACACCGCCCACTCAACAGGTAAGTCTGTGAAGGGGAAGGGGCAGAGGAGCAGATTGAGGCCCCCACAGTGAGGGAGGAAATGGGGCAGGGGCAGGGGCTGGGGTGAATGAGACCCTGGGGCTGTAGTGGGTTGTGAGACAGAGTCCCCACTCATCCAGGAGCATGGTGGGGGGAAGGCTCCCACTGCTGCATGCACCCTGCGGGAGGTATGGGGGGCACATGCCCCCCCATGCCCTCCACAGGGCGGAGGTGAGCTGCTGCTGTAGGCTGGGCTCTGTGCCCCACTACTGTTGTCCTGGGAGCCATGCAGCACCATGCTGTGCCTCCTGCAGCTGGGTGGGCAGGGGATGCAGTGTAGCCAACATGTGGCTCCTGGGGCAAAGGCAGTGTGGCACAGAGCCCAGCCCACAATGGCAGCCTGCCTCTGCCCTATGCACAGATCTGAGGGGCATGTACCCCTATGCCTCCCCTGGGGGTGCACACAGCAGCGGGAGCCCCACCTTACACCTGGATGAGCTGTCCCATGACCCGACCTGGCCCTGGGGCCCCATTCACCCCAGCCCCTGGGGCAAAGGCAGTGTGGCACAGAGCCCAGCCCACAATGGCAGCCTGCCTCTGCCCTATGCACAGATCTGAGGGGCATGTACCCCTATGCCTCCCCTGGGGGTGCACACAGCAGCGGGAGCCCCACCTTACACCTGGATGAGCTGTCCCATGACCCGACCTGGCCCTGGGGCCCCATTCACCCCAGCCCCTGCCTCTGACTCTGCCCCACTCCCTCCCTTATCATGGGGGCCTCGAAGTGCCCCCTTCCTTCCCTTCCTCAGGCCCCTTCTCCTGTACAAATTAATCTGCTGGGCAGTACCCCATCTGCTGCTGGGCTGTTCCTGGCCACATGCAGTCTGTAGCTGCATGTCTGTGCCTGTGTGTGCCCCTTTCCCCCACTGCAGCTGCCCAGAGACAGTGCTCAGGTTGCCCTGCAGTCCTCTGTGCTGCCACCACTGCCCCGCAGGGTGGCCTGGAAGTGGCAGTCATGGCAGCAGAGCAGAGCCTGGGTGTGGGCTCCAAAACCACACTCACGATTAATGCATTAAAAAAAATTAACATGAACAACGATTAACATGTTAAGCACATGTGTTAATTGCGATTAATTGACAGATCTAGTTAAAATCCATCTCTTGACTTTTAAGAGGACAGCCAAAAAATATTACACCTGGGTTAATGAGTGTGTAAGAATAATAAGTTCTAATTTAAAAGTGAATTGGGGTCCTGTCCAGCTTCTATTAAGGTAAATGGAAAAACTCCCATTGACGTTAATCCAAGTTGGATGGGTTCTAAATTGAGTAATGTGAGGTGTTTTCATTTTCCACTGATTGCTGGTGACACTGAGCAATTTCCATTGATGCCACTGAAAATGGTCAGTTCAGGGAATTTTATATTAAGCATGAAGTCCAACTTGTCAGGGAAAGGATATTCAGGGCATCTAGAGTTGTTTGAAAAGAATCAAAGAATTCTGCATTTCAATTTTTAAAAATGTTCATGATGAAAATCTTTGAACACAAATGTTCTCTTTCTGTTTTCTCCACTTTCCAGAAAATCTTACTCTGAGTAGGATGGGATTTGGTTGGCTTTAGGTTTTGTTGATTTTGCAAAGTTGAAAGTTAAAAGGAAATGGTTGAACTTGTCAATGTATCTCGGTTATAATGGGGAAAAGTATTACCAAAAAGAAAGAATTAGGTTTTTCCTAAACATGTTCAGTATCTGGATTTGTCTGGTTTATTCTGGAAGTGTGTTCTGCATTGTCTCAAAGGACTGCAATTGAATTGGCACTTTATGGATGGGGCTGATATTTAATCTATTAATTGCTTTGATGATTAGGACCCAGAACTAAAAATTGTAATTGTGCTCGATTGGAAACTACTGGAGAGATCAGGACACAGACTGAATATATTCATAATGGTTGGAATGTTGGCATTGTTTATGCATTCTGCTTCTGATATATTGAACTACTTTAATTTAGTATCGAGGTAACAAATTCATAGAGCACTATAAATGTATTAGTTGCTGTGATCACATCCTTTCTCTGAAAGGCAGAAGTGGGTTTGTCCTAGTAAGCTGGAGATGACAAAAAGTATTTCTGCTCTCTGACAGTCCCTGGCTTTCTAGTCATAGTTTGAGTGAAACATAGACCCTGAGGTTTTTGACATTTTGATTTGGGCTGCATGATTTCAGTGTGTGTTTATACACGTGTGTATGTAGGGGCTGGGGTGAGATTCCTCAAGCCATTTTTTTATAAATTGGGCATGGAACAATTCAACTTTATGTTGCTAGTTCAAATGTATCTTAGTTTAGTAAAGTAGTATCTCCTAAGAGATGATTCCAGTGGTTTATTTGAAATGAGCTGATGACCTTAAATTAGGTTTTAGTGGAAAATTCATAAACATTGACACTTTCAGCAAAGAGAAAGCAGAGAATGAAATGAGCACAGAGATTTATTCACCCTTAGAGATAATCCCTCTAGGATGTGGATTTGTGACATTGGCATGGATGGATAGGAATTTTTCAATGCTTCTGTCTGTTTCATGGAAGATCAGAAGATGAACATGAATTGAGCTATGATAGGCAGTAAATTTTGTCTAATCTAATCTGTTCATATAAACTGTGTGATGGGTTCTGGACTTGAAATCATCTTGAGGAGTTACTTCCTTGATTTTAAAATGAAACTACTTGAGTTGTAAAGAACTCCTTAATGTAAATAAGTGTGGTATACTTTTGCCTTTATGTTTTAGAGCATATAAAATGTAATAATTCTTTTGGCATAATTTCAAAGTCAATCATGTTTCATATCTCACTGACTTCTACAGAAGCATAGGGCCATGGCCATGTGCCCAGGCAAAGTGGAAGCAATGACTTCTGGTTCGGAATTGCAAATGCATGACTACTGGAATCAGCTACTTTTTTTCACCCCCCCAAAAAAAACACACACAAGTCAGTGTCTGCTGTAGCAGTCGCCTCTCTCATTCTCCACTAGTTACAGTGCCGGACTTGTAACTGTGATATTTGTTTGTTTGTTTTTCAATGAGGAATAGAGTGAATCACTGCTAATATACCGCTGAGGAATTACTCCAGTTACATGAATGGTCCTATAGACTATTTCTGTATATGAATAGTCAGCAGCATAAGGTAGGGGTTCATAGAATGATCCTCAGGTTGTAAATTAGCTGTACAGTAAATACAAATCCATAGTATAGAATGTTGTACAAGGTTTATGTATGGCAAACACTTACATTTATGAGAGGGTTCAACTGAGACGTAGGTGACCGGGTCTGCAGGTAGACTCTGAAGGACAACCAGGAGGTTAGCTAAGTGAGTGTGCAAGTTCCTGGGGCATCAGGTTGGGATCTGGATCAAGGGAGTGGAGAACACAGGACCAGGTTCCAGGAGGACTGAGAGGGAGATCTGAGATGGAGTGTCTGGGGTGCAAACTGATATTAGAGGCTGGGAGAATCAGGGGGTCTGGTACTGAGTTCTAGGGAAGATCCAAGAGCAGGTTCAGGGAAAGCTGGAGCTGAATCAGGAGCCAGGAGAACCAGAGAAAGCAGTGAATATGATGCTTTCAGGAGAACAGACTGAAGCTGTTTTCAAGGTATGCCTGCAACCTGGGGCTGCAGGTTCACTTAAAGGAGTGGAAGTCTGAGCAGCCAGTCCAGTTACAGAGAACTGGAGCAGTTGCATTAGCCTGGGATCAAGGTCAGGCATGGAAGCTCCAAGAGCTTAGCCTGGCCAGGCCTGACTGACCAGACACCCTGACAGTACCTCCCCTTCCCCTATGAGACTGGTTTTCAGGATTGTTCTTCAGGATCATAGCCTACTATATTTATCAAATAGCAGAGCTTGCCTTGGACATGCTTGGAATCTAAAATCTGCTTAATAATATGCTCTTTGTGACTTTCCATTGTCACATGTGGGGAAGGGTGGGTTCAGACTATCAGGAAAAGGGTTTTTGATAAAAGGCTTGAATAGGAATACATGAAAAACAATGTGTATCTTCAATGTCTCTGGTAGCTAAAGCTTGAAGGCCATGGGGTTTATTTGTTTCACTACCTTAAATGGGCCCAGGTATTGATGGTTCAGTTTGGCTGATGGTCTTGGGGTCTTAATATTCTTTGAAGAGTTCCAGACCTTGTCACCAACTGAAATGGTGGGGCCAGGCTGTCAGTATCAGTTAACCTGGTCTTTTTCATGACCTTGGTGATGTTAAGATGAACTTTTAGTTCTTGCTGAACTTGGTGGAGGTGTGATATCAGGTCGTTTACCACAGGAACATGTAGGTGGTGCTGGCTGGAGCTAGGGATGAAATCCACAGCTGGAGGGAAAAGGGATCTGGCCTGTGGATGTATGGACAACTTTATATGCAAACTCTGCTTGGGGAAGCAGGAACACCCAGTTATCCTGGTGGAAATTTAAAAAACATCTGAGGTATTGTTCAAATGTTGGATTTACACACTTTATTTGTCTGTTAGTCTGAGGATTGTACATAGATTAGTGAAGAGATTCCATACCTTAGGCCTTACAGAACTCATGCTAGAAATGAGAAACAAATTCAGAGAGCCACATGCTTCCGAAGAGAGTCAGAGAGCACCTGAGAAGGGTCCTCTGATGCAATTCAGATTCAGAGATTAGGCCACCCAACTGGGATTAATCTCTGCCAAATTGAATCAGGGACTGAAGCTTCACACAGCCCTACTGCACCTCACAAAGGAAGTTAAACACAGCAAGAAGAGGTTCTATCAGTATGCTGGCCAGAAAAGAAGGACCAAGGAGCTGGGTCTTGGTACAACCATAGTGAACCAGGAGAAGTGAATCATGACAGAACCTTAATACTTAGTTGCCCCAACCCTCTGGAATATAGAGGCACTGTTGAAAGAACAGAAGCCCACCAAGCCAGCAGAAGTCAGGTTGGGGTGGTTCTTCTGGCTGGCACAGTGTTTTGGTGAAAGGGTCAACTACGAGGGATATCTGGGTGGCTGAGAGGAGGCTCTGCCAATTAATTCCCTGAATGAAGTTTCTTTGGTTGGAGAATGGTGGAGGGTGGCACTGGATCTAGAGTCTAGGGTTCATCCTTACCTGACAGGGAGTTTGCCTTCTGGTTCTTGGTTCCTGATTGGTGATTGATTATGAAATTAAAACAGGAATAGAAAAGTGGGAAGCAGACTTGTTGTGGGTTCAGTTTCAAACTCATCTGAAGGTATTCCAGGTTCCTATGGTCTGTGAAGGTCATTTGGACATCTTGGAACCACTTAAATAGTATCTCCTTTTTAAGAAGGGCAGTCAAGGGGGGGAGACCTTGTGGCAGGGGCAGTAGAATGAGACCCCATGACTTGAGGGTGGTTCTGTGGTGGGGGGGGGGGGGGGCAGTTTGAGGGAAGAAACCAGGTGTGAAAATCTTTCAATAAAATGTCTGCAAAGCCTAGTAACCTGTTGGACTGCCTTTACATCCTATGGAGTGGCCCATTCAGTGATTTACTTTATATAGGTCCATGACCAGGACATCAGGGGAAATTGTATAATATAAAAATTCAATCAACATTTTATCAAATTCTCATTTTTCTAATTTAAAATATAAATGGTTTTCTCAGAGCCTTAGCAGGACCTGGTACCCATGTTCTCAGTGTTGGGTCAGATCATCAGAAAAAATAATGATGTCATCAAGGTAAATTTATAACAAATTGGTCTAGTATGTCTTGAAATACATAATTCACAAAGTGTTAGAGGTAGCAAGGGTATTGCAGAGTCCAAAGACCATGACTGAGTATTCCAAGTGCCTGTAGCAGAACCTAAATGCTGTCTTCCACTCATTTCCTCCCCTTACGCAGATGAGGTTGTCGGCATCTTATAAATCTAATTTCAAGAAAATCTTGTCCTGATGAAAGCTCTTGAATAATTCATTCATTAAGAGCAGTGGGTAATGATTATGAGCCATTACCCTGTTTAAAGCCCTGTAGTCAACACAGAGGAAGAGAGAGCTGTCTTTCTTAGGCACAAAGACTATCAAGGCCCTGGCTGAGGACTTGGAAGTTCTGATGAAGCCCTTACAGAGGTTCTATATTTACTCTGAGAGTCCTGAGCTCTGGTTCAGAAAGGGAATAAATGCATCTGAAGGGACTCTGTGCCCTTGGAACAAGATCAGTGGGGCAATCATAAGGGGGATGAAGGGCAAGCTGATCTGCTCCTTTTTTATCAAATACATCTGCCAAGTCATGATACTTAGCAAGGAACAATTGGTCAGGGTCTGATGGGTAGATATTTTCTGCTGATGTTGGCTGGGAGTTGTCAATGGTCAGTGCGAGGGTCTTGGTATCATTGGTGCAGATGATCATCCATAGGCATCTGGATCATGGAGAGATAACCAAGAGATTTTTAGGATAACTGAAAAATTAAGGGAAGAGACGAGGATGAAAGATAGAGACTCCAGGTGATCGTCTATTGATACCCCTAGTGGAGCCATCTTGCTGGTAATGGGGCGTGAGGGATAGGGGATCCATCCACTACCTCGGGGTTCCTCTTTGGCCTGACTAATTTCTGGTGGTGCCCTGAAAAGGACAAGTCTATGACGTTACAAGAGGGTCTTATGTCTAAGAGCACTGAAACAGAGACATTCACCACAGATTGGTGCTGTAGGTGAAGGGTGACTAGCAGGGGCAGGTCCTGGGCCTTGATGGTGTTCAAGAGCCTGATGCAGGTTAGCGGCCTGGCTGCAAAGGTGGTGGCAGATCTGGGCCATACCCTTCCAATGAGGCCAATCTGGGGAGTCTTCCCAAAGAAGTGGGTATCCCCTTCCTTGGGCATGTCTAGGCAAAATGCCCTGACTCCCCACAATGCAGGCAGAGGTCCTGATCACAAAACTGGGCTTTCTCCTCTCTTCCTCATTGTCTTGATCTGCCTGGTACCCCCTGGGGATAACATTGGCTCTTTCAGTGTTAGCCCACCCAGGTGGCCAAGATACAGCCTCCTACCCTTTTGTCACTCAGACAGACAAGCATCAATATGGAAGCTAAGATCAGTAAGGCTATTCAAGGTTGCTGGGAGCTCCACCTGGGCCAACTTGTCCTTAATGTGGCCCGGGAGCCCTTGGTAGACATGGAAGTATTGGTTTGTTCCACTCATTGTCAATGACCAGCTGTCTAAACTTGATGGCACAGCTTGATATTGGGCAGTGCCCTTGTCTGAGGGTCTGGAAAGCCCACTCTGCAGGTCCCCAAAGATCTTGGCTAAGGACTGAATAAAATCTTTGAGTTTATCCAGGGGAGGGTCTGTGGATTCCAGAGGTGGTGACGCAGAGGCCAGAGCATTGTCATTCAACAGACTGAGGTTCAGTCCCACACTGGTTGTATCAGAAGGGTAGATTTTGGGGCACAGGCAAAACATGAGGTGATACTGATTAATGAATCCCCAGAAGCAGAAGGGATCCCAATCGAATTTGGCAGGTAGCAAAATCCAGGGTTCAAGGTAATCCAAGTGGGTTGGTAACACTGGTGGGCCCAGAAGTGGGGTGCATGGGGCTTGCAGGGCTGTGATCTAAGCTTGTAAACCCTGTAAAACTGTCAGCAACTCAACCATAGAGATCTGCCTTGGTGGTAGAACCTTCATCCTTTTCTGTGAGGCACGTCTTGCTGTGAGGGTTTGACTGGGATATAGGTGGCTCAGCCTGTGGATAGGCCCTGAAGAAAAACCAGGAAGTCAGCTTGGTGGGGGTACATGTTACCAGGGAATCAGGTCAGGATCTGCATCAGCAGAGTGGAGAACATGAGACTAGGTCCCAGGAGAGCTGAGAGGGAGATCCGAGACATGTAGTCTGGGCTGAAAGCCGAGATCAGGGAAATTATGAACTCAGCAAAATGAAGACATCAGATTTAAAAAAAGTGGATTTTATCTAACTCAAGGAGTTTAATAGGTATGGTGTCATGGGAGGATAGATTAAAGAATAAAGGAGCCCAGGAGGGCTGGGAGCTTCTAAGGGGCACAGAATTAGAAGCCCAAGGAGAAAATGTCCTGACATGATGGAAGCAAAAGAAGAATGGCAAGAGACCAATGTGGCTGCACAAGGAGCCTCTCAAATGCCTCAAATACAAAAGGAAACCATACAGGCAATGGAAGAATGGGCAGGTCACCGAGGAAGCATACCAGGAAATAACAAGAACCCACATGGACAAAATCAGAAAGGCAAAGATAAAGAATGAGCTGCACCTTAGGGGTGCGTGAAATGGGCTCTATTCGATTCAAGAGGAAGATGTGCATCAATGACTTAAAGTTGCGGGAAAATAAGTTTATATTGGATATCAGGAAAATTTTCTTAGTTGTTAGGATAATGAGGCAGTGGAATGGACTGCTTAAGGAAGTTGTGGATTCTTTATCACTGGAGGTGTTCAGGAAGAGGTTGGACAGTCACTGGTGGGGGATAATCTAGGTATTTCTCATGCTTCTGGGTTTTGCTGGTTGCCCCACCCCCTCTTTCTGCTCAGGGTGTCTCGGTCTTTTTAAGCCTCCCATAGAACTATTGGGCACTGGCTACTGCCAAGGCTGGGGATTTTGACTGGAGTATGCCAATGCTTCTGCCGGGACCAAAGCCAGAGGGTCCTGGCTAAGGGATCTTGTCACTCTACTCAGCCAGACCAACTGCCAAAATTGGGGTTCAGGAAGAAATTTTACCCCATGGTCAGTTGGCATGGACTGTGGGATTTTTTGCCTTCCTCTGTAGTAGGAAGTGTGGCCCTCTACCTGGGATCTTTTGAGCATATATTGACAACATTTCATCAAAGCAATTCATTGGCAGCCGTGGTTCCCTTGCTTTACCTGTGGCAGGTTAGAGTGTTATATCTTGAGTAGTGTCAGGGTTGATGGCAGTTTCATGAAGAATTTAGATTATGGATTGTAGTCATATGAAGAGTTTAGATTATGGATTGTATGGATGAATATGGATGATCCTGAGTCAGGTCAGGGGGAAAACTAGATGACCTCTGGAGGTCCCTTCAAACCCTACTTCTTTAAGATTCTATCATCCGATGCTAGGAGAATCAGAGAGCCAGGTGCTGAGTTCTAGAGAAGATCCAAGAGCAAGGTCAGGGAAAAATGAAGCAGAGACAGAAGCTAGGAGAACCAGAGAGAACAGTGAATATGAGGCTTGCCGGAGTAGATTGAGGTTGTTGTCAAGCCATGTCTGCATCTTGAGGCTGTAGGTATTCTTAATAGGGCTGAGTGATGCTCTCAGCAGATGATCCAGTTACAGAGAACTGGGGCATCACTTTAGCCTGGGAATCATGGTCAGGTATGGAAGCTCAAGAGCTTGGTCTGGCTGGGACTGATAGACCAGATGCCCTGACACTATGCCAGATACCAAAGCCCAAAATAGCCTTCAAAACTTCTGATAGATCAGCTGACAATAGAAGAATTATTTGTGAGACCCTAAAAGATCCTGCTGGCCTCTTTTACATGGGGTTTTTAAATGTAGCTTTCTTCAAAATCTATAAATCAGTATTTATAGTATATATTGAATAGCACAGTGGCAGAGGCAGCTGCTTACCTTGCAATGGTCCTGCTATTTTTTATTATAAAATCAAGGTAGATTATCAATGATAGAAAGCTGAGATGCTGCTGAAGGAACTGTGTAATGCTGGTGGACTTTATGTTGAATAAGAGGAGGGTGTGGGAAAATGCAATTAAAATTGCAATTACAAGTTAAAGTAAATGCAGTTTAAATGGAATTAAATCCCCTTTAGAGAATCAAATTTCAGGAAAACAAATGGTCCTGTGAAATATTACTGCTGTACCTCAGTACTTTGTTAAGTATATTTTTTAGGGAGGGGTGAACCAGTTCAAAACATCCCAAAAACCCTCCCAGCTTTCATATATTGGTCCATTTCTGGAACCAAACCAAAAATGAACCTTTTGGAATAATATATTTTATTTCATAGCTCTTGTTTCCAAGCAAGCTGACATAGGATACCAGAAATTTCAGTGGAAGTCCTCATGAGAGGACCTGTTTTCATGAGGTCACTGGACAAGGCTACACGTTATAGATACAGGATCGTTAGACAGATGTGGAGGAGCTTATTCAGACCAAAACCAAGCTCAGAACCTTTAGAAATTTCCCCATAACTAGTTGGAAATGTAATTTCCATATTTTATCAAATATAAGATGATCCCTGAATATAAGACCATCCCAAAACTGAGATTCTATATATGGAAAATATATATATTTTTTATATTTTTCCAGGTATCTAATATAAAAATTAGAGGGTTGTCTTGAATTATAGGATTACTTTGAATTTCTCTCCCCCCCCCCCCCCCCCGACACTGCTATAGCAGGGAAAACAGACCCCCTTGCCTTTTGCCCTACTCACTTCTTTCCCATGTAGCTTTCCTCCCCTCTATGCTTGCACCCCCCACCCTAGCTCCCCACAGCCTCCCCCTATTCCCTCTAGCCTCTTCCTTCCAAACTCCCCCCAGTCTTTCCTCCTTTCTTCCCTCCCCCCATACCAATGGGAGGGGGGAACTCATCTTACATTCAAGTAAATATGGTACATCAGGGAGAGGGCATACCTCTATATCAGTTGGAGAACTCAAAATAAATGGCTTGAACATGAAAAACAAAGAGAAGACAAAGAGTAGGGCAGTAAGGAGAAAACAAAATTGCATGCTGCAAGTGTTGCTGTTGTTCATTCTCCAGTCATATGAAACACTTATAAAAACCCACAATAATTTTCTCCACAAAATGTTCTGAATAGTTTTGAACTTGTATAGTACTGTGTCAATAAAAATGATAGTAAGAGCACAATGACAGCAGACTTGGCTCTAGAACTATGCATCTGAGCAGCTTAGTCATTTAAATCAACAGAGATAAGCAGAACAGTTAGAAGTTTCAAAAGGTCAAAGAAGCTACTGTCTTTTCAGCTCCGAATCAGCTAAGAGATTCCTGTTTCTTGCAAACTTACTGCCAAGACTGCATTTGTTCATATGACTTCTATTTTTTTGTCTTTGAAAAGGCATAGTAATTAACTAAAGGGCAAATCACACCACATTGAGGAACAGAATACTGAACAGGTCAGTCGCATCATACGTGCATTTAACTTGCACAAATTCAACTATACGCGGGATGGGAGGGGGCAGCAAGGCTTGAGTTTGCACACGGCACTGCCGCTTACCTGGAGGCCCGTTATGGAGGTGACGGCCACTGCCTCCAAAACCACCTGCTGTTGCCATGGAGCCGTGCCCGGAGCTGTGTGGCTGGCCGCCAGGTGGCAGCAGCAGCATGGTGATGGCTGGGCGGCACGCAGCCATCCCCCCCACCACCCCACAGTGCGCCGCTGCTGCCAGCTGCACAGCTCTAAGCATGGCGCCGCATGCAAACTCAAACCCTGCCCCCCTCCCACCCCAGGTATAGTCACCGATTTTCACCTTATGCGATTTTTGCTTTACTCGCTGACTTCAAAATCTAACCCCCGCATAAGATGCAACTCCACTGTACAGTATAACTTCTTTTCTATTTTCTCTTTCACATGACAGCTGGTTTCAGAAAGATATATTGAAATCTATAGTCTGAAGCATCTAGCATCATCCTCTTACCCTAAACACTTAACTCTTCAGTTCTCATAACAGTATGTCAGAAATTATTGATAAAGAATTCCTTTAGGTGCAGTTAATTCAAGAATATTAATCATAAAAAATTAGCTAAGGCTAAAGTCTTAAGAAAACTGTTTGATTTTTGTTTCTCATGTGGTGGTGGTGTTCTGAAAACGGGTAACATGATATTGGATGCAAGACCCCAATCCAATTCTGTAGATTGCACCTGACCTTTAATTATGCAAACTTTGATTATGTGCTGACTAGAGATAAAGTTTCTAATTTTGAGGTTTTCTGCTGTGTTTTTAAATGCTTGCTTTTGTGGTTGACCTGGATTTTTAGAAATTCAATCTGTTTATTAAAGAGAGAGTTTCTGTTACAAAATTATGAGAAATTGGTCTAGATATAGATTTAACACTGGCCAGTTTAATATCTGATATAATTTCTGGCTAAGGAAATATTTTCTGAATCTGAAGGAGATGGAATAGATTTCTAAAATAGTTCATTCCCATCTCTAACCTTTATGAGCCTGTATTTTTTCTGTTGTGTACATTAAAAAAAAGAGGAAGAGACAAAATTCAGACTGCACATATACAAATAGAATAAAAATTCCTTTTTCTTTTTAGGTTTATATTTTATGTGACAGGTTCATTATTTTATAGATCTAGATGTCATGGTCAGTCAAATGTTATGATCAAAATATGTTGTCCAAATTTATCCAATTCCAGTCTGATACATGTTATGCATCTCAGAGTGACACTTGCTTTATTTTGTTTCTGTATGTTTCCAGTCACCATTCTGCTATGGAAATGCGAGTGTCCAAAGGAATCATTGAACATATCCATTTTGGGATATATGCAGTCTTTTCAGAACTGGGATTAGCACAGTGGCACTCTTGGGACTTCTGGCTCATGATCCTGCTTGTAATTTTCCTCTGGTTTGTGAGACTTTACTTCCATTATTGTAGCCAATGGCTCTACCTTCAAGCCATCTCAGTGCCTGTTACAAAGTGAGTAATTACTTTCCTGTTTAAGTATTAAATGCAGTTGAATGCATAGGATTTAAATATTTTAGGCTTTCTCAATATCACAGGCCTGTGCTTTCTCAGGCCATGTAAAGACATTCATTTTCTCCTGGGAGGGTCACTGTTAAGGTTTTTTCTCCCAGAGCAAAAATGGCCACTACTGGAGAAAAATAACTTGGGAATAACCAGATTTAAATCACTCCAAACAGTGTTTCTCCTGGGAGAGTGAATATCTATACACATTCTCTTGGAAGCCACAGCTCAGTCCTCCAGCATCCCAGGATGAAAGTGTGTCATTTGCTGGACTCTACTGCTAGGTCTGCCACCCTGGGTCAGCCAATCAGAGCTGCCCTAAGCACTGCTGCCATCCGTTTCCAGATAGATTGAGGGTGCCTGTAGAACACATTGAGATGTGGGCACAGGGGCCTCCTGGCAGCACAGCACCAGCACTGCAAGCTCTCTGCTTTTCAGGGGCCCATCACTGAAATATTTGTTCAGGCATCTTGTGGTAAGGTTTTCTACCAGGAAAAGAAACACAGGAGAATTTTTCTAGATCATTTGTGTGTACACAGTCTCAAATATTAGGAGTGGGAGGATATGAAGTCTGTGTTTTAAACACATCTAAAATGGAAATCTGTGCTTCTGACTGAAGGAAAGCTAAAACTATTAGTACTATAATTTTATAAATATAGAACAGTGTGAGAGAGTATAAAATCCTTCTGCCTTGTACACACGTGCATATACACCATACTCTATTGTAAGAAACATTAATCATTTTGGATCAAATATTTCTAAGTAGCACAACAGAAAAAAATTGAGAAGCTTTTTATTTATTATTTGATTTTACCTATGCCTTATTCATAAGGTGCTTTACAAGTAATCTAAGTAAGTTCGATATGTCACATTTACTAAGAGGAGTGAAGTAATTGAATTTAAAGAATTGAACCTAAGATAAACAAAGCAGCTTTTTGCATCATTATTCTTTGGAAAAATGTGTCATGCTTCAGTATTGTTCTTCAGAGGCTGTAGATATACATATACACATGAATAGATACTTTTCTTTTAAAAAAATATTTTCTAAAACGTGGACTATAATGATAACAAGAGTATATACTTACAGATTTTTCTATCAGAGATGATGAGAATGATGCAATCCCAGGATGAATTTACCATGCTTTTGCTAAATTTGCTCAAACCTAAACAAGCTTGTTCAAATATTAGTTAAACAATATGGTGATATTAAAGAAAATACTTCAATATTGTAGGGGAACCATTAAGTTTTTTTTCTTTCTTTCCTCTGAATTGTCATAAAATATGGGGGAATACCTATGCACTTGCTTAGGAAGGACTAGATCACATCAGTAGAACTCTGGTATATTATTGATTCCTGCGTGGTAGAGAACAAGGCCTTCATATTTTAGGTTAGCCAAATAGATCAGTCATCTTTGGGGGTGGAAAATAAATTTCTTACAAGGCAAGATTGGAGGTTTTTTCCTATTTCCTCTCAGCATCATGGAAGTCTGATTTGATCATCAGGAAGCCAATTTTGTTACAATATTGTCTAGTAAAAGAATCATCTTAGGCCAATTCTAGGTTTGAACCTTAGCATGGGACCCAAGCAGATTCTGGCCAGCATTTACAGAGGAGATGGAAGAGTTCTTTTAGGCCTCACATATATTATAATACCTTTTGTCTGTATCCTCATACACTTGCACAAGACAAGGAGCTCTCAGGTGCTAGTGGTATTCTATAGGGCCCTTCTAGATGTCCAGGTAAGGGCATGATAGGATCTGATGTGCAATCCATGTAATCATGCCTCCTGCCATGCCACACGTGCATGACAGGAAGGATGACTGTGGGATCCAGCATCGTATCCAATCACACCTCATTGCTGGTGCATGGGGAACCTGGGATGCCTCCCTCTGCACCAGCAAGTAGCAAGCTCTTGGAACTGGGAGTCCTGCAGCTGATGGGACTCGCAGCCATGGTAGTGCCTCACGTGTTGTCATAGCTAAGAATCCTGTCAGTGGTGGGACTCCCAGCCATGGCATCATGTGGTGCAACTCTGTGGCTGGGAGTCCTGTCTTACTATTTGTGCAAATTAAGCGGGATAGAAAGCAGCTATAAAGTTCTTACACATTTTCCAGCTGTACTTTATAGTTGGATGGACCTTTTATTGCATGATAGTTACTTTGCACGTGTAGCCAGTCTAAATTAATTGTGCAATTAACCAATCAATTGCATAATACATGTAAAGTGTAGAGGGGGCTATAGATAACTCTGGGTGGCCAAACAAGATGCCAGAAATAAGCATAACCAAGCCATCAGTCAGTTGCATGCATTAAGGTCAAGGTCTGAATCATCTAAACTGGCACTGGGTACCTTGGTATAAGAGGTTGCACTTCTTAAGAGTTGAAATTATACTAAGATCAAGCGTGGTTGAAAGAGCTCCACAGATCTGAAAATCAAGCCACTTATATTTATATGCCTAAATATGCCTTATAGGGTGCATCTACACATGCACTTTACTGTGGAGTAGACTAATTAGTTCCACAGTAAAGCATTATCATCTACAAGCGAGCCAGAATTAGGGTGCAGTAAACTAATTAACTCTGCTTTAAGATAGTATTGTCCCTGACAATCTTACAGCAGAGTGATTTACTGCACTGAAACTCATGTCTAGATGCTGACAGTGGGCATACATTGCATCCAGTCCGCTCAGCCAGCCGGGGGTCTACTCCACTGTGGCTCAAATTACTGCTGTTCCGAGTGCACATGTAGAAACTGGACCCATGAGCAATTTACTCTGGCTTGAACTGCTCTGGAGTTTTTTTGCATTAATTGCATGTGTAGATGCACCCACAGGAACATAACTTAAGGCAGCTGCATTTGAAATGTCTTTCTTATATCTCAACACTGCTTTGTATTTAACAAAGTATTTATGGGAATGCATGTCTTTGGTGTTGGCTAGGCTGTGTTTGCTTGTTGTGTATGACAGAGCTTCTCAACTCACTCTCACTTCTGTTAAGATGTAAGGAAGTACTAGTCAATACCTACATGCTGGTGCAGGAAGCTGTGGATTTTTTGACACCTTTGTGCTTTTTTTGGATGCTCTAAGAGCTGCCAGCATTGTGTTCAGAGAGGGTTGGCCCTTTTTCTTTTTCTTGTATATGGTAGCTGATTTGAGCCAAATCAAGCATTTAAACCTAAGGACACAAAAACAGTAAGCGTTGCTATTGGCATGCACTGGCTGGCAACCAATATGCTTTTATTGACAATTGTTATACTTTTGTTTTAACATGGTAGATCCAACAATACAGATAACAGTGAATTTGTTGCTTTTTTATTTCCAGATTTCAACTTTTCCCTCACACTGTTGAACTGTGCTACCAGATCTCCTTGCTGCATACTAGTGAAGAGTTGGCCATGGTTGTGGTGGGACCTCTGACCTTGAATGCAGTGATGCTTCTTATGGTTCTGATCAGATGGGGCTGTCAGCAAGTGTTTGACTCATTCCCTTCCTTCTTGTCAAAGTTTATCATGGCTATGGGACTCTGGACAATACTAGACCCCTTGGCAGTGTTTATAGTGGATGCATTCCTGGGGGTAAGTCACTTAAAATAACGTGGACATGAATCTTTGATGTAAAAGTTTATTTCATTCAGTGAATCAGTGAAAGATGTGAAATTCCACCCCTGCCAACTGAATATGAAGTTTAAAAAAAATAATTGAAATAATATTGTTATGTACATATTAACAAAGCTTTTGTCTCTTGGATCCCCTCCCCTCCATTTCTGTATAAAAGTATGTATTATGTATAAGGCTATATATAGGGAAAAGTATAATTAAAAGGATCAACTAATGAGTGATCCTTAATATTAGCATTTCATATTTTTCTAGGTGCTTTCTAAAAATTAAATGTAAAGAAATTAAACTATAAAATTACAAAAGCAAAAAGAAGGGTTATAATGTCCTTCTCTAATATACAGGGTAGTTAATACCATTTGTTAGTAAAATTAGAAATCACTTATAAGGCTGGGATTCTGAGACATCCTTATTTCCACCATACATAACAAACATTATTCTCTTCTTTTCACATTTAAAATCATTAGTATGATTTCATATAGTAAGTACTATCTTCCATGGATTTCAAATGCTTTAGGGATAGATGTTATGGATATGATGCCCAATATCAGATAGGGTACTACTTGCACCACTACAAATTCACGACCAGTGTCAGGTCTCCTAACTCTTAAGCCCCAGGCTTCTTAACTGATGCTTCTTTGTGTTACTTTCTTTATAGGGTTTTTTCATTAAAATCCTGTTTGAGTTTGGACTATCATGGCAATGGTTTCATTTTTTACCATATTTTAGAATGTAGCAACAAACTGATTTACATGAAATAACTCTGTCTTTTTATCGGTAGCATAAAATAAGCACAGACCTTTGTTCTAGTTGTTATTATTCTCATTTAGGAATGATCTATGGCAGTGGTTCTCAACTGGGGGCTCTACAGCCCCCTGGGGAGCCATGAGCAGGTTTCAGGGGGGCCCAAGTGTGGTATGGGAAAAAGCCCCCTCAGCCCCCTAGGGCTGAGGTTAGTCCTGAGGTAGGGGCAGGGGTGGGCCTGCCCCACGTGGCCTTACAGCCTCCATCTTGTGGGCTCCATGCTGGTGCTGTTTAGGCGAGCGGGGCCACGGAGCTCCCTGTCACTGAGCCCTGTCCACTGCACCCTGGGCCATGTGGGTGTGGCTGGGGAGCTGGGCAGTTGTTGTGACACAGGTGGGCCATGGAGTTTTTATAGCACAATGAGGGGACTTCCGAAAGAAAAAGGTTGAGAACCCCTACCCTATTGAGAAGGAAAAAGGAGTTTTCTGAATCTTCAACCTTGAATTACTGGTGTAATTAGAAAATTAGATTGAAAAACTAAAGACGTCTTTGTCTTACTTTGTTGTGGAAAGGCAATGCAGGAATCCTCTTCCCCTAGTGCAGGATGTGTATGTGGAGGTGAGGCAAATTGCAGCTGCTGCACAATGTTAACTTAAAAGGAGAGTGGCTAGACTTATAGTAAAATGCCTTTCTAAAATAGGGCCAAATTTTCAATATGTGTAGCAAAAGTAGCCTGGTAACACAGATGCATAACAAAGCATCTGGGTGCCTGGAGCAACTCTTCCCTTCCCACAAGTGCCACCCAGGGCACCTGCCCTGGTTGCCCTTTCCTAGTTATGCTACTGCCCTACAAAAAAACGTGATTTGATCTTGAAAAAAGCTAAATATCCGCAGCTCCCGTTTGGTTCAAGTTTGTTTCTGTGGTAGTTTCTGTGGCACAAGAATGTTGTTCTTAAGTCCATTCATATTCAACAAAACATTTCAGTATATGCTTAAGTCCCTCTTAAATTAATGAGACTTAATTAGATGCTTATTATGTCTTTTGCTGGTTAGAAATGAGCTGCTGAATCAGGACCTGAAATGTTAATGATAATGTTAATTTGGTATTATTTTATTGGCTAGCCATAATTAGGTTTTTTTTTCCTTGAAATTACTTTCCATGGGAATTTTGCTATTGACTTCAGTAGTGGGTTTAGTCCAAGCCAGACGGGATTCATTATTAATAGATGCCAATTAAATGGACTCTTGTGTCTATTCAGAGAAAAACTTGAAATAAAAATAATATAAATAAGTTTTTTATTACATGACTGGAGAAGTTCTGAGAATACATTTCCCTCCATTCTTCATACTCAAAATCTGGCAGTGTTATCTACCTCAGGAGGAACCCATTTGTTCAAATATTATACAGTAGTCTAAAATGAAACTATCACTTATGTGTAGTTTTTGTAATCCATTTGTAATATTTTTTTCTTCCTGGCATTCTTTCAGCAGCTATTTCAGATTTACTTGCCAATAAATGTATTTTAGATCCAGCCTTTTGAAACTGTTGTTTTGGTAAGACAAGGTTCTTTGGATAAATCTGATATCTTTTATTAGACCACCTCAAAGTGTTGGAAAAATTCTTATTAGTAAGCTTTCAGGCACAAACTCCCCTTGTCAGGCCTGCTAAGAAGAATACTTCCAACACTTTGAGTTGGTCTAATAAAACATATTGGATTTACCCAAAGAACCTTGTCTGCCTATGTCCTTAGACCAACATAGCTACAACCCACACCCCTGAAACATGTTGTGGTAATACACTGAGTTGTATTAAAGTGATAATATGTTTTAGTATTCAAATGATCTTATGAAAGATGACAAATTGATACCCCTGGAGATTATGGCTAATTCATAATTGTTGTTATTAAAGAAGAAATACAAAATAGTTGACAGAAAATTTTTTTAATTTTTCTAAATTAACAGTCAATTAAAGGAGCAATTAAACATCTAATTCTGTAACCATTTGCTACCTACCACTATAGAAGGATGGGTCAGTGGGTATGGTACAGTCCTAGGACCTAGGAGTGTTGGTTCCATGTTTCTCCTCTGTCAGAGTCTTCCCCGGGGAGCTTAAGTCATTTAAGGTCACCCCCAAAAAATTAATTTGGTACCACAAGTGCAACCTTCACAGAATTTAGGCACCTTATAAAGTTGTTTCAGTGCCTCAGATTCTGCTATTATACACACACGGAGGTGCCACTATCTTGGCTGAGTTCAGCATCTTGACACATCTTATGCTTGAGGCCATTCAAGATTCATATACTAGGCACCTCCATACCTCAGTCTCCTGAGTCGCCCTTTCTGGTAAGTGTGCTTAGAGCATACTTAACATGCCCCAGCAGCATTAAACTCAGTAGAAAATGCAACAGCCAACATCACTTTAATTCAAAAGCAGACAATAGGAGGAAGTACCCAGCTTTTATATAAGATAAATGATTAGAGCACTTGCTCAGTAAGTGGGAGATTTGAGCTCCATGTCCACCTTAGCTTGGAGAGATGCCAACACAAACCTTCCTCCTCTAGGGAGAGTACTCAGACCACTGATTTTTGTTGAGTTAGGCCACTGATTAGCAAAGAATTCCAGACTCATGGGCCAGAAGGAGAAAGAGCAACATGGAACATGACTCAGTAGCTCAGTGATGGGCTAGAAGGGTCCTCAAGAGATCAGTTAGTTCAATTTCCTTCTCAAGGCAGGAACATTTCTATATGAACTGTCCCAGGATGTTTTCCTGGTTTGTAATAACCTCTTGTGATGTTCCCAGTAGACAGTTAATTGCCATCCTCTTCATAGCAACCATTTATAACAGAGGGGCTCAAACCCTGGCCTGCAGGCCACATCTGGCCCGTGCAGCTTGTGACACTCCCCATGTGCCAGAAAATTTGGCAGTGGAGGAATGGTGGCAATTAACATTGCCCACCCCACTCTTCCTGCTCTCCAATTTCCACACCTCCCACGGTCAGATCCAACCTAGGCTGAGCCTTTTGCTAGGCAGCCAGATTGGGCCCAAGCTGGGTCTAATGCCACGTGGCTGGATCAGGCCTGGGTAGACTTTGTCCCCATGTGACTGGGCTGCTGCCCCCACTACCCAGGGCCAGGCCCAGGCCATTGCCATGAAGCTAGATTGGGCACGGGTCATGCCTGCCTATATGCTGGATTGGATCCCCACCACGTTCACCCCCAGGGCTGGATCTGGCCAGGGTATGGACCCATCATTGTCCATGAGGCTTGCAGGTTGAAAAGGCTGTGTACTATGGGTTTATAACCACTTTCAGTCATCTCTTTTTAAGACTAATCAACCCCATTTCTTCCAACCTTTTCCCATATGTCATGTTTTCTAGAACTGTAACCAATTTTATTGCTCTTCCTTGGATTCCCTCCAGTCTGTTCTTCCTTTATTATTCTTAAAGTGTGGTCTTCCCATATTAGGTGTAATACTCCAGGTAAAGCCTTATCAGTGCTAAGCAATGCTTTCTTGTTACCTTTTATGTCCCAATATTGTTTGGACCAGAGTCTCGAATCCAGGATCCTCCTCCTTTGAGGTGAGAGCCCTCATTTCTGAGCTATGGAGACATAATCCATCTTGCCACTCCCTCTGGCCCTTTGAATCTTGTAGTCCTGGATACACAGGTGCAGTTTCAGCGAAAGAGGTAGTGTGTGTCCACTCTCAGCTTTGCCCTCATCACCAGGCTAGAGGTATTCTCATGCATCAAAAAAATTGATGAAAAATAAATTTCCTTTTTCCATTGGTGCTCAAAGACCTATAAGACACACAACTCAGTGGTTTTGTTTCCACTGGGGTGGCAGTAAAACACCAACATGCTAATTCAGTGGTTTACAGATCTTTTTCAGACCAATGAACCACAGTCAACTTCCAAAATATCTTTGGAGAACTGTACACCTATATTAAACCTTGACCTCAGCAACCATCAATGATCTGCAGATCACCATTTGGGAACCACTGTATTGGTTGGTTAATTACAATTAGAGATGGTCAAAAATAGGGGGGGAAAATTAGTTTTTAGAAAACTCTTTCATTAATTTATGGAATATCAAGGCATTCTTGTCACTGAAATGTGCAAGCCATAATGTAATGTGAATCTATGTGTGTAACAGCAGGAGGAACCAGGGGGCAGTCTGCAAAGCTGTGATGTCTGTTAATTTGGGCTGCAAGTCCCAGAAACCCCCAGGGCCTTGGGCATAAGGGGAAAAGAAAGAGGAAGCTTGAGGGTAGATTAAGGGGAAGAGAGAGCAGCATGCATGTAGAACCTGGACAGCCCTACACATAGGAATGTACAGTGGATGTGGAGATCTCACTGGCTTTGTCAGCCAGGGCTGCAGATCGAAGGAGTTGGACTTAGATTTGGACATGAAGGACATGTGCCCCCTGCAGCTAGGGGGGCACAGCGGCGGTGGGAGCACAGCGGCAGTGGCAGGAGTGCGGTGGTGGTAAGCGGGGGAGCTCCTGCAGACGCTCCTTCAGATGCTGCTGGCAGTGGGGGGACAGGGTGGCAAGCGCTGACCAGGAATCGGCAACCACCCACAGATGCCACCGGCAGTGTTGGCAGCAGCCAGCAGAAATCACGAACCACCCATGGACACTGCTGGCAGTGTTGGTGGCGGGGTGGTGAGCAGTGACTGCTCACAGGCACCACCAACAGTGATGGTGGCATCTTTTTGTAGGGGGTTCACCCCCTATGCATTGCCCCTGGATTTGGGCAGCTTCAGGCTCATGTTTGAGCACTCTAGGCAGGGGCTTGTTTGGGGACACCTCCAGAGGTATAGTGGGGGAGGAAATAAGGCGCTGAGTGTAAGTTACCATGGTGTTGATGTTTCTTTAGCATTTACCTGTTCCCTCCAATTCGCCCATTGGCTTATGATCTCATGGGTGACTAATGCCTCCTGAGTCAAGAGGGGGCACTTGCCCCCCCAGCAGCCAGTCAATGAGAGAGGGGGAGTCCCCCACAGCTGATCATGCCAACCTGGGAGTGGGGTTCCCCCATGGCTAATCACACTGACTGGAAAGTGCACTGATACTACTGGGTGTACTGCTGGCACTTCTGGGTCAACACGATTGGCTGGCGGGGTGGGGGGGGGACAGAGGACTGTGGGGATCACTTCTCCTGGCGGCCCACTCATCAGCTGGTGTTCTGAGGGGGGGCACGAGTGCTCTCACCTGCCCCCCCACCTGTCGCCTAAGCAGGCAATGCTGGCTGTGAGGGGGTGCACCAGTGCTCTCAGGGGGTGCACGTGCACCCCTGTGTATCCCCTATGCATCACCACTGTGTGACCCTAATCTCTATGATTTTCTATATAAAAGTGGGAACTCCCCCTTGCTTCCTGTCCCAGTTCCTGGTGCTGCAGGGTTGGCACAATATTAAGCCCAGTGAAACAACATTTTTTTAAAATCTAGGAGCATCTGACTAATTTTGTATCTTCTTCAGCATGTTACAGATCTTGATACCTTTTTCAGTGCAGATAAAATGAGGATGGCCACATATTAAGGCCCTTTTTCTAATTTTGAGTTAAATTTTAATTGCTATTAATGGTATAATTTAACTAAACCAGGAAGCAGGGTATATGAATATCATTTAACTTTTGTTAAACCTTTTGATTTTCATGAGCAGCTGTTAACAATGCTAACTAATTATTACTTTATGTGGCTATAAGGTATACTCACATACTACAGTGATGGAGGCCATGTAAGTGTCAGCATAGATAGTCAAAGCTATTTGGTGATACTGGCTTCAGTGAGTCTGAATCTATTTCCTTGGAGAAATTATTAAATAGGAGAGCCAGATCATAAGAGAATTAGCTTATTTGTTAGTTCTGCATTGAGATATATTATTTATTGTTGTGGCTTTTCAAATTCTGATATTTTAAAATTCTGAAATCCTAGAAATTTGTCAATTTTTTTATTGAGGGGGTCAACCTTTCTCAGCAAATGCTGAGCAAACCCCTGTTGTTGATCGGCTTGTTACCTCCTTTGTGTTTTTCATCTAACTAGGTCATGATAAAGTTCTGTAAATCCACTTCCTGCTTTGCATTGCTAATGGAGAAGTTATGTTAAGATGCATTTAGTAACATACACATACATTCTGAGCCTTGAGTCGGGCATCTCATGTAATTTATCACCTTCAATTTCAAAATATAGCAACAAATTGTTGACATGATTTGGAAAAGAGAGTTGTGTAATGCCAGCCTTAAAAGCATATACTCACCAAATAACATACTGGCTGTTTGCTGTATCTTGTAGGAAGCTAAATTTTTCTAATGATAAGCATAGGTCATTTTTAGAGGTACCTGTTTGGGATCATGCCCTGGGACAAGACTTGTATGCTTATTCAGTATTCATAAGAGGTTACTACTCTAGTCATTTTATATTGTTCAGTGTAGAATTTGCACTATACCTACAAAATAAGGTGTTTTTTCTCCATACTTATCTTACTTGTTGTCCTGCAATGTATCAGTTAATCTATATAATGGTTTATGAGACGGCATGGATTTGACTCCACATGCTGCCTCTGCAGGATAGATTTTAGCTGCGTTTAAATAATCAAGGAAATAGAAAAAATAGGTAAACCAACTATGTAGTTGGGATTTTGTTTTTAATTTTATGGAGCAGGATCCTAAGTTTTGTTTCTTTCAAATAAAATTAAATAATTATTTAAAGAGGTGTTCATTCTTCTCTGTCTATAGATAAACAGGCTCACTGTGTTTGGAATTTTCTTTTTTTTATTTTTACTATTTATTAGAGACTTACCTACAGAGTAGAGATGCCCATTGCTGATGCTGCAAAGCTTTACTGGCTCTTCTTAAGAACAGAACAATCAGGAATTCCTGGTTTATTGGTTACCTTGATGCTTTACACAAGTCTGTTCATCATTTCATCTACAATATTGTACATTTACTTTCTAAGGTAAGCCCTCCTTTCAATTCTTATAATTCTGAAGGATATTATGCTTAAATCAACATGCTCCACTGGTGTTTCATCATTTAAGATGATGTGAAAATATGTATATAATTTATATTGACAGCAGGTAGTGCACAAAATCACAGATAATCAGGAAGTTAATTCTAGCTCTCTTTCTATAGCAGAGATGCTCAAAGGAAAACATAAAGTTCCTCATCAGAAGGACAATTTATGGTTTTATTGACTTCCAGTACAATGTTGAAATACCTCTAAATGACTTAGGAACTTAAATTATACTGGGCGCATCTACATGTGCACTTTAATGCACAGTAGCCTATTCTACTGTGCATTAGAGTGTCGTGTCAAAACCATGCTAATACACTAATGGGCTTTTAAAATTAAACTACTGAGCAGTAAGAGTCACTACAAAAGCATGCACTTTTGCTACTGCTCTTTAGGGCAGCCTAATGCGCATTTAGTTAGTACCTCTCCTTAGAGGTATTAAATTTAATGTGTAGTAGCAAAAATGCATTAATGAACATGTAAATGTACCCAATGACTTTCAAAGTCCCATTGACTTTTGAGAATAGGATGCAGATGTCTACCTGGTTGTAAGTGTTTGGAAAATTTCATCTTTCAACTTCCAGGCACAGAATGGGTCAAGAGCAGGAAAAGGAGTACCTATCACTCTTTGTATTCCAGTTCAGCAGTTCCTTAACCCAGCCATAACCTTATTCATCCCCAACTGTTACAAGATCAAAATGTAGTGTAGCTGCGGATCTTTCCATTGCCTAAATATACTTTGCCCCACCTATTCTGGCCATGCACCTATTCTGGCCATGCACTTTTCCTTTTTGTATATGTAAATATTCTCCCCTCATCTCCATCATGAGATATCTCCAACCACTCTTCTTACCACTTTTCTACCAGGCAGTTTTAGCTGTACTGATATCATTGCTGTATATGGGCCAGTAGGAACAAAATAAATTGGTTATCTGATTGATTGGATGAATGATTTTCTTTTATTTTGATTCTGTGTAACTCAGAATTTTTTACTGGTACTTGAGTCACTCAATGATACACTTTAGACATGTACACATACATGTTCCATACAAAGGCAAGACATTCTTATCCTTTTAAGGATAAGAATGATCAGTATCCTGTTTGCATCTGACCTAGCCATTCCTCTATCTTCCTCTTTCCAGAACTCCATTGCAGCAGACAGAACAAGATAAATGGCAATCTAAATTTCTACAAAGTATTTCAAAGCTTCTACATTCCTGGAAGCTGTACACAACTCCAATGTACTGGTAGTCAAGTTAATTAGTTTTTGAGATGTTAATGCCTTCTTAATCATTGACTTAATAGTTTTGAATAGCTTCATAAGTTTTAGCTGCTGTCGTTTATTACTCAGGAAAATTAATTTAAATTAAAACATTTGTAAGGCAGGTTTTTATGAGAATATTATGAACATCTTCATTGTCTGGGGAACAGGTGCAGGATCATCAAAGATTCTTTCCCTTCTGGATCAATCTTCCCATAATGTTTTCCAATAAAAGAGGGAGAAAAAAACTTAGCTAAAAAAAAAGCCTCTTTGGACAACATATTTTAAAAATCATTCATAAGAAAATAATAAAGTAAAAGATGGACAGCACAACTTGTTATACTGCATAAGATTTTCAGAGTGTTTTCCTTGATGGTAAAATCATGGTACATAAAATGTGCATGGATTTTAAAAGAAGTATTTAAAGTATTGAATTCTGTGCAACAAAACCAGGTCTCTGGTGAAAGGTCCATTTTTTGTTCTTTATTTGTACAGCACCTGGCCCAATAGGTGCTGGTTTTGTACTAGGGATCCCAGGAACTACAGTAATACAACTAAATAAGACTGCTTTAAATTTCTTTAAGGAAAATGCATCTGAGCTAATGGGGTTTACACAATATAAATATGACTGCGTATGGATCTAAAATGATCAGTGTCATTATTAAGCCTCCTTTGTAGAGAAACCACAGAATTCCCAGTTACTGTTATAGCTAATAGTAGCAGTATCAAATGAATACCTAGGAAGCCACTCCATTCCAAGAGGTAATGTTTTCAGGAGTAGAAGGAATAAAAGCACTTGCACACCTATTTACATCTTTCATAATCTAAATGCCATTGTTGTTCTTTGTCTCCTATTGGTTTTCATCGGAATCTATGTCTGAGTAAAGTAAGGAATGCTCACATTGTTCTGTAGTGCACACCACACTCCCCCAACCTTCTCCCTGTCCCTAACCTGCCAGCCATTTATATTAAAAAAACATTAAAAACCCTAGGTCACCTTCCCTATCCACTAAGCCCACTCCTGAAAGCTATCCTGAACATCAAATCTCAATGCTCAGCTTTCCCCCAGTCCAACACTCCTCTCAGTAGGTTCAGTACTCACTCAAACTGAGCAAAACACCAGAAGTCAGCTGGTGGCTCTCCCTTCTGGGCCCCAGTTCTTATCTGTACTGCCTTTAATGAGAGAAAATCAGCAAATGAAAGACAAGTAGTGGTCATGACTCATAGAAGGGCTCAATTCCTTCCCAGCAGATCTTTTCTAGGAATCTGTCTTCCTTAGTCTCTCATGTGCTTTGTATGGCCAACCAGGTAATGTTGGAGGGGAGAGGTGCCTTGTGTAGCTTTGGGTATTTGGGGTGACTCTTAGAGTTGCCTAAATAGAGATATGGAAGTACCCTAAATTGCATTGGCTAGATGCACCTTTCTTCATGTTACTTGTAATAAAAATTAGAGTTGTTTAGCAGTGTGTCAATGAAATGTCTTCTTTTTTTTGTAAGACAATGCCAGTTCATTAAAATCAAAACTGGTCAAGGCAATTGATTGGTTTTGATAAATTTCCTGAAGACAAAATTTTGCAAAATGTTTCAAATTGCTGAAATATTCTCTTTCCAGATTTTCTAAATGAAATGGTTCAACTGTGTTAAAAAAGACTGTCATAAATTTAAGTTAAGCACATCCACATATTAAAAATGTAAAAATAAATTTTGAAAGATTGAAATAATTTTTTTTTCTTTTTTGCTGATTTTGATTTTGTGTAAACTTTTGAAATTTCAACTCTCCTCCAATTTTACAGAGGAAAATATTGTCAAGCTCTCAAAACTTCTTGTGGTAAAGTCACAATTTCCCACAATATTCTGTTAAAATGACCTCATCATTTACTGACTTAAGTAAACTCTTCCTCCGCTTATTATAGCATCCTTGACAATAAATCTTTAAAGTGACCTGTAATAAAACATAATTTGATGTTCTTTCTTTTATAAAATAAATAAATTGGTGAAATTTTATACTTGGTTTTATTTCTTTAGGTAACAGCTGATTTCCAACCCTGTACTCCCTTCCTTTGAGCATTAGCAAGAGATATTACTATTGCCACATTTACAGAAACCATGTTAAAATGTGAGGAAGGAATGTTTTAATAATTTTCACATATAAGAAGAAATTACAGCGTGCGACAGGCGGAGGCAAAGTATTTTTTGGCAAAATGCACACAAAAAAGCTTGAAGATAGAGGATTCACAATTCCTAATTAATTCAAAGTTATTCAAAGTTAAATTAAGGTGCCTTTTTTTAAGGTACATTAAGGCAATTTAGGTGCACGTCTACACCTGGATGTGTTAATGCCCATTAAGGTGCATTAAATTTAGGTGCAAATAGCTAAGTCACATTAGCGCATATGCAGACGCAGCAATGCACATTAACACAGTGCCTATCCATTGGCACACACCGTGTTAATGCTCATTAGTGCATCTACACGTGTACTAACATGACTTAACTACTTGCGCCTAAATTTGATGCCTTCTTTATGCAGGCATCAAATTTAGGCTCACATAGCCTTAAATCTCCATTTTTAAGGAGCAATAAGGGCATGCATGTGTAGACACATGCCCTTGATGCACCTTAAAATGGCAATTTTAGACTAAGCCTGCTTACAAGTGGCATGTGTAGATGCACCCAATAGGAGTAATTTAGGTGATTAAGTGAAATTTGTGGCAGAATTAAGGCACCTATGCTGAAAAAAAGCAATGTAGAACATCCCTCAGATCTCATTAGATGCCTACATTATTTTAGTGCCTACATTTGGACAGCAAAAATTGCCTGTCATGTGGAAAGAATTCACAGAGAGCATTTGGGAGCATGGTTGTCTAGTCATATGCTCAGAGTCTAACACATGCAGAGAAGCACCCTACTTTGAACAGCTGGACACTTAACTGTTGCCTAAGCTTCACTGTGCTCCACATAAGAGGTGAATCAGTTCCTATACCTTGTCTAAATCCTTGAAGAGACCCAGGGCATTAGGTATGCTCCAAGCATGCCTAACACACACCAGCAGCACTGAGGTTGGTGTAAAGCACAGCAGCCACTATCAATTTTAATCCATGTTGTGGTGGTGGTGGTGATGGGAGCTGGTGGCGGTACCTAATTTTGCATAATTGCATCATGTTTACACCACTTGCTAGGTTAGAAGGAGCCCTCTTTTATTTCCCTGCAAATGCTACATCCACCCCAAAAGCTGACACACAACCTAATGGAACATGTACAAAATGCAACATGATTGTGACTTGGCCTGAATAGGAAAGAATCCATTATAGATACTCATTATAACAGCACATGCAGCAAGACAATACTCAGGAATAAGGACCAGCCATGTGTCCTAATCCTTTCTCCTGTGCACAGTTATGGGGGAAGAAAGCAGAAAAATTAGAATCTGAATGGCTTTTGCTACTCCCCAAGTTCAAACTAAGAAGGTAGTGCAGAAATGGAAGTACACTCACCTCTGTCTCTCCCTTTCTCCCCCTCTTCCCCACCCTTCCTTTCTTCCCTGGCCAATAAAAGGTCACCTGAGAGCCAGTGGAATTGTCATACCTCCCATAAGCCTGGGTAGTTAGATTTAGAATGAATTTGGGATTAGTAAGAGGGGGGGAAATCATCTGAAGGCTCCATTAGCATTAAGCATTGATATGTTCTGATGTTTAAAACATAAAACTGTCTGAAAAAATAATTGACATTAGGCTTTTTTTTTCAAAAGATTTACAGTATTTCACCTGTTTTCATAACTAGCTTTTCTTGTGGCACATTTTTTGCTATACCATACTTTTCAGTTCTCTACCAAAACACACACGTGCCATGCAAAAAGTGAAAAAAAAACAAAATATTTTTTTCCAACAAAGGAAGTTTAACTTGTATAGGTTTTAAGTTTTGAGCAAAAGATAGTTGGTTCTTGTTTTACATGGCTTTTTTGGCCATCTTGGAACTGCAAAACTTTTGTGTATGTTTAACTTTAGGCATTACATTACATCCATAGGACTATTCATAGTAATGCATAAAAGTAAGTAGTGCAGAAGTCTTCACCAGATCAGGGCTATGTTGGATCCTTTAGTTAAGTCCAACAATTCTTTTCTAGAGAGTATGTAATAGAGTTTGGATGCTGTACCTATTAAATTTTTTTAATGGATACATATAAGAGAATACGCTACATTATAATCTGGAAAAATACCTGGCTACTGGTCAGCAAAAAAAATAGAGAAATGGAGAGAAGCCCAAACACTTCAGACATTTGTTGGAAGAATATCAAAGAGAGTTGAATTAACAACCACTTCACACAGAAACAAATGTGTTTTTATCCTTAGGCTAAACAGCGAAGGTTGGTTATTAGATGTATTTCAACGTGTTCACAGTGATGAAACTGCATTCTTTGTTCCATTTGACCTGGAGATCTCCAATCAGGAGCTGAGCTACATCATGAAAAAGGCTGAGCAATGGAGAGGAATCAATGGTGAAAGACGAAAGGTGAGTAGCATAGAAAAATTCTGTAGAGAGATTGTAATATGGTGGCCTACATACATGCTCTCTTTTCATGGGTATAAAGTGTAGGAAGAGAAGTTCAAATGGAAATAATTCATAGAGAGCATTTGAGAGCAAAATTACTTAGTCATATGCTCAGAATCTCATACAAATTACATCACCAAAGACAATGCGGTCTTGGGATGCTCTAACCTCCTAATTCGGCTATGCCAAAAAAGCAAGAGCACATGCAACTACACCATCACATAAGCCCCTAAAATAACAGAGTTTTGCAGTCATTGGAAGTAAACATGGCTCATACAAAAAGTGTTTTTTTTCCATCTCACCAAATTAAACTGTGAAAGGAATGAGCTTGATAAGCTAGAAAGGTCATAGGTGTATCTCACTCGAGGGCACCTGCACCTCAGTGAGTCACAGCTGAACTTCTGTTCCCAGTTACTTCCTAGAGTTCCGTAGAGGCCTGTGTTGTACCAGGAGTTCCATCCAGTGAGGGAGACTAGGATTAGGTGGGTTGAAGCTAGGGTGCTGTATTTGTGTCAAAAGTGGGGAAATCACCATCTGCTGAATTTATAGTCTCTTCTTTTAACCTTTGTTACAAGTTCTATGGAGCAGGAACCATCTTTTATTCTGTATTTGTTTACTGGATCCCCAATCACCACCACAATGCAAATAAACAACAACATCATTATAGACCAGCATATCTGTCTTTTCACTCTATAGCACTGAACTATCCTTATTGACTATTTACAATACAATTATTAAGGAAGTATTAGAGTGCATGTCAACCAGGTTTACAGATTCGTGAGTCCCTCTGGTCCTACCATTGGAAAAAAAATCTGTTTGGTACAAAATGGACTGTTAAGTCTTGATACTCAGAGGGTGCATCTACAGAAGATGCTTTACTGAGCAGTAGACATTTACTTCACAATAAAGCATTGCCATCTACATGTGCAGGCACTTACTGTGCAGAAAATTAGTCTACTGAATTCAGTACCTGCATTTGCAGGTAGTGAATTAACTGTGCAGTAGTTGCTGCACAGTTGCACATGTATAGATGCCAACAAAGAGCAAATTTGCTTCCGGTCACCCTCACCAGCAGGGGGCCAACCTCAGGCTTACCCCAGTGGCATGGGGCTCAGAGCTTCTCCAGCATTGGGGATGGCTGGGGTGGCTCTTTGCCTGCCCCAGCCTGGCCTTTAAAACTGTGCTGTGACCCCAGACCTATGACACCTGCTGCCTGCCTCTGGCAGTCGGGTCCTGTAGCAGTGGCCCTGTGCCAGATGCAGCAGCATCACAGACACTGGCAGTGGCATATGGGCCCAAGCCCACCACCTGCCTGCCTGCCAAGTGCCGTGCCCCTGGGCTGCAGGCACCTGCCCAGACCTGGCAGCATCTGGGCCCACAGCCATAGTCCCTGAGGGACATCAAGGAAGCCATGTTACATCTTCCCTAATGCCCTACATCACATCCTGAGGGCCAACTGGTACCAGGATGAGATCGCAGATCTTGTGGCACTGTGGGATGATGCCAAGGTCCAGAGCCAGTTTGCCCAGGGTGGGCACTCCAATGCCCATGTCTGTGATGCCCAGTCAGGTGCTGCCCACAGGACCATGCCCTTTATGCAGCAGCTAGACTATGTCCTCACTCCCCTTGATGGAGCCATGCCATTTTCTTCAGCATGGATGGTCTGTCAGAGCCTCCGCTGTGGCCTGGTAATGATGACTTCTCTGTGGGGGAGGGCCTCTAGGGGCACCAGGAGCACATCCTAGTGGATTCCCCACCCTTGGACTTGTTCAGCACCTCTGGGAGCCTGGGCCAGCAGCTACCACAGCAGCTCCAGTTG
This sequence comes from Alligator sinensis, assembly GCF_000455745.1. Classification (NCBI taxonomy): domain Eukaryota; kingdom Metazoa; phylum Chordata; order Crocodylia; family Alligatoridae; genus Alligator; species Alligator sinensis. Next base: position 2,951,033 of record NW_005842007.1, read on the forward strand.
CGCAGCCCCACCCAGGAGTTTGGGGATGGCACCACCTCTCCTAATGAACTCCAGCTCCTCCCTGGAGGGGACCACTGTCCAGGCAGCCATGTGCCATGCTCTGCACTCCAGGATGCTGGTGGGAGTCACATGTCATCACTGCCAACAAGGACAGACTTTGACTGCTGGGGACACCTGCCATTCCCATCTGGTAAGCCCTGCACTGGGAAGACAGCACTTCCCTCCCTGGCCCTGGCCCTGCCCCTCCTCTCTGCTCTGCTTGGCTGAGCTTCCCTCTGGCCCCCAGAGTTTCCCCCCACCAAAGCATGCAGGGAGGTGGGAGGTAGTGCAAAACTTAATTGAGCAGCCAGTGCCCTCTCAGCTATGAAGCCATGGAACTCTCACACATCAATGCCTGTGGCAACGTCCTCCTCAGCTGCAGAAGGAAGGAATGCATAGCGTAGGCACAGGTACCCCTCCAGGTGGCAGAACATGTTGTGAGGAAGCATGGGTTTGCCCAAGGCACCATCGAAGCCCTGGGTCGAACACCAGGTTCTCTCATGCACCTGAAACACCATGGCGATCATCATCAGCTGGCAGTAGTGGATCAGACACCCCTCGATGTGTGCAAACAGCTCCTTGTGGTGCTTCCAAATGACTCTCACCAGGGGTATGCTTGGGGCACAGGCCATGTGTGGCGGGGTCCCTACCACGGGGCACTTCTTTGAGCCACCCTGGCGCTGGGGACATGGGAGGAGACTGCTTGGCCTATAGGAAAAGAAGGGGAGGAGTGGGTCTGGAGCAACTGTGGCAGACACTGCAAGGAGCCAGGCCTGGTCCAGCTTGGGAAGGAGGTGTGGAAAGCAGGCTGCCTGCAGCAAGCACCAAGTGGGCTGCCTGCCCTCATGAAGCAAGCAGGGATGGAATCCATGGCTAACAGCTGCCTGTACCAGAGTCTTCCTGGCCAGCTTACTATGGTCCCTTTGTGCATGACCCCAGTTTGAGGTCAGGCAGTGCACAACCCCCTGGAATAGTCCACGTTACCCCTGAAATGTTGGAAACTCTCACAAACAGCCTCTTTCTCCTGGCTCTGCAGGTCCAGCAGCTGCACACAGGGGAGTGGCACCAGCTTCCACTGGGGATGCACCCTCAGGATCACTTCCCCCTTGGCTGGGACCTTCCACATGCACCAGCATGCAGTGGTCCAGCAACAGTGGACCCAGACTGAACCCTGCTGCTGGACCGCCTGGTCACTGTGATGGAAGAGTGGCTGGTAGCTACTCCCAGGCCTGGCATGCTGAGGACATTGCACATGAATGGGAGAGGGATCAGGAGAGGTTGTGAGAGGACTGTGTATTCTGGGAGATGCTCCAATCCCTCAAAAAGAGGCACATCACCCTCCTTGAGAGCATACTGGAGGCCCAGGAGCAACAGGCCACTGCTATAACAGTGGAGGTCATGGAGGAGGACTGCTGCATGTTGGACACCATCCTGGCCCTGACAGTTTCGTTTGTGTGCCTGCTGCTCAGCCCCTGACCCTGGCCCTGATCCTGGCCCTGCCTGGGCCTTTGCAGGATCCTGGACATGTGGGCATCTTCAATGTCCCTGCCAGAGTCTGGACGGTGGCCCAGGGACTGGTCGGCTTCAATGTGGAGGCAAGGGGCTTCTGGTGGAGCAGTGAGCATGGCCACGTGCCTGCATGAGACAGAGGGGCAGACAGGGCTGGGGCTGACCTGGGTCAGGTGGCAGTCACTGTGGCAGTGAATGCAGTGAGCATGCCAGCAAACAGAAACTTGGGGCATGGGTCATCACTGCTGGGGCTGTGAGGTGAAGCAGCCATAGCAAAATGGACACAGGCTTTGTAGACAGAGAGAGCTGTGCATAGAGAGCTGTACCAGCATGCTGCAGACTGCTCTTAGCCAGAAAAACAGGTGGCCAGGGAGCACCATGTGGGACTGTTTTTTAAAGAGTGCCTCGGCACCCAGGCAGCTGTGGCCAGAGCCTCCAGGTCTCCCTAGCTGCTGCAGGGGGACAGACCAGGGCTGGAGAAGTCCTGGAGCAGGCTACTCTCATAAGCAGCAAATCTGCTCCCAAATGGCTGCAGAAGCTTTCCTAGGGCTGATTTACTCAGTAAAATCAAATAACATTAACTGCACGTGTAGACGTGCCCATTTATCGGTGATTTTATTTTATTTTATTTTATTTAACTTTTCTTTTTTATACACTGAAACTGCCATTTCAAAATAGGGTCTGAAAATTTGTAAGTCTCTTTAGCTGCATCTACAAGCTCAGCAGTTTATATAAATATATAGCCTCAGTTGTCACTGCTTTAAACATCTGACAGAGTTGTAATTATTTTCCTGTTTCTTTCTTGATGACAGTTTGGACCCCATAAGGAGAAATAAAAAGGTGAACTGGCCAACTGACAGAAAAAAGACCCAGATAGCTTAAAGGGCTGTGTGAAGCTTCAGTAGCTGATTCAATTCAGAGGAGATTCAGCCCGATTTGGGGACTGAATCTCTGAATCCAAATTGAATTGGGAGACCAATTAAAAGATCTGAATTGATTTGGAAAAAGATTCAGCAATTCAGCCATAGACTAAACAGACAGCTGACACGGATGCCTCTAGCTGGTAAGTCTGTTGGGGTTGAGGGAGTGGGGAGGGAAGAGATGTGGGGGAGGGAGGCATTGGGGCTGGTCCTGGGACAAGCTGCCCAGCCAGGGTGGGGGGGCATGGGAGGGGGCAAGTGGCAGCAGTGCCTGGTTTTCCACGCCGGCTGGCAGGGGGCGGCAGCACCCACCCCTCCTCACCCCCCGCAC
>NW_005842007.1:2954172-2972012 GCF_000455745.1 Alligator sinensis
GAGGCAGCTGTGTCAGCTGCCTGTTTAGTCTATGGCCGAATCTCCAAAGCAGTGGCAAATCTTTCAGATCTGATTTGGCCAAATCGAATTGGGACAGTGATTCAAATCTCCAAATTGAATCACTGTCATGCGAATAGCCCAAATCCGAAGTCTGAAGTGAATACTTGCCACCATAGGCAACTGGTAGGAGGTGCATGGGGATGCACGTGCCCCCCCGACGGGGCTGGTACCCCGCCGATGGCTGACACCGATCCTATCGGGAGGGCAGGTGCCCCCCCCCCAGATTCAGGAGGCACCAGTCATTCATGCTTGCCACTTCACACAGACCTAATAGCTTAGCTTTTCCTAAGTGTTAAGTACTGAGCTTTACTTAAACAGCGTGAAGGAAAGAGTTTCAACTGTAGAACTGCAAACCACAGCAATCTGCTTAAAACAGTCCCACAGTTTATACAGATCAAAATTAGCTCTTTTTTAGCATGAAAAAGAGTGGTTTAATAATTAAACATTCTAAAGTAAATCAAAGGAAAAAAGACATTTTATGGTAATTTTCTGTTTCCTTTAATACATGAAAAAGAAGGTGAAACAAAGAATATATAATTAACTTCCTAACATATCCAACCAAACTATATAGAAAAATGTGGTATATTAGGCAACTGCAAATATCTTTTTTTTCCTATTGAAGAGACAACTACAATATACTGATTGTATTCAACACATTGTTTTCAGAAGTAATGCAAAAAAGATTTAGCAAAGAAAATGAATGAAAATAAAGGAGAGGAGTAAAAGGTAAGTGGAGGAGAAAAAAATAAAGGAAAATGACTTGTACAATGATAAGTAGTTTAATATTGAATAGAAACCTAAAGTATTGAATTGAAATCTATATTATTTACTTTTATAATAAATGGCAGGTTTTTTATCCATGTTGAAACACTGAGAAAAAGATCAATCAATCAGGAATGGAAAAAAAAATCCTATTTTGCTGAGTGTGTGCAGTTTTCCATGGCCAGAATGCCATATTTACAGACCATGGCTTTGGTTTTGCCATGAGACCTGTCAGCATGGAAATCACACACCTGTGTGGAGTTCCAAAATGTCCCTTCATGTTACATCCATACACTCCCGCATCTCACAACGTGTGAGACCAAAATGCCCTGATGTTCTTAAACTCTTATTCTGTCTGAGATCCACTAGGGCAGTCGTGTGTCTTAGTACCACTGGTTTGACTGAAACCTGTAGGGAATTAGCAAGCAAAAAGATTTAATAGATTTCCTAGATTTTTAGGGTTGGAAGGGACCTCGTAGAGTCCGACCCCCTGCCCTGGATAGGAAAAAATCCGACACCCTGTCCTGGGCAGGAAAGAGTGCTGGGGTCAGATGACCCCAGCCAGGTGTTTGTCCAGTCTCCTTTTAAAGAGGAGGGCCTCTAATGGGCCTCTCTTGGAAGCCCATTTCAGATTCTGGTTACCCTTACTGTAAAGAAATTCTTCCTAATGTCTACTCTAAGTCTGCTCTCTGTCAGTTTGTGGCTGTTGTTTCTAGTTACTCCAGGTAAACAGAATATCTCCTATTCCTTGATGTCCCCCTAGTGAATTTGTAGATGGCCACTAGAAAGCCTCTCAGCCTTCTCTTGTGGAGGCTGAAGAGATACAGGTCCCTTAATCTCTCCTCATAGGACCTTTCTTGCAGGTCCCTAACCATACAAGTGGCCTTCCTCTGGACCCTCTCAAGATGTATGGATATAAAGAATAGTGCTTTATTCTATGCTACTTAAGAGATGCTTTAGCACCTACCTCAGTGGGCTCAGAAACAAGTCTGCTGTGAGTAAGATCTGAGGGTAGAATATGAACATTTTTTCTCAGCCCAAACTCTTGAGCTGCCTGTGCAAAACATTAATGTAATGGAGACTTGAATGCCCTTTAGACTGAACATTTCTTCTGTTCCAGTCTGTTAATAATATTATTTTCTTTGCTCTTTGTAATTATTAAATGTCTGTTTTTTGCATAGCTACTACTTTTATAACGTAAAGGTTGTCTGATAGGAAAACTTGAAAAGTACACAGTTCGTTCCATGTTGCACCTAATGATGGCTCATGGATCTGCATGCATCTGAGGACAAGATCAGGGCCCATGATTGCAGGTTTATTCTGCTTCTTGGCCTGGCAGATTCCAAAGTGGCTTTTCTGATATGAATTTGCATAAGATATTTATCTTGTCCCTTTCTTTTTCTTATGTTTAATTGTTCAAAGTAATCAGTATGGAAGACACATCACCAGGCCTAATAGCATACATTATTAATGTGTTAATTTTTAAATAAGATACCAAATTAACTGTGAGGATTTTTATAAATGAAAGTAGGAGAATGCCATATCTTCTATCTCTGTATATAAAAATACATTTTAAATGGAAGTAGTTCAAGTAAATATTCAGTCCAATCTTTTAAAAAAAAATAGATCCAGGCCTTTTCTTGCTATGTGCTTCTCATTTCTATTCTCTGGATTAAAAATTACCCCATAAATGGATATTTTATAATATGCTTAATTTCCTTTTATTAAATTGATAAATGCAGCAGCAGAGGACACATTTACAGTATGATCAGAATTTAAGGTTATTGCATTTTATAATTTTTATATTGTTCAGACAAGTGATTTGTCATTTCTGGAAAGACAGCCAGGCCATCATTTCAAAGTATTTTTAGCCATTCTTTTGATAGGAAAAAGGTCACTTTCTGTAGTCAGGGAAGACATCACTCTATTAAACTAATTTGCCTACATGCAAATTTTGTCATTTTTACCTCATTAACTATTTATCATAGAGTAAAAAAATATATATATTCATGAAGGGGCAGCTAGCAGCCTGATGGAGCTGGAACTAATATTTTGCAACTCTAATGATTTTTTGCATCCTTAATTAGATAGCATAAGGTTGATATGATTAGGTCAGGATGTAGTGTTTTTCATTAAAATACATTTTAGAAGCTGTATTCATAGTCTGCCCTTGCAATTAAATAATGAGCCTATGAGTTTAATATTATCGACCCAATTATTATCCCATGGAAAAGTATACCTTTAATAAATTTGTGCCGTAGGACCTTCATTAGCAACAAAGCAAATTGTATTTCCAGGTATACAGATTACGCAGCCACAATCACATTTATGTAACTGTTTGGAAAGTATTGAGTGGAAAGGAGGGGGAATTTTGAGGACCAATGTATATTTCAGAAATGTATTTTATTATTTGTGGAGAGCTAACTTACATTTTATCTAATGAGGCATGCTTTAGAGCAGGGGTATCAAACTCATCTTGCCAAGTGGGGTGGATGAGTGACATGAGGCTAGTCTTCCAGCCAGATTGGGCCCACAAAACAGTCCCATGCACTGGATCCAGTGTATAGGGCTAGTCAGGTGTGGGCGCTGTGAGCACCCAGGACAGAGCAGGTGTGTGGTATGCTATGCGCAAGACAGCTCTAGTCCCTCATGCTGCATGGAGCATGCATCAGATCTGGCACTGTGCACCACAAGTAGTACACACCGGATATGGCCCTTCATGCAGCGTTCAATAGGCACAAGTTCTGGTCCCACACATAGTGTGCAATGCCTGATGGATCCAGGTTTGCATGCTGCATTTAGTGTGCATAGCTGGTCCAGTGCATGCCACATGTGACATGCGGGTCTGGTCCAAGATTCACAGACAGTCCAGTGGACTAGATGGTAGAGCTCCAGGGACCACATCTGGCTTGCAAGCTGTATCTTTGACATGCCTGCTATTGAGAAGTAAAAACAACACCTACAGGGCATGTCTACAGGTGCACTGTAATGCAAAGTAGACTATTGTACTGAGCATTAGAGCGTCATGTAAAAAACCATGATATTATACTAATGCACAGTAAAATAGTCTACTGCGCATTAAGTGTCACTAAAAAAGTGTGCAAATGTGTTACTGTACATTAGCACAGCCTAAATGTGCATTAATTTAGTACCTCTGGGCATTTATAGACGTGCTTCAGGGGACGGAGATTAGGGGTTGGGTGGCGCAATTTAATTAGCACATCTCCAAGAGCTGCACTAATTAAAGCAGCCAGATTGTCACGTGTATCAGTGTTCCCATGCTGAAACATGGTGGTAGGGCACTTTGAACTAAAACTCATCAAACAAGCTTAGTTTAAAGTGCCCTGCCACCATTTTTCAGCATGGGGAGGCTGATACACATGAACCTAAAGTCTGCTGGAGTGCAGCAATTACCATGCTCCAGCAGACTCAATTGATCGAGTCTGCTCTGATGCATTATAATTACAGCATGTCAGAGCATCCTCCTTGCACATGTATAGGAGCCCTCACATTGGCGGTAGTAAATTTAACATGCATTAGAAAAGGCGCATTAATACTTGTGTAGACATGCCCAGTGGGCGTGCTGTGAGGCACAGGAAAACACAGTTGGTGATGATGATAGTGTTGTGCATATGGGCTCATAGTAGAAACAGTAGGCCCTGATGCTACAGTCTGATCCAGGGATGCACACCTCTTAAGCCTGTAGGGAGGCTCATTTAAGTTATTCTTTTCACAGGAGCAAGAATCTTCTGGACATAATGCACCTCAGGGTCAGTGCCATGATTAGGACAGAAAACAGAACTATACAATTGGTTCAGCACTAATAGCAAAGATTATGGGATCAACATTGGTGAGTTAGTCTACCCTTTTCTTTTTGGTCATTGAGTCCAAATGAATAGTGTCAGTCTGGTAAGCCTGTATACTTGGGGCTGTCAAGATCAGACTGTTTGCAGGGTCCAGTTCTTCTACCTTTAGTAACTCATGTTGAATCCAAAACCTTTGGAATTACTTGTAAAGCACTGAACTGCTCAGCTTGAGTAAAAGAGATGGGGTCCAGCTTGCTATGAAGTTACTGTATTTGGGGCCAGGTCCTATTCTGACTAGTAGGTATCTACATGGTACGTAGGGGTCTAAGTGCTATTCCATCTCACTTGAGTTCCTGGAAAACCATTAACACCAAAGCTGTTTGGTTTCTTCCCCTCATTGCTTTTTGGGACATAGTCTTAAGGCTAAGATATTGGTGTACAGAAGTAAATGCATCAGTGGTTTTTCAGGGACATGAGCAGGCTGCAATAGGGTTGCATTAAGACCATGTTGCACAGGACTCTTAGACTGTGTTAAATGCACTTAAAACACCAACATCTGCACATTCAAACAGGATAACATGTGCTAAGTGCTCTCATATCATGTCACATGGTAGTAAAGTTCCAGCTTTTTGAGCAAGGAGTATCTCAAGATTGTATTGAGTAACACATATTGAGCCAACGTGGGACTGCTCCATGGAAATAATGTGATCAATTGCAGTCCTGGGACTGGAACCCAAAATCTGCCCCATGGATCCCTGAGGTGATAGTGTCAGTCAGCTGTCCGGTGCGGTCTAACATTTTAAGTCATAATATAGCATGGTGATGCTTACTACAATCTCAGATAAAAAGCATGCTAAGTAGGGTGACCACCTGTCCCTAATTGAATGGGACAGTCCTGAAATGTAAGTTTCAAGTCCTGGGCCTGGGCTTAATGTCTCTGGGACAGCATTTGTCCCCGATTCCCCTCAACACAGTTCCCATGTGTCACCCTCTCAGTATGCTTCAGAAGGACAAACCCACCCTTAGAATGCCTCCCCCCACCGGAGGAAAGCAGCACTCCCCCCCACCTCCCGCTTCTACCATGTGCATATATGTGGGGCTGGGGTGGGGGGTGGTTGGCTCGCCTCACCTCTCCCCACTTCTCCAGCCATCTCCCACTGGTGCCCTGTGTCACCCCTACATGCTCATTTGTTGTAGAACTCTTCCAGCCAGTGCCGGTGGTACAACCCCAAGGCAGTTAGACGTCTAAGTGAACATAATGCTTAATAGGTGGAGTGGAATCTGGCTGTTACTTCTTATCCAAGGAAGTTAAATTTCTGGCCACTACACCATTCAAGAAAAAAGAAATGCTCCAAGCAAAAAGTGAAGGTATAGCTAATGTGAACGTAAACTGTCTCCGCATAGAGAGAATTCCTGGAAAACAAACCCTATATTCAAATAAGATAATATGAAGCATGTACTTGAAATAAATCCTGACATACTGCAAAATGTATTTTAATGAGACTTGGGCTAATTTTCTAATTCTAAAATGATATTATAGCAAACCATAAAAAATTACACAGCAGTAGTTTTTTGAAAGGACAATATATTGGTAATTATCTTGAACACACAAGATTACTGGAGGGCCCATTATCAATACAATTTTTGGTAGCACTTTACACTAATTTGCATTTATTACTCTCAGGCCAACTATTAACATGTTAATAAATAAGTCATTAATACTTATTATTTAATTGCTATCTATTTATTCCTGTTCAATAATGCATTAATTACCCATTAATAGTTAAGGGCAAAATTTTGTCCTTGCAAATATATCCTGAAGCTGAGGGGGGCAGGAGCAAGTCTGGCCGTGTATGTCTCCATTACCAGAGCATTGGTCCAGCACAGGCTGGAAAGGGTAACTACTTCAGAATAGTGTGAGAACACTAGTGGTCCTTTGAAAAGAAGCAGTGGTAGTTCCCAGCTAGCTGTGCTGTGACATAAATGGTCGGAGCTGATTTAAAGTCCTTTGGAGTTAATTAAAATATGTCCATGATGACTGGGGACATGGACAGTGGTCTGCTGTAGTGTGGGTTTGTGTCTATAGTCCCCTTACCAAGCTCATTCTGCTTTCTTTGGGGTTAAAAACCAACTTTGCTGGGCATGGGGCAAGCTGGATTAGGAAAAACAAAGGAAAAGACTAGCAAGGCTAAGACCAATAAGTTCAGCACTGGGCAAGATCTGGCATTTACTGTGTTGCAAGAAACTGAGCTTCTCTTTCACCCCTGAAATCTGGAAATCTCAGAAAATATAAATGATTATTCATTTAAAACAAAAAGGGGTTTCCCATTTTGAAAATCTGAGCAACCAGGATTTGTACTTTGCTTATCTGGATATATTATAGGAGAGTTGAAAAGGAATGGCTTTTTGTAATGTAAGGACTCTGTAACTGGCATACTTCCTGGGTGAAGTTTGATGCTCCTCTGAACATGACCGCTTATAAACAGAGAATGCTAACATTTAGACACAGAGAATAAGATGCGCAAAATGCTGAAAATAAATATCGGTCTGATCACATAGCTCAAATGCACCTGAAGTTTCCATCTAAATCCATAGACAGTTATTGGGTGACATCTTATCCTCAGTGATGTAAACAGGAGATTTGCTATTTACTTCACTTGTGGCACAATTTCACCCATGACTCTTCAGAAACAGAGGAAATGTGGTGTGGGGAGAAATTAGGATAGGGTTTAGGCAGTTTGTTGGTTAGAGCTAGATCCTGACAGCACACTGAACACTTTCTGGGAGCTGCTGAAGATCCTCTGCTCCCACTGACTTAAATAAAAGATGAGGGCACTCAGATTTTTGCAAGATCAGGCAGTTAAAGAGGGGGAAAAAAACAACCAAAGGTATGAGTGAAGGTTCAGACTGATGGGACAGGGGCTGAGATCACAACAAAGGAGAAGGTGTCTGTTAGAGGACAGAAAAGCTGGCAGGAAGGAATGCTAGAGATAAGATGACACACTAGAGAGACATTAGAAGAAGACATTAGAGAAAAGGCAGGTAGAAGAAATGGATGGAGAAAATTGCAATCTGTCACAGTTACTCTTGTTAGCCCTGAAAGAAAGCTCTGCCACAAGGACTGCTGAGTCAGATATCACTTAACCTTAGGCTGGATAACTAAAAAGTGTTGAAAACAAACATGAAGAAGTGTGTCGATTTGTTTGTTGCAGAATTTTCTTTCTGTGGAGTACTCTGAGCACTGAGTATAACTTTTTTCAGCATTCACTTACTGCACAGTAAAAAACCCTAATCACATGTAAATTTGCTACCTGCAAATACAAGTAGCAAATTTACAAGCAATTAGTTACTGTGCAGTTATGCACATGTAGATGCCTAACTTGCTCCTGGGTCAGTCTTGCCACTAGGGCTAGAGCCAGACATTACATATAAAGTGATTTAAGTGATCAGAGACTGGTTTAAACCTGTAACAGGACAGATGTTCGGTGCACATAAACCGGTTTGAGAATGGCTGAAACTGGTTTGAGATAAACCTGGTTGAATGTAGTATCAGACTTATGTGATTTGACTCCAAATGTTTTCTGTAATGTCTGTCCCAGACCCCTTGCTGGTTTAAGATAAACCAGATACCCCCGCATCCCAGCATGCTCTCTAGGCTGGACTGGGTGGGGCTCTCTGCCCCAAGCAGGGCTGGCCCCTCTCCTCTGCTCCCTGGCTGCAGCTCCTTCCCCCTCACTGTGCCCTGCTAAGCAGGAATTCCCCCCTCCCCTCTTCTCTGCTCAGGAGGTGTCTGTGTATTAGCTAGTAGACCACATGCTGGCTATAGTCTGTGCTGAATCAACAGGTAGAATCAATAGGCAGAATCAACAAGTAGCTGGTAATGTCCCTCTGTTCTTTTCTTAATTGTGTGATAAACACTGTTATCAATTCCCTGCTGGGCTAATCACAGCATCCTGCAGGAGCCTGGCCATGCCCTCCCTCAGCTCCATGCTGTGGAAGGAAGAGAGGGCTGCTCTAGCTCTCCCCAACTTCTAGCCTGAGCCACTGCAGGCATGTGCCTGCATTTCTGGGATGTCTGTGCAGTTACAAAACTGATTTAGCCTAGCCAGGTTAGACTAACCTGCAAAGATTGAATCAATTCAAGCTCAGGCTTTTTCAGTGTCTGTCCCTAGCCTAGGGGGCTGGCCTGAGGCTAGCCCCATGGCTCAGCTAGGAGCCTATCCTGCAGGCAGATGCCCAGTCCAGCAGCACAAGGACAGCTGTGTGGGGGCCCAGAGATCCTATGTAGGATTCCTGATGGCATCCTCCTTGCCCAGTCCCATGCCCGTGCCTATGCCCACCACCTGGGGCCCCAACTGGTCTAAGGAGGTGACTGGTGACCTCATGGCATTGTGGGATGAGGCAGAGGTGCAGCACCAGTTTGAGCAGGGCAAGGACTCTAATGCTCTTATCTGTGAGGCACTGTCAGGCCAGAGTGGGAGTATGGGCACAAGCAGTCGGCACAACAGTGCTGCATAAAGGCCAAGGCCTTGCACACAAAGTGGGTCACCGTGATGAACCACAATCATTGGTCTGGCAGTGCCCACAAATCCATGTCCTTTATGCGGCAACTGATGGACATCCTGGTGCCCTGGGATACAGGCCACAGCCATGCTGTCTACAGCAGCATGGACGGCCTGCCCAAGCCCCCACCCAACCCTGGCAGTCCCAATGATACATCGCTGGTAGAGGGCTCCTCAGGTGTCCAGCAGCCCATCCCAATGAGTTCCCTGGCTGCACCCTCAACCAGCAGCTTGGGGAACCCTGCCCAGCACCCGCTTCACCAGCTCTGCAGTCCCAGCCCCTACCACAAGGTGCAGCCAGCCATGACACTGCCAACTGCCAGCAGTGCCAGCAGCAGAGGCGGGGAGTCATGTGCCTGCATGCCACATCCCACCATCTGAGGACACCACCCAGAGCTGCACACCATTGCTGATAATCAGGACTGAGCAGAGCTGAGAGCCATGCCAGCCCTGGCCATGTGGTAAGCCCCGCACTGGGGGGAGTCCCCTCTCTGCCCCTGTCCCTGCCACCCCACCCAGCCTGCCCACATTCCTCTGGCCCTGGGTTCCCCTGCACAGCATAGAGGCAGGTGGGAGAAAGTGCAGAACTTTATTGAGCAACCCATGCCTCCACAGCTAGGTGGGCACAGGCCTCTCACATGCCAAGTAATGTGTAGATGCTGGCAGGGATGTCCTCCTCAGCTGCGGGAGGTGGGGATATATAGCACAGCCACAGTAGCCCTCCAGGCAGTGGTGGAGGTTGTGGGTCAGTCTGGGCTTTCCCCCTTTACTGTCAAAGCTCAGTGTCCTGTGCCAGGTATGTAGGTGCACCCAGGGCACCATGGTGATCAGCAGCAGCAGGGTGTAGTGGGTTGGGTACCCCTCTGTCTGTGCAAATGGATCTTTGTGCACCACCCATGACACATGCAGCAGGGGCACGCTTAGGGTGCAGCACTGGGGGGCTGGCCCTGGGGCACCTCCATGGAGGGGTCCCTTGCAGGGAGGGCGAGAGTGCGGGCAGCTTCTCATTCCAGTCATCCGGGAGCCCTGTACATTCCCGAGCCCAGGCACCATGGACTGGGTGGCAGCACAGGAGAACAGCTGGCCTGCAGGAGGTGAGGGGGAGAGTGGAGTTTGGAGCTGCAGCCAGAAGCCTGATTTGTCCTGCCCTGAGAAAGGGGTGGGAGAAGCAGACTGCCTGCAGGCTGGCTGCCCACCAGCCCTGGGGAGCATGCAGGGATGAGGGGCTCAGCAAAGAACCAAGATTGATGGTGTCCTTGTATCTTTGTTTTATCGTCTCTTTTTTTAGTCGGGCTGTGGTGGCCATTCAAAATCTTGGCAATAGCAAGCATGTACAGATGCTTATTTCTTTTCCTCAAGTCCCTGTTTGAATTTCTTAAAAATTCAACTTCTTAAAGCTGCTGCATCAGGTACCTTATTACATTTTCTTTAGCTGTTTAATCTTTACTGAGACCCTAGATGAAGCCTTTTATAACAGCAATAGAGGAGTCAAGTCAAGAGCAACAAGGAAAGTAGCAAAAAATAAGTGTAGCAAACAATAAGAAGAAATATGCTATAATTCTTACATAACACCAAACTACCACATAAGTCTAGTTTAGGGTGTTGAACTGGTAGAATAGACATATGAAATATCCATCTTTCTCCTACATAAATTCTCAGGGTGAAATACTGACTCTTAACTCAGTGGGGGACCAAGATTTCACAATAGAAACATAAGAAAAGGAGAATTAAATTATGCCATGTCCTAAGGAGTTGTCAAGGGATCTGTATAGATCAGGGCCTGGAAGCCTTTTGCTGGCATGGCCACCCTTTGCAAGATAGCCCCTGCCATGGGCTGTAAGTTTCTGCCCCACCAAAGCAGCCTGCATTTACCCTTGCTGCTGATCTCCACTCCCTATGCTGCAAGGGTAAGCACAGGCACAGGAGACCAGCAGGCTCTACAGCCGAAGGAAGTGCTGTGGAGGGAAGGAGCAGTACAGCATAGCTCCTTGCCACTGATCCCCCACACCAGCCTTTACATGCCAGGTTGGACCTCTTTGCAGCTGTATCCAGCTTATGGACTGTAGGCTGCTGACCTCTGGTACAGATGAATACAAGAGCCAGATTCGCAGCTGTAGATGCATTTAAGTTTTGATCTATGTTTTGAAGTCATGAAAGACAAAGGCCAATGGTAGGATTCCATTGGGAAAATGGCAAGTAAGGTTAGAAAAAGAATCAGAAACTGTTTGATATTTGAGCTTTCATAGTCTCACAAACATAGAAATGAACATTTCATGAAGCAATGAGGACTTGGATTATGTGCGCTTAACTTTGCCAGATGTTTTTTGAACATTGCACTCCCTCTGCTTTTGGTATATTTAATCTCTACAGAGTGGGGGTGAGAAGGAGAGAGGCAAACACAGATATGGGATGCTGGTATAATCATGAATGTCATTAAACCCCAAAGTCCTTTGTGTCTGTATAGAGGACTGTGTGAGTGAAGGGGGAAGTGGATCCCTGGGAGAGGACAAGTCAATGTAACCTAGAAAATGTGAAGGAATCTTTTCTGCAGGTAAGCAAACCTACAGGTGGAAATATCTGAATGGATGTGCACACAATAATAAGCCCTGAATAGATGGAATGTGATGATCCAATATACTAATGAGAACAGTGTTATGAATTGAGGCCTCTGTTGGTGGAAAATATTTAATTTCCCTTTTTTATGAATAAAAAAGACTGAATAAAGGCTATAGTAAGGCTCAAAGCCAAATAACCTCAAAGCCTTTGATCTGCAGCATGCATGGAAATACATTAATAAGAAAAAAAAAGAGATCATGGGAGCAAGAGAAATTAAAAGAAGGAAATACTTTTGTGAGATGTTTCATAGCATGTTTTTCTTTGCCACATGAAATCTCATACAATGTTCAGTTGTTCCACACTGTGGACTTAAAATGAAATGACATAGTGAAACTTTATGGGGTTTATTTTGAGAAGGCATTTTTTAACTTGATGCTGGTTTTATAAAACATTCATTTTATTTGCCACAACTTAATTTGAATGTGAATTTTTTTATACGATTCTACCTAAAAATGTCCCATACGCATACTTGTATTATGTGTGTGTGTGTATACACACACACACACAAGTTTTCAGAGTAAACACAAAAAAATCATTTAGAACCTGTAATGAATACATTAATTATGTAAAGGCAGCAGTGCAGATGTACCTAATTAATTGTCTGCTGTCATCCTTCTGATTACTATACCTGGAAGGGAGGTGTTAATTTCTATAATACTTAAGCAGATATGCAAACTGTTTTGTCAGAGTGCTTGGACAGTGATGGAGGAGGAGTACACTTAACTGTAATTTTTGTAGTAATTCACGAGAAGCTCTATTGACATGCGCTAATGGCACTTGATTGCCCTCAAGATGTTTCCACAACAGAACTCGCAAGTGCCACATCAAGGTTTGCTCAGTCAAATAGTTTTTTATCCCTGCATCTAGATAATTTGTGACCACAGGCAAACTTCTGAAAATCCAAGGTGGTTTGCAGCTATTCATTGGGGTGAATCTGTCATCAGTTGGCTGGTACAGATTGGTGCACTAATGAAGAGCAAGCTCTCTGGGTTTTTTGTCATTCCTGTGCAAGCAATCCATTTCATTTCTCCTCAGTGGCAGGGCATGTTATACATCTCATCCCATATAATCTGACTTACATTATAATTTGATTCATGCACATCCTTTCCACAGAGATTAATTAGCAGCAGGTTTGAAGTTTGCAAGTGAAAATATGATAATTAGTTTTCGTAGAATGTTCACATTTCAACACTTCAGGTTCTCTCTAGCTTTCCTTTCGATGAAGCTGCAGTAAACGAGTGCTATTTCTCTTCTAAATCAGACTCTTGTGAGGTTTGAAATACAGACATTTTCATCAAGCTGGATAATTTCCATAGAAAATTTACTAGCTCATGAAATATTGCAAGAGTAATTCATATAAGGAGTCCCTCCTCCCCTCTGTATTATGAAGTATGGTACGAGCGATTCTGAAAACCCCCAGGACTAGCCACATATTTAACAAGAGTGTTTCCTACTCTTTGGATCAAAAAACAGCTGACTCCTCAATTTTACGCAATATATAATTAATCTGTGAAACCAGTATAGAGTTATTGTGTATTGTTAAACAGTAATAAGCTTATGTTAATACCTTTGACTTCCTGGACTCACTTTTTTTTATTAAAATCAACACAGCATGATTCACTCACATCAGACATCACAGACTCTAAGAATTTGCAGAGATTCAAAAAAAAGAATGAGATACTCAAGTGAATAGTGACAACATTTGAAGTTACACGTGTGAATTAAAATGCTAGATGAAGTATAAACCTTTATGATTTAAGTTCATAACACAGTCACTAACAGATGGAATTCAAGACGAAATGTGCATTATGGACATTTCACTGAACAATTGCCCATTATAGCTGGGGATAGTTGATAAATAGAGAGAACATTTGTGATTAATATCCTCTCAGGACTATTTTGATACAATTTTAATACAAATTTTGAAATGTCAACCATCTCAAATTCTGGGATCTCATTTACCTGCCTCCAAAACATATGCAATTAGCTATTGGCCAAGATAGGGTAATGGATTAAAACAGCCGTTGACCCAACCTCCTGTGGTAATTTCATAGCTCCTGAGTGTGTCTACACGAGACACTGCTGTGCAGTGATTACTGTACATTTATTTAGTACTTGTACAGTCAAGTACTGAAGTTACTGCGCAGTTCAGTGCCAGTGAACACCTTTTAAGTAAGACTACTGCGCAGTAGCCTCATAAAACTGTGTGGTAGCATATTAGCACTGTTGGTGCTGTGACGCGCTACTGCACAGTATTATTCAGTTAGTGTGCAGTCAGCATCTCGTGTAGATGCACCCTCTGTTGCTGTCTTGGATTTTAGGGGTAAGAAATTTGAGAACTCCCTTAGTGGTCATATGATTGTGCTGTCATTGAATTTGTATATACAATAACATTTAAATTATAGATACACTTGTATCCACATTTTTGTGTGCAGATCAGGATAGCTGACCTTTAGAAAGTCAGACCACTGGTGAGTTGTTGAAGATCACAGAAAAGGCTAAATTCAAATAATGAATTAATTTGGGAGTTAGCTAGGTGCTATTAGAGATGTAGTGACTGAAGCATAATCTTTATCAGCTGATTTTCTTCCCAGTTATGATTTAAATACTTAGCTAGGCATTAAGTATTGTGTTCTTAACTATATTAGTTTTCCCTTAAAAAATAAATTCCTGTATCAAAAAGGGGAGCATGGAGGGTAACCCCTTTCTCAACCATCAGTACAGCAATATCTTCATTATATTATACAGGAGAAGGTATCTGGGAAATAGAGACCAATGTTCCCTCTAAGGAGTAGCGGTCCATGAGCGCGCTGCCTCAGTCCAGTGTGGGACACTTATCGAAGGGGGCTGAGGGCTGGGGCCTATTAGAGATCCACATAATATTGCAGTACTTGGACAAAAGACATACGTAAGTGGAGGAATAACTTGAAGGTGTCCTTGCATGAGGGCAGAGGTATGGCCACTATCTATAGTTCCAAGGAGTGCCATGATGCCTATTTTAGTGTTGGATCTAAAGTAGCAGCCATAGAGGAGCTCTATGGAAAAAAGTAAATGTAATAGGTTCCCTCTCTCGACCCTGCAATGCCAGGTCTATGAAGAGCCTATTTGCCTGAGGTCTTTGGAGGCATCATGAATTTCACCTTAATAGCTTATTCAGCACAGATATACATTTTATTTTCATGTGTTTCCTAATTTGCGATGTGCCCCCTCCTCCCTCCCGTCCCCTCCCCCATAGCAATCACCAAAGGCTTCTAAATCATCATGATTGCCTGGGTACATTTGAAATCCAGCACAAGTGTCTAAATAGCAGGCCAACTAGGCTTTGTGATTGTGTGTGTGTTCATGTTTTCTAATGAATGACAAAAGGGACAAGGAGGTGATGCCCTGGGGAGGTAAGAGCATAAGAAATCTCTGCCAAGAACAAAAAAAAAAAGAGGAGGAAAATTGTCTGTTTTATTAGGAACATGATCTGTAGTGTTTTTCATCTGAGGAAGGGATTGTTGCATGTTGATGAATATGGGTATCATATCACAAGAGTGCTAAAATGCCCCTGAGCAAATGCACTCTCCTGGTTCTCTTTCAGCAGCCTAGGAGTATAAAGAAAGATCCTACCCCTGCCATCCCAACTACTGACCTGTAAAATGTGGTTACCACCACAAATTTTCCCCATATTTTTAAAGCTATTCTTGTAATTCAGCAGAATTTTGGAATAAGCAGTTCAATGGCACTTGCATATACATATTTCTGCTCATTTGTACTAAAGTGTGTTTGGCAGGCAATGTAGTAGTCATAACAGTATAATCTTATGTTGAGACAACTCATGAATGCAGCAGGTGGTAACTGGATTTTTTTAAACTGCATTTAAAAAAATTTCCATTCTGAAACTGAATGAAAATTTAAAACAATTACAATTTATTTGAAATTAAATTAAAACAAAATCATTCAGATTGAGCTAAATACTTCTTTTTGATGAAGTCAAAATGCTTGTTCTGATTTTAATTTCTGTTTATTTATATGATTTTTGTTTATAAAACTAATGTTTATAAATGTATGACAGTTATTTCTACTTGGAACATATATTATAACATGTACATACATGCTCTCATAAATGTATAACATCTATAAAATGCATATATATATCTAAAATGTTATATAACATAATACACAATTATAAAAATTGAAAGGAAAGGAATTGCAAATTACATTTCAAACGTGTCAGGACATACTGGACATATGTACACATGCATTTTAATGCACAGTAGCCTATTTTACTGTGCATTAAATTGCCATGTAAAAGGCCATGCAATTACGCTAATGTGCAATAAAATAAGTTAATGTGCATCAAACATCACTTAAAAACTGCGCACATTTGTTACTATGGATTAAGGCAATCTAATGCACATTTCCTTAATGCACACTGGAGGTACTAAATGTAATGCACTTCAGAAAAAGTGCCTTAATGCACATGTAGACATGCTCACTATTTGTTTTTGTTCCTTTCACTTAAATTAACACATTTCAGTGAAATATTGCCATAACAAGTTGTTGTTTTTTGACAGAAAATTGTTCCACCAAAATTTTTCTAATTAGCTTTAGTCATGTTCTTGCAGCCTGAGTGTCTTTACCATGGACAAACTGCCTGACCCCTTTTTCAAATGTGCTGCTGACGTAATTAATTAATGCCTGATAGTTTAGATTTTACTTAGGTAAAACTCTTGCTGTGTTCATCAGTCTTCCTTGCGATAACAGTCTGAGGATTGGACCATTAATTCATTAGCTCACAGTGAAGGAAGCAGCCCAAATTAACTATGTTAATTTTGGTTTTACTGAAAACATTTGGGGTTTGTGGCTGGATTATTCTGACAAATGGAAATAACATGCTAACAGAAAGGCCCTTTTTATTTAAAGAATAAAATAAATGGGAACAATGATATTTGACAGTCTCCTAAAGAATTGTTAGGCCTACTGCACTTTTTTCCTGACACTTTTTCTTTGTTTAATTTTGAAGGGTGGCAAACAAACTAGAGGCTTATGAACCTGGGTGTTTAGAATCTCCTGCTGTTAAGCAAAGGTTTATAGACTAGCTACTTTCATTATTGCTTTATAAATGGTGTAGTTAGAAGCAGTGTGTACTGTAGCTTGAATAACAACTTTGAGAGTGTTAGATAATTTCCTCTTTGAAAGTCAACATCTTTCCATGTAGGGTTTTGGTTTTTAAAAATGGTTTTAGTTTTTCTCTCTGTAGCATATTTCAACTAGCTAGGAAACACTATTCAGTAAGGAGAAATGTTTACCCTGTCTGTCTTCTCTGTGCAACTGGATCTGCCATTAATACGTAGGTAGAAATGATGGTTATGAGTGCAGACTCATGTTCACACGTGAGCCTCTTAAACCCCTACCCTACAGCAGACAGTATGCAGGCAAACTGGGCTGCCAATGTGGAGCCCTGTTAACTTGAGCGGATGATCTCATGGAATGCGTTCACATATACTAAGTCAACTTAGAATAAGGCAACTTAGCTAAGTTCACTTAAATTAAGCCATATTGGAGTGTACACATATACCATTCCTTGACATGGTAACAGCCATCTTGTGAGCTAAGTTGACTTAACTAATGTGACTCAAGACAATACACTTTAGGAGTGCGTCCACATGAGTGCGCACATGCCTCTTGCCCTGCCTCAAACCCCTTTGAGGCGGGGCAACAGGCACTTGCGGGAACAAGAAAATGTTCCCCACGCTGCAAACTTGCAGTGCAGGGAGAAAATTAGACCCCTGGATATCCAGGGGTCTAAAAAAATTGATGTTTAAAAAAGCAGTGCTGGACTGTGCCCTGAGGTAACTGGAGGTTGGGTCCTCCACAGAGATGCTCTGACTGCCAGAACGTCTCTATGGCTGCCCCTTGCCCTGGGCCAGGCTGCATGTTTCAGCACCAGGGCTCTGGTGCCAGTAAGTAAGGGGTTGGGGGGGGCTGGAGGAGGGGGGAGGGGACCAGGGGGGGGACCCCCAATGGCGCCACACACTCCCATAGCCCC
>NW_005842007.1:2972863-2973647 GCF_000455745.1 Alligator sinensis
CTGAGCTACTTGCCAGGGCAGCTTTTTATACTGCTGGGGCCAGGACAGGGTAGCTTTTTATACTGCTGGGGACAGCACAGGTGCTGGCCCCGGGCTCTAGCTCCCCCTGGCTGAAGATCCGGGAGGAGCCAGGAAGGGTTATTTTGCCCCAAGTGGCACAATTTGCTCCACAATAAAGTGCACGTCCGAGCACATGCGCTGAAGCAAAAAGCCCCGGCTCAAATTTGCACCGCATCTATTTGAGCTGCTGCAAGCGCACATGCTTGCATGTGTGGACGGGCCCTAGAGGTGCTGCATTTAAGTCGACTCTGCTCCACATACATGTGTACGCTCTGACAGTTAAGTCGACTTTAAAAAGTTAAGTCAGCTTAACTGTCATTGTGTATGCACCTATGAGTGCAGCAGTCCCTCAAAGCTTTCAGGGAAGATCGTACCAAGGGAAATCTATAATACCCACTGATATTTCAGTTCTCCATTTATATATATATAAACCTATGAGGCCTACAAGACTCAGACATTTCTATCTGACAGGGAAACAAAAAAAGATCCATTGTGTTTGCTATCCTAAAAATGTATCTTAATAGCATCCCCTTTTTCACCAGACCCGAGAGACGTGACTAACAGTTTTTGTATCCTGGGCAGAGATGCCAGAGACTAGGAGAGTGCTGAGTAACAGAGACTAGGTGAGGGTGCTGAGCCATTAGCCATCATCCTGGTGCCCCCTCAAACTAGTTCCCAGCTCAGGTGCCCTGCTCATCCACTCCTTACATTACTGGCACACTCT
>NW_005842007.1:2973678-3007277 GCF_000455745.1 Alligator sinensis
TCTTTCAGTACCCTTCTTGAGATGCAAATTTACCAGTTCATGATTGTTTCTCTTTCTCTTGGATCTCTAGACCTGGATCAACTGCTTACCCTGACCACAACCTTATCTCAACCCTCGGCTTGCTACCCTGGACTAGTATTGACACTCTGCTTTGGCCTCGACTTCCACTGGGAACCCTTTGACCCAGTACAGTTCACTTACAATAACTCTGATCAGCCCTTACACTCATCCTACATGTGGTGAGGAGTTTTACTACACAGGAAGTGAATGTCTACTGAAATGTTTGGCATTACTTTATGACTGCCCCTTCTCATCACCATGAGGCAAATCCTGCTCTTACCTATGCAGGAGAGAGTTCAATGGCAACAGAGTCAGGGTTCAAGGGGACTGAAATCTGAACGGTTGTTTTATGTGAAGCCAACACTACGGAGGACAACCCTAGCATGTTTGAATCTGGGATGTAGTGGAGCTCAGGAAAAGCAGGGCAGGAATAAGGAATGTTAGAACATTTAAAATCACTTGTCCAAGACACTTTAAACACTTCTAGGTTTCTGAATGAGATAAAAAGAAAGCTATAACAACAGATTTTTTTTTCTGTTATGGAGACTTTAAACTTAGCTTTCTCTTATTGTAAGAAACTGTATGTATGTTGGCCAGGTTTGCAGGTTTTTGTAATACAGGCATGAAAAGCACTCCTATCAATTATTGCTACAGCTAAGAATTAAAAGAGGCACTTTTGCCTTGATTTCAGTGAAATATTAATACTAGCCCATCAATGTCAAATATGTACAAAAGACACTACCTATTATTCAGCCCCTAACCTTAAATTTTGTAGTGAAAATGAAATTTGAACAGAGAAGTTTATGGGGGACAGAAACGAAAGCAAAGAACAAAATGTTTTCATTTTTACTTGAATGCAATGCTCTTTGGTAGCATTTACAACTTGAAGATTGGGGTCGTGGAAAAAAAGAAAAACAAAATGTAGTTAAGCTTAATATGATTTTATTATTCTTTTTGCCTGTTGTGAGAAAACAAGAAAAAAGCAAATCAACAGCAAAATGTTGATAAATCATATTCTCTAATAGTAAACTTATTTTAATCAGCTCAGGATGAGATGAATTTAACAAAGAAGGTTGTTGCCTACAAAAGCTTGTGCTCTTCTGAATCAGTTAGTCTCTAAGGGCATGTCCCCACATGCAGGGGTGTGCATTTGCAGAGGTAAAAATAACAGCAGTACAAACTTGTACCTGTGCTGACCGCAGCAGCCATACCAGGGGTTGGGGGGAGGGGGGTCTCCTGGGCAAGCACGCTCTCTTTTTGGCAGCGCACACATTTTTTTTTCCATGGCTTTTTTGACACCAGGATGTCCCGGTGTCAAATTTGGTGTCCCTTTTCAAATCAGCAGTGCAGCAAATGCTTGCATGTGGTTTGCAGTACCTCAAACAACGTTGGAGTGCTGCAAACAACACATGTGGGATCATCTGGATGCTTCCTAAGGTGCCATCCTGATCCACCTTCATCTTAGGAGAAGGTAAATATGGGATAGTAGTTGAGTTTGTTTTAATTATTTGCAGCCTGATTCTCATTTACACCACACTGATGATTAGATAGGGCCCTAATGTGTGTGTAATTTGCATGTCAGAGCTGTGTAAAGAGGCTTTTTATGATAGAAGAGATTTGGGCTATGATTTGGATTTTAAATCTGGCAGGGTCTCTTTAAGCTAACCATGAAGAAACATTACACACACATGCACTCTGTTTCTTCATCTACAAATACTAAGGGTTACTGTTGTCATCTGTTGAATATGTAGTATGATTTAGAGATGGATTAAGCTAAATGTTTTTGCTTTCCAAGTTGTATTTTTTTTCTTTTTCTTGGAACAAGTTTCTTTTCCTTTTTGTATGCCCAGAAAAGGTTGTGCAGTTTAAACAAAGCCTAATGGAAATTTTTGAATGAGCCAATGATGCCATAGTTCAAACAGATTTGTTCTATTTTCCGGATGATGTGGCTTTATCATAACAATACGTTTCTGTATTTTACTGGCTGATCAGTAGCCAAGCAAATATTCTCACTTGAAAGCTTGAGATTCTGATTCCCAGTCCATGCCTTTTTTGAGAATCATTGTCATTACAGCTAGACACAAGAGGTTTTATGAAATGCTGTAATCAACTAAAATAAAATCAGAGCTAAGATGAATTTTGTTTTCATTTTTTACCCACAGTCTCTTATCAGACATCTTACTTTTCAGATTTTTATTGGGCAGTGCATTATGAATTGGTCCTGATGGTCATAGGTCAGGGGGATGATCTTTGTTTCTAGCAGGGGGTTGGACATCATGATTTCTTTAGATCCTTCCACCCCTTTTTCTCTATGACTCTGTAGCTCATTGCTGATTTTCTTTTATTTCAAGAAGGAATACAAATATTTGTCCTCTCTAATGTTAACTTAAAAAGTGGGGGTGGGGGGTGGGGGTGGAGAGGACTGTGCTTCAAACTCTCTGTATCTGGTAGCATTGAAATGTATATGGCATGTTTTGCAGTAGTGAGCTATTAAGCAGCTTGTATTCAATTTGGCTGTTCAATTAAGGTGTTTTAGGTGGGCCACGAAAACCCATCCTGCCATTAGTCTTAAGTTAGCTCTTTAAACTATCAGTTTTCTTTTCACATATACCAAAATGACTTGGTCAAATTCTGTTCTCCTGTACACATGTATTTTCATAGCAATCAAAGGTATGGCATCCATGTAACTTGGCAAAAAATAAAGATAAAAAACAATTCCCCCACCACCAAAAAAAAAAATCTCCCAAGAATGCTCAGGTAGATTCCACTAACAGTTGCTAATGGAATAGTAGGAAGAATAATACATGTGAAAACAAATGGAAAGAAACATATTTATTATTTTAAAATCACACTTGTCACTATTCTTTCAACTTTCCCATTCAATACTTAAATGTATTCTAGTATTGCCAGGACTCCTACTTGCTGACTGTGGTATTGCTGTGGTATTTTTCCAGAAAACAATCCAAGGAATTGTAATATTTTGACCAGAACAGACATGAGAAATCACTACACTGCAGCATTAGGATGGCTGAATAAATCACAGTTACTGATGTCAGTGGAGTTGCAAGGGTCTAGCTGAGGATATGGAAGATCTGTTTCCAATGGATCTTGCAGGGCTTGCAGTTGGTAGATTTTGAATCTAATAACAAACAGCTGGAATTAAGTACCAGTTCATTAAAAAAAATACAAGCATATGTTTCTAAAAATCTTCTAAATGTCTTATTTAAACCTTGCAAATATAGAAAAGTAGTTGCCTTTTGTTTTAGGCTGAAAGTATGTCTACACCAGTGGTTTTCAGTAGGGCTGTGCGAAGCTTCAGGTGCTGATTCGATTCGGAAGAGATTCAGCCTGATTCAGCAGCCAAATGTCCAAATCCAAATCAAATCAGGAGACCAATGAAAAGGTCCAAATTGATTTGAAGCTCTCTGAATTGATTCTGAAAAGATTTGGAGAGCTTCGGAGATTTGGGTAGTCCCTGCTCGTAGCTGCAGGGAGCTGGACCTGGACTCCGTGGTTGTTAAGTAGGGGGCAGGGGAGGGGGGGTGGAGAAGGTGGGAGGGGACCAGGGGGGGCCCTCCCTGCTCCTTCCTGCTCCCCCAGCCCTCCTGAGTGCCCGCAGGGAGCTTGGGCAGGCAGGGCAGCCATGGGCGGGGTGATAGTGGACAGGAGTTGGGGGGATCGTGACAGAGACCCCCCATGTGGTGTGGGTCAGTGAGGGGCAGTGGAGATTGCCCTCCTGCCTGGCAGCAGCCGGTGAGTGGGGCTTTTTTTTTTTAGAGCTGGGAGGTGGGTCCAAGAGAGTGGGTGGGGGATGGGGGCTCAGGACAGAGCCCCCCACACAGCATGGGGCAGTGGGGAGCAGTGGGGATCACCCCCTGCCTGACAGCAGCCAGTGAGTGCCAGGATTTTTTTCCAAAGAGCTGGGAGCCATTGACTGGTCTGGGAGAGGAGGTGGGGGTTGGGGCCAATTTGGATATTCAGCCGATTAGGCAGTGGCTGAATCTCTGAATCAGATTTGGGACGGTGATTTCAATCACCGAATCGAATCACTGTCCCCCTAATCAGCCGAATCTGAAGCGAATACTAGTGGCTTTGCACAGGCCTAGTTTTCCACTTCCTAAAGGCACAGAATGCTTTCATATCACTTCTTCTGCTACCGAACCCCTATCTCTGCCTCGCCAGGCCATGTAAGGTGATCAAGAGCCAGGATACCTGGCCTCTTGGCCTGCTATGCCATTACCCACAATCTTTCTGGAGCCCTTCCTGAAATAATGAGTCAGTTCACCTGCATCCTCATAAATCCACTGATTTTAATACAATTATTCCTGAAATGTACATGCATAATAATCAGGCCCAAGAAGTGTGTCCTATATGGTATGGAAGTTACCAAAATTTCAAGTCAGTAGAGGTGGATGATTGGTCCATCCATACTGCTTCACTTGACTGTGCCATCTTTTTGCCACAAGATGAGGTACTTCTATAATTATGATCAACTCATGAGCTCAGCTGCAAGTATCTGTATATGAATACATTGGTCAGGAATGATAGCCATGAAAATATTTTCTGGGCAATACTGCTGAGTTCCAAACTGCATGTGAAGTATTGGTCATATAAGTTTGATCTGCCCTATTGATGTTTTTATTGCAAATATAATTTTTGAAAACTGTCCTATATTGATTTTTATTCAGTTTGGTATCTGCATCAATACAGTTAGTTCACATGAGTTCAACAGCTTGTCCCTTATTCTTTGCCCCTTCTCAGCCCCCACCCTGTAGTGTTGTACAAGTGTGAAATATTGCATGTCTGTCTTTTTTTTCTCACTGTAACCTACACAAGACTGGCATTTATGCAGTTTGCAAGTTATTCATGAAAGAGACCTGAATGGTTTGAACAATTAAGGTCAACACTTGAGATTATGCAGTTTCCTTTCTTTTGTGTTCCAACTGATACCTCAGCCATAAATGTAATGTTTGTCAGATTTATGTCACTCGTGTTACACCAATGGGTGTCAGACCCTCGTAAATCTTCACTCGACTAGTGCCAGAGACTGATCAAAATATTCTAGTCTTTTAATATTGTTCAGTTGCTTTCTGTGTTTCTTTGTTCTTTCTGAAAAAAGCAAGACAATCTACCAGCAGCCACTGACTTAGCTCTGCCAAGTGAAACTTAAACATAGAAGAAAAAGTGCAAACTCTTGTGAGATCAGGTGGCTTCTCCCCAGGAAACTGCCTGTTGAGGGAATGTTGCTAACACCCTTCTTATGTTAAAAACTGTTTCTGCCATAGAGCTGTGCAGTGAAAACGGCAGACTTCTTGGGGGCAGTGGGAGGCTATACATTTAATGAAACCAAATTATTTTTAAAGCATACATTATAAACAGATGTTGACACATATCAGTCTAAATGCAAAGATTAGCAACTTTCAAGTACAGATAAAATGGGAAGAAAAAATATACTAAGCTGTTGGGGGGGGTGCTTGTTTTTTTTTTTAATGAAATACATCACTTCAATGAAGACAAATTGAAAAGAGAAGATAAAATGGAAAACAGTGGGAGAGAGCGGTCATAATCAAAAAGAAATTTAAGAAAATGCATTTTAGTATGAACAGGTTTATGGGTCTTCTAATACATTGATCTACAGGCATAAGGTAATTCCATCTCTGGAACGTACAGCATACCACATATCAACACAGTAGCCTTGTCACATTCTAAATAAAAAAATGATATGGTTGTGAGAAAATGAAATGGATCTTTTATCTAAAGAAAAGGCTTTTATTTCCTCTTCTCTTCTAACGCTGTTTCTTTTTGTTCAGACCGCTACTACACATGAGATGTTTGAAGGAGGGGTGTTGATGGATCAGTTCAACAAAGAGCAGGGTGATCTGTTGAGGGGCCATTTTCCCCCAGATTTACCACCTAAACTTATCCACTCTTCAGATGTTGATTTAAAAGTTCAGTATTGCATGTGTATTCTATTTTCCAGATTTGTATTGTGTATGAGCATAACTGATTTGCCTATACAAACAGGTTGGCTGGAATTCACTTGGCCTTTTGTTTTCTTTATTAATCTAAAATTTCATGTAGTATTATAACTCCCACAAACCTTTTAAGTATTTCCCCCTGAATGAGATTAAAAGAAATGCAAAATTGAGCAGAGACCCCTGAAAGAATCCTCATGGTAGTGTGTGTGTGTCTGTGTATATATATTTCCACAGGAAGTTGGTGATGAAGAGGATTAGACATTTGTATCAAAAATATCTCATTTAAAATGATAAAAAATGTTTTGAGAGATTCATGCTTTACAGTTGAAGACTATCACAAATAGTTAGAGACCAGTTCAGATTAATTCACCTCTACCCTCTATGGGCTGCTTAAACCTTCTGAATTAATTGGTACTGGCCACAGTTTTAGAGCAACTAGACAGCCATCAGGTCCAATTCACTGCAGTAGTTCCTACCTTCATAATGTAAAGATGAGAAATAGACTGTGCATACCTTTAGTGTTTCTTGATTTTTTGGCAATTCACCATTAACATGCCTTTTTCTTAATATAATGTTTCTGGAAATTGACTGGAACTAATCAAGAATGCTGAGCTTGTCTTAATGATGGAAAATGGTTCAAACTGAATGAGCTGGCAGGTGATTCACACATATTATTTCACAAACCAAGTGTCCAGTAAAGATCTTTTTTTTTTTTATCTTGGAGAAAGTCCTTAAGCACGCTCATTATTTTTTTTTTCTTAAGGCTTTTTTAAACTTATAGTATGTTGGTAATAATTCCCTAAATAGACTGAAACATCTTTATGTCCAAACCATTAAAGCTTAGTTGAAAGTACAGATGTGCCATGAGTTTCCTGATTTTGTTTTTTCTGAATTGTCCACCCATCCCCATAAGAGAGCTGTGGAAAATGACATACAATGTTCTTACTGGGAACTAAAATTCATACTTCTACATGTATCAAAAAATACTGGTTGTCAGCTGAATCAAGTTCAAGTAATCAATATACAGAAACTGGCATTTCTCTTTGGGGCTTTTGATGAGGTGACTATATTTCTTGAGTGTCAAAATGGGACAACCTGAAAATCGTTAATGGTGTAAGTGTGTGTTTGTGGGGGGTGGAGGGCACTCTATTTCCTCCCCTTCTGCATCACTCTGACCCAATCTCTGGCATGCACAGCTGTCTCCAAGCTCTGGTTTCAGCTGAGTATGCTGGAGAGTGAGGGTGGAGTGGGGTGGGCTGTGGAGTGGAGAACTGCAGTGTCAGCTGAGCGTGCCAGAGAGTTTTTGTTGGGGGAGGGAGGAAGAAGAGGGAAGCAGAACACTGTGGGATGCTGGAGGACCAGCAAACCCCTATTGCATTTGCTGGTTGGAGAGCAGAAATTTCTGAAAATGGGATGAAATCATTCATTTGAAGAGACTGATGGGATGCCTAGAAAAGACATTTATAATGGGGCTGTCCTGGCCTCCTGTCTTACGGGCACCCTAGATTTTGATAAGTGTTTGGTATTTCTTCTGAATTAAGAAAGTGTTGTAGTTTCCTTCAGAACATTTAAATACCGAAGCAATATAATTGATAATACACTGTTCTTTGAATTATATTGAACAACATGAATATTATAAAATTGGAAAAAATGTTCAAGTCATGTTTCAATACCATTTGTAAATATATTGAAGAGAAAATTGGCAGGCCTGATTCACTTGTAGGTTACTACTGTTTCTCTAATTTTATGTCAGTCTCATTTTATCAAAGGAACTACATCAGTTTAAAAGAGGGTAACTGCAGTGAATCAGATACATATTTAGGACATAAAAGCATGCTAGTTTTTAATGAGATATGAATTATTGTGATGCATCTAAGCTATTTGTACTGTGCACATTTTTTAATAGAAATGAAAGATTTATATAGTGTGATGCAACTCCCAATATAAGTGGCATAACATTATCCTAGAACAAATATTGAAAGGATAATAGAAACATTTTAGAAACAATATTCCAGATGACAGTATAGATAGAGAGCTTCTGATCTGAATTTTAATTTTCAATCAAAAGTGAACATTTGCAGAAGGTAGATAAAAAGTAAACTGGACATTAACTATATATTTTTACATGCAATATGACCTTGTTGGAACACTAATCAAGAGTATTCAATCATCAAAGAATGAGTTGGGTGGTTGTGTGTGAGATTTAGAAGTGACAACAATGACAACTGGCCAAACATGGTAATCGGATGTTATGATTCCTTAATCAAGCTTCAGAAAAGGACCAAAGAACAAAACTGCAAAACGGATGCTGATGTAAAATAGGTTGACCACTGCAAGTATGACTTGTTTATTGATTATAAGTACTTTGATTAAGAATGCTACAAGATCTTTTAGAGCTCCTTTGCTACGTTCTAGTTCAATGTGGCTTTTGGTAATTCTCACTTTGTCCCTAGAGTTCCTAATTTTTAAGAAGTAGCCACCTTTACTGTTTAATTACTTGCCCCCACCCCCTTCCTTGTAGAACCTCTGGTTACTCTGATATCCTTTTTTTTAATGTTGCCATTCATTTAGTTAGGTCTGGAATCCTTTCTTACAAAGTTTCTCCCTTGTTTGCGATGCAGGTACCAGAAATTTTTTATGCCTTTGACTTAAAAAAAATTCAAGCACATGCTCTATTTATGTTAAGCAAAGTAAACCTGTGTTCCTTTTATTGTTTACTTTCAATGACTCTCTTTATTACAATGGCCTCACTACTTTCCAAAATCAAGTCTACCCACAGCATCTCCTCTTATTTGTTCCATGAGTGTTTGGTAAAACAATCTGTCGGTTATCATGTGCAGGAAGAATAATTGATCCTATTAGCAGTTTTTTGCCATTCTCTGCCTGGGAAGTTCAAGTCTCCTATAATAATACAAATTTTTGTATTAGATGTTGTTGCCATAATGGTCCAGGAGATATGCAAGAGGCAAGAACTCTTGTGGGTGATATGTTTTATTGAACCAACTGCATGGTTGGTATAGACATAGGAAAGCTTTCATATATCTCAATTAAAGCAATTTAATTGATAATATGCTGTGCTTGGAATTATGTTGAGCAATATAAACACTATAAAATTGGAAAAATCTTCAAAACTTTTTCTGATACCTAAATACATTGAAGAGAATATAGGTAGGCCTGATTCATTGCTAGTTTACTACTATTTTCACCACTTTTATACCAATCTGACTTTATCAAAGGAATTATATCAATATAAAAGCAGAGTAACTGCAGTGAATCAGAAATATATTTAGGGAATAAAAAAAGAGACCTGAATTATTGTGATGCATCATCTAAGCTGCCTGTACACCGGACATTTTAATAGAAATTAAAGATTTATATAGCAAGATGTAACCCCCAATATAAGCGGCATTACATTACCCTGGTACAAATATTGAAAGGATAATAGAAACATTCTTGAAACACATGTATCTGAGGATAATGTGATACCTGAAAGCTTGCCTATGTCTATACCAATCATATAGTTCATCTGATAAAAGTTATCACCCACAAGAATTCTTGCCTTGCCTTTCACAAATCCTTGTAGTCCTTATCCTGTTCAGTCCCTGCTGCCCTATTAAAAGAAAAGTTTTGGGGACAAACAAAGTTTTATCTATGTTTTTATTTTTTTCTACCAGTACGACATCTCCATTAAAATCAGAGCAAAATGATTTTGAAGCAAGCAGGATCTTGTTTTAGGTTGTCCAGGACCTGATATGTTATTAGATTACCTGATATGTTATTAGAGACCCTGATATGTCACTAGATTAATTCATTGAAATAGAATAAATCAGCACATTTACTTCATAGCTGGTATCAAGTACCACTGCCTAGCTAGAGATAAAAAGAGGATTGTGTAAACTTACAGACTTTCATTTTTTCTCATTCTGCCAACCTCACTGCATTGTTTCATATTTTTACATGAATAGACAACCATATAGATTTAGTTCCCTTTAAGATCAACCACAAAGTAAGTGGTCTAAAGTATTTAATTCAACATTTTTTAATATTATATTTTGCATTTTGTATATAATGCTAGCAGTGGTAGTGATTATTAAGATTCTGTCCTCTATAATTATATATAGAAATAAAGGCATGAGAGTAGGTACCTGGCTGTGTTTGAGGCTTGTAAAAAGAAGTTAAAGCTAAGCAAGTGGGGACAACTTACATTTTATTATAAATTGGACTGTATTATTAGCAATATTCACTAGTTCCCCTTGGGGATGCTCTGAGCCTTCCAGACAGAAATACTGAGTTTGGAAAATGTTTTAGTTTTGTTTTTTTTTTAAATAAAAATGATGCTTTATAAATTGCCTGCTTTTGCAAAAAGCCTCAGAGGTAACCATCAGCTTACCTCCCTCCCCCTGCCCCAAAACACACAACCCCAGTTCTATGAATGGTCAGGACTGCAATAACAAAAGAGCCAGATAATGCACATAGATAAGGCTGTGTAACTCCCATTGAAGCCACTGAAAGCCATACATGAGTATCTAGGGACAGACATGGACTCTATATGATGCAATGATACTCAGACTGCACCTCCTGACCCACAGGAGAATGTACGTGGTTTGAATAGATAATAATGGAAATATTTCCTTATTTAAAAAAACTTTTCAACTGTCCTTTTCACTCATTTTTATTTTCTCCTTCCTCTCTTGATTATATAAAGGGGAAATACTGTTTCCATTTGGCATGGAGCATGGGAGGGAGGCTGTGACTATTATGACTCTGCTTGGGGAGAGGAACTGTGGACATACTCTCAAAGGGACATATATGCCACAACCATGACTTCAGGGATAGAGATTAGCAGAGTGGGAAAGATGTGTTGTGTGGTATAGTACTGAGGCTACTGGATTTATCATGGATCATGTAGAGGTTATATAAAATCCATTTCTTTCTACTAAAACCAATGAGTTAGAAGCCTTGGGTAGTACTAGTACATACTTGAGGGAGTTGATCTTTTTCACTTTTATTGGTGTTTTGTGAAATATTATAAATAAGTCCATTAAGTCTGTGGAACAAATGACATTTTGTGTGATTCATGACTGACTAGCCAATCCAAAACAGTGGGTCTCCTAGATATTTGTGCAAATGAGCTAAGCTCTAACTAAAATACAATAGGAATTGCTAGATTTAAAGCTAATAATGGATTTGCAATGAAAAAATAAAATGTGGCTTTGGGTTTATTAGACATAAGACGTATATAAGAGCAATGATCCTAACATGTGTATATATATATATATATATATATACAAGCTTTCAGCATAAACACCATTCTTCAGGCATAGGAGAAAAGATTGTAAAAGTTCTCTTGGGTAGAAATGAAAGTTCATATTTCATACGAGAGTTGAAGGTTTGGTAATATCTTCTGTTCTCACTGACATCCTGCCACACTTTCAGCTTCTCTCATTTATTGGAGTCTCAGAACAACAGAGACTCCTTATGCCTGAAGAAGGGTACTTGTGCCCGAAAGCTTGCTAAGAACTTTTTTCCAACTATTCAGTTGGTCTAATAAAATATATCACATCTACTCAAAAAACTTGCCTGCCTATGAAATATGAACATTCATTTCTCCCAGAAGAACTTTTACAGTATTTTCTCCTATGCCTGAAGAAGTGTGTTTGTGCCTAAAAACTTGCAATTAAAGATTTTTTTTTTTTTTTTTTTTTTTTTTTTTGAAAAAATCTAGTGGGTTTTTTTTTTTTTTTTTTTTGCAAAAATCTAGCTGGTCTAATAAAAGAAAGCACCTCTATTATGAGCCCTGATTCCTCATGTATGTATATATACACCCACCCACTCAGTCCCCTAATATGTTTTAAAATTTATCTCCCAGAAGTCCAGCAAAAATTGGTAATTCAATAGCAGCTTCTACCTACTTCAAATCTAAAGTATTCCAAGGTACAGATTACAAGTATTCCAGTACAAATTAAGTCAACTAAGTAAAAAACATTGTTTTTTATAGGCACTACTTAGTAGAGTTGTCTAAACAAAGTTTTTGGTTCCAAGAATCTTCTTTTCACCTGGCTGGCTAGCATGTGCTCTGCAGGCTGTTTGCATGTGATTACACCCCTGGAAGTGGGAAGGTCATATCCCTGGGGATGGAAGGGGGAGTTGCTGCCAGAGCCAGCCCCTGGGCGGTAGAGTTCAGGGAGTAGAAAGTTTACATACAGAATAGGCAAGGTTCTTGGGGTAGACGCAATATCTTTTATTAGAGCAACTAAGTAGTTGGAACAAAGTTCTTTGCAAGCTTTTGGGCACAAGTCCCCTCCTTCAGGCACAGGGAGACTCTGCTGTTGTTCTGAGATCTCCAAGGAATGAAAGAAGCTAAAAGTGTGACAGAAGGTCAGTGAGAATGTAAATAGGTGGAAATTGGGAAAGTAATGGGTAGAGAAGGGAGGGGAGGGGGAAACACCTGGGGAAAATGGGTGAAGGAATGCTAAAGGTAAGCAAGGGAGACTCTGCTGTTGTAATGAGTTCTCCAGGATACAAAAGAGGGAGTCTGTGAAAAAGTAACCAGCTAGAAATTAGGAAAACAAGTTCTATTCTTTATTGCACTTAGTTATATGTTTCTTACGGTAAGGTGTGCCTTTTGTACTGGTATTTTACTGTGAGCTCTAGTTCACACCTGTCTCTCTTACCCAGTAGAATAATACACATAATAAATATCAAAATAATGAAATGAATAACCAATGAAATATTATTTTATTAATAACAATAATAAAATAATGAATACTAATGAATTAACAAAGTAATGAAAAATGATTACAGAAGTTTTTCATCACTCTCATCTGTACTGTGGGTGTTTGCCACTTTTAGCCTTGTGTCAGATATTACAGTAATGAGCATGTTATAAAAGCCTAGCCAGATTGGGATCCCCCAGGGGAGCACACACCCGAATTCTTTTACTTCACTAGCTTGTTTTATGTTCCTGCTTCCACAAAAATTACGATTTTTCCCTAATATTTGTTGTTTAATGAATTTTCACATTTGTTCTTGGTAAACATTAGATACCATGGCAGGGTGTTTGTAAGCCTACTTTTGCTTTGCTTAGGATGCCAATGCTCAAGACCTGCACCATTGTCAGTTGTGAGGGACTCATCTGAGCTGAGAAGGGGTCAATGTGGTGGGCACTTGCTGAGCGAAGGATTTGAGATGAATAGTCCCTATATTGATTTGTCTATAATGGAGTATAAAAGAAAAATGTACAGGTTTTGTTGCAGGTATTTTCACGGGGTATTAAATTGGTGGATTAGTTGCAAACAGCAGTACTGATAAAGTCTCCTGTCCATCTTGATGGTTGGGCCTTTCTATTAAAATGACACATAAATAACCTATTATGTCCCCCACCCATGGAAATTCAAATGCACCTGTCAACTTGATAAAGCACTTGCCTGGAGGGAAGCATTGTTTACATTTTCACTCCATTCTTCAGAAAAAAGTGAGATTCTAATTATTTTTTCCACTGTAAATTAATGCTGACTACGATGGTTAGCATATCTCTATATTGTTATATCAATGGGAAAGTTAAATAATAGAACTGATCTATCATGTATTATGCAACGTGCATTTTTATGACAGGCTTCCTTGTGATCTTATTATGCCTCTCTTCATAAATACTCACTTCTTTTCAGCAGCTGGGGGAATCTTTTTTGACTGCTGGTTCAGAAGTTGAAATCTGTCCTATGTGTAATGGAAAATGCAATTTACATG
The DNA here is from genome assembly GCF_000455745.1 of Alligator sinensis. Taxonomy (NCBI): domain Eukaryota; kingdom Metazoa; phylum Chordata; order Crocodylia; family Alligatoridae; genus Alligator; species Alligator sinensis. The sequence continues at coordinate 2,987,463 of NW_005842007.1, forward strand.
CTTACCAGGCACTGACCTTTGCTATTTCATCAGGGAAAAAATAAGGATATAAAAGGTACACTCCACTAATCATGGGCATCATTATGACAAACAATTGATTGCAGTACACTAAAACAGTTTTGTCAAACTGAACATGCTAAATTCAGTAATACAGCTTATTCTAGATATACTGGACAGAAACTTTTTGAATGAGGAGTGGGCAAATTAGTTCAAATCAAATAAAATATGGTTGGGCAAATTAGTTGAGTTAAAATGAAATGTGATCTAGACCTCTGTTCAATGCACACAAAAAATGAATAATAATCCCTCCAAATTAAGTCCATGATTGAAATACCATGAGGGAGGCTGCTTTTGCCATGCTGCTACCTAGATTGCAAGTGAGGAGAGTTCTTTTCAGGAAGCAAAAACAAAAAACACCCTGTTTTCTGGGTTTTTTTCACTAAGTCAAGAAAGAGGAGATGTTCATGTACTATTGGTATGTTCTGAAAACCACGAGAGGGAGAGTGTATTTTCAGTCTCTTTGGTTACTTTTGCAGACCCAGCTGGTTTGAATACTCTTGTGGATGCTTGTGCAAACAGCCTTGAAGCTTTGAATGATTGGCTCACCCATCACTGGTTACAGTGGAATTCTAGATTCATATAATAGTATAAATAGATTATGGTTAAAATATCTGTAACACATCAACAAAATGAGACCATGACCTGGAAAAAGAAAGAGAGCAAATCTCAACTGGAAGTCCCTTTGCATTTGAGGCAGCTTAGCTTTAGGTTGGAAGGAGATTGTTAGAGTGCCTTGCACAATGGAGTCAGGAAAAAGGGGCAGGATAGAAAGGTGGGAATGCCCAAGTCCTTGGCAGCTGTCTTTGATGTTTACATTTGAAACTCTTCACTGTCCCTCTCTATTTATCCACTTTTGTCTCTTACTTCTGGAAAACAACTCCCCTCCTCTCCACCAAGTTTTTCTCACAAGTATTTGACACCTTTCAGGATCCTTCTTGCATGTGAAACTAGATTGATACTCTTCAAGTGTCTTCGCAAGAACCACTGTATTAATGAGGCCCACATGGGATCAACTAATTGACTGTGATTACATAAAAGAACAAAGGAAAAGGGTCAACACATTTTTAATATTTCTATATATTGTATATATTGATATTAAACATATCTATATATTATATAATTCACAGTTTCTTTCTCCCTTTGTAGATCTAGTTGTAAAGACTTTGTAATATAAATGGTCTCATTCTAGCATTATCAGACCCAAATCATAAGTTGGGCAGTTCTGGATGCTCCCACAAGATATATTTTAAATACGAGTAAGATGTGCATCAGACCTGTTCAAATATGAAAGAAAAAATATATGACAATTTTCAAAGATGTTGAAAATATTTCCTTTTTTAGTTTGTGAAGATAATTTATTTTAAAATAATTTTCATGAATTTGGCCAAGATCTCCATTTGGGGAAAGACTTTTACTTCCATTTTGATTTCCCCAAATTTTCCTCACCTGCCCACCCCCACCAACCTGCCTCTTCCTTGTGGCTGCCAGTCCCATGCTGGTCCTCTCTATTGGATGCTGCAGGCAGCTGCCCAGGTCTGGCACCACAGGGAGAGGCCCAGAGAGCCGGTGTGGGACCCACGATGATGACTTCATTGACCATGTCCATGTCCAAGCATGTGCCTGCCACCTGGGGCCTCAACTAGTCACAGGAGGAGACTGGCGACCTTGTGGCACTGTGGGGTGAGGCAGAGGTGCATCGTCAGTTTGAGCAGGGCAGACGCTCTGGTGTCCACATCTATAAAGGGTTGTCAGCCCAAATGCAGGAGTGTGGGCACAACTGGTTGGCATGATAGCGCTACATAAATGTGGCGATAGTTGATTACAATCATTCATCAGGGAGTGCCCGTAAGTCCATGCCCTTTATGTAGCAACTGACAGACATTCTCATGGCCCAGGACCCAGGCCACAGCCATGCTATCTACAGAAGCACAGTCAGCCTGCCTGAGCCCCCACCCTGGGCTTGCACCTGTTGTAACACATCACTGAGGAAGGACCCCTCAGGCATCCAGCAGCCTGTCCCACTGAACTTCCCAGCTGCACCCTCTACCAGCAGCTTGGGAAGCCTGGGCTATCACAGCCCCAGCCCCTGGCACAGAGATTTCATAGATTTCATAGACATTAGGGCTGGAAGGGACCTCGGAAGATCATCGAGTCCAGCCCCCTGCCCAAGGGCAGGAAGTCAGCCGGGTTCATAGGATCCCAGCAAGATGAGCATCCAGTTTGCTCTTGAAGGTGTTCAATGTGGGGGCTTGAACCACCTCCGGTGGCAGGCTGTTCCAGACCTTGGGGGCTCGGACACTAAAGACATTCTTCCTTATGTCCAGCCTGAAACGGTCTTGTAGTAGTTTATGACCATTCGACCTAGTCGTCATCCCTTGGGGCGCTCTGGTGAACAAACGTTCCCCCAGATACTGGTGGTCACCCCTGATAAACTTGTAGGTGGCCATCAGATCACCCCTGAGCCTGCGCTTTTCCAGGCTAAAGAGCCCCAGGGCTCTCAGCCTGTCATCGTAGGGTCTGCTTCCCTGACCTCTGTACCAGGGGCCATGCACTGCCTGGCCTCAGGTTGGGGTTCAGGTATGCACGGGTGCCCAGGGACGATGGTAAGTTGGCCAGGCAGGCCTGGGTCCAGGTGGTTGCCCCTGGGCAAGCCCCCCTACCTGCTGCACTCACTGCAGCATGTGCACCCATGGGGAAATGGCCAGAGGCTGAGGTGTTAGCCACCTGTCCCCACCTGCTCCCCCACCCCAGGATGGCCCGCAAAGGATAATTTAAAGTTTTCATAGGGTAGAAGATTTTTTATTACTGGTGGTGGGGTGGGTGGTGGACAGGCTTTGTTTGCTGAGGGGAGAGGGAGCTCTGTTTATTGGGGAGGTAGAGGAGAGGGGCTGTGGTTGACGTGAGGGGCATGGGATGAGGATGTGGGTCCTGTCCAAGGCCCTGATGCACTGGGGGAATCCCAGGGGGTCACATATGCAAAGCACAGTTATGCACACCTCCAAGGCAGCCTCACTGGTGATGGCCTTGCCCAGGCCAAGCAGATGGCCAATGTACTGCAGGCTGGCAGGCATGGCCATCTTTAACAAGGTGAGGGTCAGCTGAATGTCTGTGGGGAGGGCAGCTGCATGCCAGTGTCCTGCCACTCCAGGTGTGGCTGGAGCTGTTCCACAAGGTTTCAGAAGGTTGTCCAGATTGTGCAGAAGGCCTCCAACCACTACTCATCATTTCAGATGTGCTAGATGACTTGCCACCACCAGTCTTGGCTTGACTGGTAGGCCCAGTGCTGGCAGGGCTGGAGGCCCATGAGGCTGACAGCAGTCTCAGTGGTGGCATCCTGGAGCCTGTTGTCAACATTCCTATTGGGGTCCAGCCAGGCAGATGGGGTCAAGGTGGCAGGTGTGCGACAGCAACCCTGGGATGGTGTGCGGTGGCCTAGCAGGTAGTTGCTGCATGTGGGGGAGCTGGAAGGGGTGAGATGGCCATAGGCCAGGTGGTAGTCAGGATGGCAGGCCAGCAGGGTCAGCACAGTGGCCAGCAGGAGCCCAGAGCACTGGTTGTCGCTGTCAGAGGCAAGGGCAGGAATAGGCGCAGCCATGGCGTAGAGAAACAAGCAGTGAGGCAAGAGTTGCCACGTGCTGTCCCTGTGCTGTGTACGTTGCTCCTAGTCAGGGAATTGGCTGGTCAGAGAGCAGTGAGCAGGGCTGCCTTTTCAAAAGAGCTGCCAGGTGCTGGCAGCTGCAGCCAGAGCCTGGAGCTCTCACTGGTGGTGGCAGGGGCCCATTGCAGGGCCCCAGGAAGTGGGAGGAGATTGACAGCTGGGATGAAATTTGCTCCTGGCCAGCCCCACCACCAGGGGGTCACTCTCAGGTCAGCCCCAGGGTCCTGGGGTTGGGAACTTCTCCAGCCCCAGGGCTGGGGTAGCTGTTTGTCTGCCCCAGCCCAAGCCCCTTAAAAGCATGTGGGGACACTGGGGCCCTGGGCCACCTGCAGCCAGCCACTGCATGCAGAGGTCCCAGGCCATCCACAGCAGCCTGGCCAGGCCCTGGCACTGGTCCCTGGCACCATGGTGCTGTGCGGCTGCCAGGCCTGCACCATTGTGCTACCATGCTGCACTGGGCGCTGCAGGCTTGGCATCATCCTGGGCCACCTGCAGCCAGTTCCTGGCCACTAGGTCCCACTCCAGCTGGCCCCAGGTCAACCACAGCAGCCTACCAAGATACCATTGCTGGTGCCCAGCACACCCTCATCATGCACCTGCCTGTTCTACACTGTGCCCTTGTGCTGGGTGCTGCAGGCAGCTGTCCAGGCTCATCAGCACCAGGACTGCCACATGGAGGCCCAATGAGCCATCAAGGGAGCCACGCTGGTGTCCTTCCTGATGCCACACTCTGGGACCTCAACTGGTCCTAGGAGGAGACTGCAGATCTTATCATGCTGTGGGGTGAGGCCAAGGTCCTCACCCAGTTTCCACAGAACAGGAACTCCAATGTGAATGTCTATGAGGGCCTGTCAGGCCACATGCGGGAGCATAGGCATGACCAGTTGGTATGTCGGTGCCACATAAAGGTCAAGGCCTTGCGGGCACAGTGGGTCATGGTCATTGACCACAACCTCTGGTCGGGGGTTGCCTGCAAGTCCATGCCCTTTATGCAGCAGCTGGATCACATTCTCATGACACGGGACCCTACCCTGAGCCAAGCTGTCTATTTGAGCATGGGCAGCCTGACTGAGCTTCCACTGCAGCCTGGAACCCATGGTGATGTGTCACTGGGGGAGGGCCCCTCAGCCCTGGCCAGGAGCCTGTCTTACCAAGCTTCCCACCCCCAGCCTCCTCCAGTAGCTTTGGGAGCCTAAGCCAGTGCCTGGCTCACCAGCTTCATGTCCTCAGCCTCACCCACGAGACCAGGCTAGCCATGGCACTGTTGGCCTCCAGCAGTTCCAGTTCCTCCACAGAGGGGGCCCTGCCCAGGCAGTTGGATGCCACACCACTGCACCCCAGGGCACCGCTAGGACCTACACATTCTCACTGCCAGTGGGGACTGACTCAGAGTGCCATGCATGCTTGCCACAAGTACTTGGTAAGTACTGCACTGGGGAGAGTGCCCAGACGCTGTCCCTGCCACAGTTCCTGCTGCTGGCCCACCCATGCTCCCCCAGGCCCATGAAGACCCGCCCCACCACAGCATGCAGAGGGGCAGGAGACAGTGTAAAACTTTATTGAACAGCCTGTACCCCCACAGCTAGGCAGGCACAGACCTCTCACATTCTGAGAAATGAGTCAGTGCTGGCAGTCATATCCTCCTTGGCTGCTGGGGACAGGGACATGTAGCTTAGCCATAGGTTTCCCTCCAGGCAATGAAGGAGGTTGTGGGGCAGGGCAGGCTTGCCCTCCACACTGTAGAAGCTCAGGATCCCATACCAGGTTCGCAGATGTGCCTGGGGTAACATGATGATCAGCAGCAGCAGGGTGTAGTGGGTTGGGTACCCCTTGGTCCATGCAAACAGTTCCTTGTGGTGTGCCCAGGACACTTGCAGCAGGGGCATGCTTGGGCCACAGCACCAGCATAGGTGGGGGTTGGCCCCAAGGCACCTCTCTGTAAAGGCCCCCTGGGGGAAGGTGGGGGCAGCAGCAGCTCTGTGTCCCAGTTGACTGGGAGCCCCATGCCCCCTGCACTTGGATACCATGGGCTTGGCAGCAGCACAGGAGACAGGCTGGCTTCCAGGAGAAGAGGAGGTTGGGTGTGGCTCTGGAGCTGAGCAGTGAGTGTGTGCAAACATCTCTTGAGGTGGCCAAAGGCACACTCCTTCAAAGTGCAGGTCCAGCCCAGGCACCAGTTGAAGTGTTCCTGGTGGGGGTCCAGCTGGCTGGTATAGGGCCACATGAGCCAAGGGAAGAGCAGGTAGGTGGGGGTCCCTGATGAGGAGAGGCAGGACCACCATTGAGCCCAGCTGGAAGTCCAGCATCCTGGGCGTAAAGCGCCCACTCTCCACCAGGGCTGGCATGGCAGGCTCACGGATCATGTGTGCATCATGGGCACTGCTCACTGAGTCAGTGCTCATGTTCATGGAGGCACTGTGGTGGTCGATGATGGCCTGGAGCATGATGGAGTGGAATTCCTACCACCTGTAGTAGGGATGGGGCTGCCAGGGCTGAGATTGCCCTGGACCAGGCAGTGGACTCTACAGTGGGCCAGCAGGAGCCCGGGGCAGTGGACATCGCTGCCAGGGCCTAGGGCTGGAGAAATCATGGTGTGGGAGGCAGAGGTTGCGGAGACAGAACGGCTGAGTGCTGCCACCACACTCTGCATGCTGCTCTGGGCCAGAGAAGCAGGTGATCCTGGAGCAGCACATGAGGCTGCCTTTTGAAGATGGCTGCCAGCCACAGGCAGCTTCAGCCAGAGTCTCCCACTTCCTTTGGTGGTGGCAGGGGGCTGATGCAGGCTGGCAGGGGCAGGAGAAGACTGCTGCCATGAGCAGCAAATCTGCTCCTGCTTCCCTGAATGTGTAGACTCCTGCCCGGAGTGGGTCTACTCTACTACTCTAGAGTAATTTACTTTAGAGTAAACCTACCCGAGAGCAAATGCATGTGTAGATGTGCCCACTGAGTGAAAATCCTAAAGAACTTCATGCTGCGCCTAGTATGTACTTCTATTTGAATTTGTATTTTCTTTACAAATTTCTCAGATATAGATCTTTGCAATTTTATTAATAAAGATCTGAAATGGCAAGAATTTATGGGACTATGTTTGGCAAATGTATCCCCAACAATAGGTTCATAATACATGGACTATGAAATACATGAGTATGTATTATTGGTCTGTGAAGACAAGTCACTTGGACTAGATCTGAATGACTGTCTGCTGAAATCAGTGATTCTCAGTCTTCAGATTCAAGATGCACCTTAATAGGCTCAGGACACCCCTGAATACACTCAAGGCACCACTTAGAAAATGTCAGATCTTAGTTTTCACTAGATTTTTGACTAAAGGAAAATAATAGATTATTTTTTTCTGTTGCAAATAACTCAGAAAGGCAACAACAAGTCAGAATGTTTTTTGCCCTATGGATTCCTATTTGAAATCTCTGGGCATTTTTTCATGTGTTCCCAGTGCAGTGCCGGGTGCTTTATTTAGTGAACTGTTCTAATTAAAAGCGCCCATGTGTCATATGTATCAGCATCGCTGCACATCTCTGAAGCTGAAAAAATGGTGGCAGGGCACTTTGAACTAAAGTTCATTGGATGTATTTTATTTCAAAGTGCCCTGTCGCCATTTTGTCAGCACAGAGATTCACGGTGATGCTTATACATGTGACTCATGAGGCTTCTGGAGTGCATCAATTTCCATGCTCCAGCAGACTCGATTAATTGAGTCTTCTCTGATATGCTGGATTTCCAGTGCATTGAAGCAGGCTCCCTGCATGTGTGTAGGAGCCCTCCGGGTTTATCTTGTAAATCATATTTTCACACCTAATAGTGCTAACAATATGACACCCTGTGGCACCCTTGAAAGGATCTCAGGGCATTCCAGGGTGCCAAGTCACTCTGACTGAGAATTACTGACTTAGACATATACAGCATTGGGCATAATGATATTTCACATTTTAAAAATAAATTAAACTACTGCCTTGTGTTACTTTACAAAACAGCTCAGCATAAAAATCAGTCTTGGATTGCTCTGAAGTCATTTTAAAAAAAAGTTGCTCTATGTATATTGTTATTTTATCAATCAATCTGTCCAAGTCAGGTTGTTAAATATTTCAGAAAATTCTGTAACAATAGTGTTTTGGGCATTAATAATTCAACTAAAAAAAAGCCCCAAACCAGATGGTACTATTGGTCCATTATAGCCATAAATAGAAGCATTTAGAAATAATTTTGTTCTCTGCAGAGTTACACTGCCCAGTAGTAGATGGGGTTATTATGCTGACGTAACTATGCCTCAATTGGATTTTGTAAACATTTGCAATATGGGCAACTCCCACTTAACGCTGTTTTGCTTAGAGCTATTTCACCATAACGCTCATTTTAAATTGATATCTTATTTCACTTAGCACGCAACGAGTTTTGTTATAATGCCCATGGTCACCATCTTGGGTTGTCAGATACTTTCGGTTTTGCTTAATGCTCAGCTTAACACTCGGTTTTTCAGGAACCAATTAAGAGCGCTAAGCGGTGCTGTAGGGGTGCATGTAGATTACCTTCTGTATGTCCAGAGGTGTCAGAATAGTTGTAATGAGATATATATGTGCCTGGGGGAAGTCTTCCTCTGATACCAGGCCAAAGGTCTTGCACTTTCAGGATCCAAAACTTGCAGATGCTTCGTTATGTCTCTAGATTCCAAAGAACAGTATTGCCCATGAAACCCTTCTATATAAAGGAATTAAATACAGAAAAATATTATAACTGATTGTTATTTTTATATGAGGATACACATTTTGACAGTCATAATAAGTAGTCACTTTTGTTTATACCACACGTTCCATTTCACAACTTGTTTGATTTATTTACAGTTCATTTGATTTTCACTTCTGGTAAATACTGACCTTATTCCCCACAGGAACCCAACATCAACTTGATAGTGAGTTCTGAGTTAAGCTTCAGCATGAGAATGAACTGACCTGATCTGAGCCCAGGATGCCCTTGGCTTTAACAGGGTCACAGTGGTGTGCGTGCAAAGGACAGAGTCAACTCTTTCTCACCCAGGACTTCTTGGATCCTTAAAAATAAGAATTTTCACAATAGTATTTCAGAGATGTAAATAACCAATGAACCCCCCTGTAACTTTGAATTCCCATAGGATGAGCTACTTCCTTGGAGGAAAAAACTCCTGTTTTTGTAGAATGGGATTGCTTTTTTACAAAGACTACCTACAAGATGACAATTCCCATGTTCACAGCTCTTACCGCAGAAAATTACCTGGTAATATTATGAAAGTCATTTGGGATAAACACAACACCATGGACTTTGGATCTCCTTTGACTATAACTTTATAATTTGTGTCTTTTTCCCCAAAGCTAGCTTGTAACTTTTGGTAAATAAGTGCCATGGCCATACTGTGATTCTATTGACAGCCAGTTATGATTTAGTCCATTTTTTCCCATTTAAAGAATTTTAAGTAGCGATGCCATTTTAAAAATTATTTTATTACAATTGAGAAAACTGTTGTTCAGTATAGCTAAAAAGCTTTGTTTTCCTATATGTGGTAATGATGTGTGATATCCTTAATTATTACAGAAGTAAACAATTAAATACAGGTACAGAACAGAGTTAAAAAAATAAAACAAATTGCCTAGTATTTTTCTATAAGATAAGCATGAATGTTTGCAGAAAATGTTGAGCAGAGTTTTCTCATATCGTATTATATTGCTATTCTCATTTAATCTCAGATAAACCTGAATATCTGTTTCTCTGTTGTGTTTGTTATTTTAAGTCTATCAGATTGGTATTGTAGAATCGTAATTGTAGCATATATGAGAGATCCTGCCAATCTCACAGAAATCTTTATTTTTATCCAGCAACATAGCATTTTCTACTTCCTAACTTCTATCAGCATTATATCAAACAGCCATATATGACGTGTATTTAATTGTATTTAAATACAATTTAAATACATTTAAATGTATATTGCAAATATACATTGCTTGATAGACGTCTTATTAAAAATAATAATACATTCTGCCTAGTATGTATGTTTGTAGGAAGATACAATGGATATTTGTATGTGCATGTACAAATATATAATGACAACATATATATATAGGTGTATAGAAAATACATACTCTATCGGCTCGTCTACATGAGATGCTACATTGCCGTAGCGATGAGCTACAGTGATGTAGCTCATCTCTACAGCAACATAGCATTGGCAGGCACTAATCATGATGCCGCCGCTACTGCACAGTAGCAATGAGCTACTGCACAGTAGCTTATTGCTATTATGCTGTAAGGTAAAATGTGCTGCTGGGACTGCATAGCATCGGTGGGTACTGTGCAGTCAGGGGCACATATAGATGCACCCTATATGTAGCTACAAATATGCCTATGGTCCATGTACTTCAGGTTGTAATATGAACTATAATTTATTTTCCTTTTTAAAGCATATGTTCCAATCCTGTAGAAATCTATGCCTTTTTACGTCACAATGTACGTTAGAGCAGCAGTGATTGAAATCATTGTTGTCAAGGCATAATGCATTAAAATTATTAATAAGACTTAAATCCACACGAGACTTACTAAATCATCTGATCTGACCTAAATTTATGACCCTTCCTTCCACTTCTTCCTCTTGCCTACTTGCACAAAAAGAAGCAGTGAAGAAAAAGCAACATTCTACATATAAGTAAAAAATGTATTACTGCACTATATCTATGTAACACTTTGTAATTATAATAATACAAACAAATCAACTATAAGGGCATTCACATCAGACCTAATTTCAAGCTGAACTATTATAAAACGATTAACAGCCTCATACTCCTGCTTTAATTATGTTGTGAACTATTCAGCATTTGAACCTGTTCTGGCCTGCCTCTTTTATCATTGAATTACCATCCTTAATTTGTTTCTCTGCTGAAAAATGAATTTCACTTAAGGATTACTGTACATTGCTCTAGCATTTTGTGGTTTCTTGTCAGCCCTTGTGAATCTAGATCATAGCCAGCTTCTGTTCCTCTGACATGTCCTATATGCACAGTCTCTTGACTAGCCTGTCTCAGTGAATTTATTAACTCATACTGTGCTCTTGTAGAAATGAATGGACATTTTTGATTAATGTAATGATAAAGATTTCCGATGACAGTAGAGTTTACTTTTGGAACTAACTTCAGGTTATGCAGGCAACAGTAATTATCTAGCAACTTAGCTTAACAGAAATGCATTGTGAAAGTTTCAGTGCTGAGTGGACATTAGTCTGCCAACTACTTTGAAACATTGCCAAGGAGGAGGCACTTCTCAGGGTGCATGAGATTTGGTACGTTCGACTCCAGAAACACCTCAGTCTTGGAATTGCAATACTGCTCTCTTTCCTCTAATTTAGCTCTTAGCTTTACACAGAAACACTACGGCTATGTGAAGCTTTGGGTGCTGATTTGATTTGGAGGAGATTTGGCCTGATTTGGTGGCTGAATCTCTGAATCCAAATCGAATCAGGAGACCAATAAAAAGGTCCGAATTAATTCAAAGCTCTCCGAATCGATTCGGAAAAGATTCGGAGAGCTTCGGGAAGATTTAGAGACTCAGGCAGTCCCCACTCACTGCTGCAGGGAGCTGGACCTGGACTCTGTGCTGGTAAGTAGGGGGAGGACGGAGGGGACCATAGGGGAACCTCCACCAGGCCCCATCCCCTGCCTATTCCCTCAGCCCCTCTGGGTGCCCCCCAGTTGCACCCACTCTTCCAGGCACATCAATGGCTACCCTGCCTAGCCCCAGCTCTTGGTTCTTTAAAAAAAAACCAAAAAACTCCACACTCACGGGCTCCTGCCAGGCTGGGGGGAAATCCCCACTGCCCCCTACTCACCCGCAGTGTGTTCAGGGCTCTGCAAAGTTTTCACTTTCCTTTTACTCCATGTTAAAAAATGAAATTATTATTCATTTGTATCATAGGACCCAAGTGGCAACAAGATCCAATTGTGCTGTTCATTATACAAATAAAGAGTAGGAGATGGTCCTAGACAAGACTGACAAGGATTTGGGGAAAGGGTGTAATGTAGAACAGAGTGAATAATATATTGGTTTACAAACAAATGTTTTTTCATTAATTTCTTTTTTTAATTATTATTTTTTTGAAGTTGGGTTTTGTTGGAAAGAGATTAGCTAAACAGTGACAAAGGGAGTGGAAGGAGGCTTTGGAAGGAGGGAGGATAAGGAGGAAAGGAGAAAGAAGAAGAGGAGGGAAGAAAGGGGCACATGGAGAGCAGATGCAGGAAGAATGAACAGGGAGGGAAGTGAAGCAAGCAGAGAAACAAGAATGTCTAAATTAAGAGCTGTAAAAGCTTGCTGGACAGGATAGCATTAGCAGCATCTAAAGGTCCTTGCTGTATCTACTTCTCTCTGCTGTAGGCTGAGTTTCTGGGTGGCTCTTCCCTAAATTCATAAGGCTGGAAGGAGAGGTGAGGTCACATGGGTTTTTGAACATGCAGTGGCTATGGCATGCTCTGTTGCAAAGCGCTGAGTCTTTGAGAGAGGGGTGACCTTGTCTGGGTTCTAACTTTCCCTCCCACATTGACAGTACTTCAGCTATTTCTCTCTCCTCCTGCCTGCGCCACTCCTCCCAGCAGAATGTAATACCTGTTTTACAGGGTGCATTTACACATACGTATGATCCAGGAGCAGTTTGCCCTCCCCACTGCTCCAGCTGGTGAGTGTGGTCCTGTTGCAAGTGTCTTGGGTGCAGCATGGGGAGCTATTTGGGCAGACTGAGGGGTGCCTGACCCACTCCACCCTGCTGCTGCTGATGACAGCCATGGTGCCCCAGGTACACCTGCACACTTGGCATGGGACCCTGAGCTTCATTGGTGCAGCGGCAATCCCTTGCTGCCCCACAGCCTTTGACACCGCCCAGAGGGCTACCTTTGGCTGCACTACACAGCCATACCCACGCTGCCTAGGAGGACATCGCTGCCAGCATCAATGCATCCTTGGTATATGAGAAGCCCATGCCCACCTTGCTATGGTAGCACAGGCCACTCAATAAAGTTTTGCACTGTCTCCCATCTCCCTGTGTGCTGCGGAGGGGGAGCCTGGGGGCCAGGGGAGCATGGGTGGGCCAGGCGAGGAGGGAAGAAGTGCTGGGGGTCAGGTGGGTTCACCACATGGGTGGGGCTGGTGTGCCTAGAAGCTCAGGTTGGTCTCTGCTGGCAGTGATGGAGTGCAGCTCCCAGCCATGTCCTGGGTCAGAGGGATGCAGCATGTGGCTGCCTGGGCAGGGGCCCAATCTGGGGAGGAGTTAGTGCTAGGGGCAGCTGGCAATGACATGGCTGGCTGGGCCTTGTGGCCAAGGCTCAGGCCATGGAGTTGGCAGGGCAGACTCTGGCCTGGGCTCCCAGAGCTGCTGGAGGACACTGGGGGTGGAGAGCTTAGCAAAATGGGCTGCTGGCTGGCCAAGTGGCCCTCTCCCAGGGGCACATCACCACATGGGCCAAGCCATAGCAGAGGCTCAGGCAGGTCACCCATACTACAGTACACCTCATGGCTGTGGCCTGGGGCTTGAGGATAGCATCCAGTTGCTGCATGAAAGGTGTGGACTGAGCATTAAGCATCACCAAAAACAAGTTTGTCTTTGCACATTAGTGCAGCTACTGTGCCTTTATCGAGTACCTCATATTAGAGGTAGTAAACTTAATGCACAGTAGCAAAGGCGCACTAATGAACATGTAGATATGCCCAGTGTGTAAAAACAGATGAATCAGCATGGATTTAAAAAAACAAAAAAACAAGAAAGAAATGAGTTTCTTCATTCTGCTATCTGATGCCCACTCAAATGTTTCCTAGTTTCGGAGACAATTTACTTATTGCGATTTTGGGACCTTTTTAAGATTTGGTGACTCCTTTTTGCTATGTAAAGAAGCAAAATGTGCAAGAAGCTGCAGTTCTGCTTACAAGCTACCTGAAATGTAAAGCTGGTCTACCATTAAAAAACCCTGTCAGCCTAGCTACACTGGTTAGGAACATGAGGGCTGAAAAAAAGTCATCCTTCTAGCTCTCTTAACATAAGTCCCAGCATAGTTGCAGTTGTACAAGTAAAAAACATCCTTTTACCAGTACAGCATACTTCATTCAGGTAATGGAATCTGACTTATACCTCATACCAAAGAAAGCTTTTGACAGTACTGGCTACATCTCTACTAGGAGAGTTAGCCAATATACTATGCTGAGATAAAATGCAAACCTTTTCAAGTGCAGACAAGGCTCAAGGCATACAACTCTAGGCATCACACAGGAAAAAACCTCTTCACTGAAATGTCTCTGCAGAAGTAAAGGGTTAAAAAAATCCTTTTTGAAAAGTACTATAAAAATAATATTGCTCAACATCAGTTTTGGTTAAAGGTAAGAGACTCTTAAACTGCATTTTGTGTTCCAGCTGTGTTCCTGAATTTTGTACAGCCTGTTAGCAGAAATGACATGAAAATGGTTGTGGGAATTTTGGCTCAGACTAGAAAGCACAGAGTCTACCCAAGCAAATATGTTTATAGCCACAACAAGAAAATATGTAACTATGTCAATAACCTTGCTCTGTAACAACACACACCGTCCTCCCTCTGTCTCATATACTATTCAGTTGGCAGCACAAGGTTACATTAATGCTATACAGGGATCACAGACTGAAAGTGCTAGTGAGTAAATGAGAAAAGGGTTCTTAAAGACAGAGAAATACAAATACTCATTCACAAAACTCTCACTAAGCATTTTTTTAATCAGCATTGCCATTTTATTGTTTAACCTCCCCTGCTTGATCTCCCTACTTTTGGTTAATATGGTAGTCAATTATAGCTTCATCTGTGCAGAATTAACTTTATGGAATACACACCAGGGATTTGTCTATCCTCTCTATTTAGATCTCTGTCATAAAAATATGTAGTAGAACTGTGTGCAAGTACTGCATATGGCACAGACTTCATAGATTTATTGTAAAATCATTTTAAAATCGGTTAAGCTTTTTCCAGAAGTTAATTAAATATATTTCTTGGGGGGGTGCTTTTTTGGGGGTGGGGGGGTTCTGTCTCACTAGGTGGCAGTGTATGATTACATCTGGAAGGACTATGTCAGCAAATCTGGTGTCTCTAGCTGTGACCTCCAGCACCAGGATGAAATCTTCAAATCCAGAGCTACCTCAAGAGATACCACAGTTTATGTTTCTATCTTCACTGTTCACCTCAGTGGCTTCCAGGAGCTCTACAGACATTTCCTCAGACTGTCAGATGGGGCTATTGTAGAGGTAGGTCCAAATACTTGGTTACATATAGAATTTACAGAAACAAACATATAACAAGTCAGGATCGAAACAAGGAAATGCGTTCAGCCTGTGCCCTCACAAAACAGTGAGAAATTTTAATAGTGTTTTATTACATGTTTACATGCAAACTACATGGGCTTATAGACTTCATATACATACAGAAAAAAATTGTGGGTACTAGGTGGATTAGTATCATTCACAATGTAGGTATCTCAAGCAATAATTTTAACTCAATAAGAGAATAAATATTGTACTTGGCACAGACTTTCTCTAGATGGGTTACGTCATACAACAGTCAATAAAAAGATCTTTAAAAGAACTCAGAAACTGAAATATAGGGCAAATTAAAGAGGGAAGGAATGCTGCCTTACCTACCCGTCTAAGAAATGAGAATGTTTCCATGGAGAGTCTGCTCTCCATTTAAAGTAGTATAAATGAGACTAAGCTGCAAGGTCTGGAGCTACTCAGTTCAGGAGTCTTGACTGAGAAGGAACTTTACAAAATGGGAAAAATCACTGTTTCAAATGATCTCTTTTGATCTCTATTTGAAGGAGATCTCTCTCACTTTCAAATCTACTCCTCTGATCTCTAGTTGAAGGATGTTTTCTGCATTAACATATTTTATTTTAATGTTCTGGGTTTTAAAGAAAATGAAAGCTAAAGGAAATGTAATTCTGTCCCAGGCAAAAAGATCTTGCAGCCAGCCGGTCTTTAGGCAAAAAGATCTTGCAGCCAGCCAAAGAAAACAAGAGAATGAATGTAGTCTACATAATGTCGAACTTCATGATTTAAATGAAGAAATTTACAAAGCCAGATCCATGTCTGCGTGTGCTAGATAACAGAGGTTCTCTGTACAAATCTTTGGCTGGATTTTTTTTATTAGAGTGCACTTTCCCTATCTCCACTTTTGGAGGTCAGTGGTCTAACTCTATAGTAGCCTGATTCACATTTTTGCTTCTCATACCACTGCTAGATATGCTTTTAGAACTGTTTCTCAGCCCTTCAGGTGTGCAGTTTCACTGAAGATCAACAAGGATATGAAATTAAGGGGGTTCAAATACAATAAGCAATCTGAATGCAGTGCATGAATTCACTAATCTCTTTTTATATTAATAAGAGGAATGTGAGAACATGATTTCCTATATAATGCAGTTTTCTCTTCCCAGGTGTATTGTTCAACAGTCTCTCAGAGCCTAGCCTGACAGGGACCTGCTTCATTCAGTTGCTGAACTTTAACTGATCAGCATTTCATAACATGAGCCATGTCCTAGCATAACTGTCTCTAATTGACACATGGCAATGCTCCTTAAGGGTACAGATCCCTACACAAATCCATGAACTTACAATTCCTTCTTATCAATAGCATGGCTAAGACCAGTATTGTCAGTAGGGCCACATCTCCAGTTTAAAGTGTCTAAGCTTACTCTACAGGTTTTATATCTACACATCTAAAATACTATTTAAAAAAATCCCTTAATAAATAATAAATATAATTGCACTTATATCCAGACCTTAGAGGTAGCTGACAAAGGAAATTCTTTTCATTTTTAAATTTTAAAGGCCACAGTGCTTTTTTTTTCTTCAGTCACCAAGTTAGAAATCCTCTATAAATTTGTGAAATTTTGAAACTGTAGATCAAATCGTGGCAAGCCCTACACAGGCATTCAGGGGCATACAAAGAACTCCCACTGTCTGTGCCTTCCCTTTCCTCCTTCCTCACCCACCTCCCCCCACTGCAACCACTGGCCCCAAATTCTTTAAAGTCCCTGTAGAAAATATCATATTGGGCACGTCTACATGTCGCTGTATGGTGACATTGCTATGGCACCATGCTTTAGTACTTCCTAAAGCATGGTGCAGTACAGGTGGTTACTGTGCCATGTGTGTAGCACATGGTTAGAATTCACTGCTATGTCACTGTAGTGGTGCACTATACCAAGGGAGTGTGCCACTATGGTGACATAGCTGGCAAAGTGGCAATCTCATGTAGACCCATGTGATTGCTACGTCGCCATAGGGCAACATGTATATGCTCCCATTTTCTATTATGTCCTATAGCTTTTCAGAGTATAGGGACTGGAATGAACTTCCTGGGACACTGCATTTAGTCCCTTGCTATAGCAGGAAGCATAGTACGGTATGTGTTTTATTATGTTTTAATACATTTTTCAAACTCAGTCTCTTGAAACAAGTTAAAGTTTCTTCTTTCTACTATTCCCACCAAACGGTATTTTTCTGGAATCTCACTCAAGTGGTTAGAAATCTCCTGTTTTCCAGCTTGAATTTATTCCTGGATACTTTATACATATTTATTCTTATGCCTATCTTGCCCATCATTTAAATAGTTGCTTTCCTTCTCTGATGTTTACTTGCCCGATGGGAGCAAATAAATATCATGTCCCCTCTTCATTTCATGTCAGACTTCATTTTGCCAAACTACTAATCTCAATTCTTTGAGGGTACATCTATTTTGCATCAATGGCAAGTCCCAGGGGGGATAGGACTGAACATACCTCACCCCCCAAATCTGCTGATACACTCCAGAACCAGGAGTTCACTAGTGAAGTTGTTCTGTTTTTGCCCTCAGCACCCAGTATCTCACCTACCAGAGACCATGCTCACTCTCATCCTTCCCAGTGTCACTTCTGACATGGTGTAGATAAGCTCTTAGTCTCCCCTGTTAAATAGGCTCTCCATTCCCAGATCGTCCCTGTAACAGCAGTGACAGCAGGAAGCAAAGATGTAGGCTCCCTTTTCCCCCTCAGGAGTGACAGCCAGTTTCTCTTAATGATCATAGTCTTCCTTTCTCCATTAGGGGAGCAGTGGCAGCTGGAAAATCTCCCTTCCTACCTAAGTTAAGGTTGGGATTTATTTGCTTGCATAGATGGGCAGTGCTGACCTCTTCCTTCTTCTGCCACAAAGCCTCCTTTCATCCTTGTCTCCTTTGGAAAGGCTAGCTTTCCTGTAGAGACACAAATAAATATAACTTCAGATGCAATGGCATCTGACGCTTGTACAAAGACATCATATTCTGTGGAGTGGTTTGTACCTTTTCTCTTCTTCTGCACACTCATCCAAGGTAAGGAAAATTCTAGAGCAGAGTCTGAGAAGATCCTTTGAGTAGAGAACCCCTCGAGACATGTATTGAAGCATGATGCTTATTTTAAACTAAGGGATTAATCATAGCTGCAGAAATCTTTTCCTGAAATCCACAAGGTAACCCCAGTGCTTCCACCGACCATTAAGATGTTCTGCTTGACTGACCTATCTTATGGCAGTTCTCAGTCATAGCAGGTGTGGCTAGCTATTCAGGGACACAGCCAATTTCCAGTCCTCTTACCACCTGGTGAAGTTAGGAAACAAAAGCTGGAGTCAGGGCAAGGTATTTGTGCTAGAGCTAGGAAAGGAGGTCACGCTTCGCCCAGCTAGTGAGAGCTCTAAACCAGCATTTCTCAACCCATGGGTCATGACCCAAAAGTGGGTTGCAAGAACATATAAAAGGGCGGTGAATAAACTTTAAAAAGGGATTCTCCTTTAAAGGAGAAAAACGTGGGAAACTGTGGCTTTTCCCTTGCAGGCTGGCAGAGTTCCAGCTTGCAAGAGACTGATTGCTTCCCCCGCCTCCATACACCCACCCACTGCCCCACATACTGCAAATCAGGCAGGGAGTACAGGGAAGAAAGTAGAACAGCAGATTGGGCAGGGGAAGGGGACCTGAGTGGCACTTGGAGAGGGTGCAGAGATAATATGTGGCATGCTTGCCAAAAGGGGTGGCCCACAATGCTCTCAACAGCTAAGTACAGATGGTAAAAAAGCCCAAGGCTCAATTGATTCAGTCTTTGCAGGTTACTCTAACCTGCACATATTAAACTGAAACAGAAGTGAACAGACATTTACTTTTGATTCAGGAAATGCAGCCACATACCTGTAGAGGCTCAGGCCAGAAGCTGGGGGGACACTAGAGCATGGCTCTCTGGCTGTGTGTTCACTTCCTTGTCAGACTTCCCCTGAGGTTGCTGGGATTTGCAATCCAGAATTACAGCAGCAGGACTCTGCAGAGTTGCTCATCACTTCCTCTTCCTGCTTCCAGGTGCCTCTGGGATATGTACTCCACAGTCACAGTCAGCAGTAAATTTGAATGGGGGAAGGGGTGTTTAACCCCCCTTCCTGGCCCCAAACCCCAGCCAGGGTTTGCCTGGGGGAGGCGGGGTACCCTTTCCTGTAGACTGGGTTGAACTCCCAGCCAGGCTTTCCCCCCTGCCCTCTTGTCAGCCAGCTCTCACTGCTCCAGCTAGGGAGCAGAGGGACAGAGCCAGCCCTGCTTTCTGGTGCAGACAGCCCAGCCCATCCCAGCCCAGGGTAGGGGAGAGGGAAGCGAAGGGCTGGGGGGCAGATCAACGCCCCCTTCAGTGATGGGGGGACTGGGACTGGGACTGGATCCAGAGCTGCCCAGCTGGGGCTGGGCAGGTGTGTGTGTGTGGGGGGGCATTGGCTCTCACCATAGCATGGTGCTCATCTGGTGACTCAACCAGTGGTTCCTGCCACTGCTCTTTCTGCTGGTTCAGGAGGGCATGGGGGGTGGGCAGGGCATGTGCCCTCGGATCTCTGTGGGGTGGGGCGGGCTGCGCCAGGGCTGCAGGCAGGTGGAAGGGGCTACAGTGAATTTTTGGGTGGCTACAGCCCCCGCCCCCCAAAACCTGCCTCCTGGTGCTGCCAGCACCTGCCCCAAGCACAGCCCAGCCCAGCCACCCTGCCAGGCACTACCCCTGGCCCCAGCCCACCCTCACCCCACACACAGATCTGG
>NW_005842008.1:0-1817 GCF_000455745.1 Alligator sinensis
CCCCAGGTCCACAGCTCCCCCTTGCATGCCCCCCCCACTCATATACAACCCTCCTGCCACACAATTCCCCCCTGTCCCTACTTACCCCCGATGGTGCCTGGGTCTCAGTCATGCCAGATCCTTGCCACACTTCTGCTTGCCCCAGCATGCTAAGGGTGTGTGCCCCGCATTGTGGGGCAGCAGAAGCACATAGAGACGCTCCGGCCAGAAACCAGAGCATCTCTCCAGAGGACCAGCTTCTGGGTTACCTCAGGGCATGGTCCTGGACCATGACCTGCCCTGCTTTTTTCGCTCATGTTTTTATTTTATACCTGGATATCCAGGTATCAAATTTTGAGCATATCAAATTTGCTTTGTTACCTTACTGACAAACTGCTGAGAAATTGCAACATATGCACTATTTAGGGTTAACCCATGTTTGGCTAGCCCTACATCATGCAAACACCGTGGGATAGATGAAGGATGGAGCTTCAGCTTTGTGTTCAACATTTCCAGGTACACAGTACAAAGCTGTGTGTGCAGCATCACAATTACCTTACGAACACAACGGAGTCACTTTTTAAATTGCCTATACAAAGCACCTACAGCTTTTCCTGCACTCTGTGGCAAAGCTAGAATACACTGCTCTGCTTTTCATCTCACAAGCCTAACAGGAGAATGATGACAAATTCTCCAGCTTTTCTAAAGGAAGCTGAAGGGACAAATTCACCACCACAGGTATAGTAAAGACAAAAAAGAATCAGCTTTTAGAAGGTAGAGCAAGTGACCAAAATGAGGACTACAATAAAAAGCAGGGCAGAAAAACCCAAAGAACATGGAGATCACTTCTAAAGAATAAGTGAATCTTCTGTAGAACTATTTTCATATTTTCGTACTTCTGATGTTAAGGTGACTTAAAGAAATAAGCAACATCACTGACTGCTCTGTAGGGTTCAGGTAACTGAAAGGTATTTGAATCAGATAATGGGATTGTCTCTAACTAAAGGGATTTTACATTCAGGGTAGTTTCCCAGTTTTCATGCATAGTTTCATAGGAATGTGCTAGATGTATTTTTAGCCTTCACTTGCTAGGTAAAACCACTGTATAGGCAGCAACAGCTGTTCATGAGTCCTATCCTAAGGCATGGAGAAGTTGAAGAGCACATAATTTCATTCACAGAGACAATAAGTATCCTGGCATCTGTGAGTACCCTGCACCATCAGGATAGTCATCTTCAATGGAACTAAATAAAACCTTCACTAAGCGTGAACAAATGCACTCTGAGTTCCTATTCTGACAGAAACACTAATAATAAACTAGATTTAGAACTCCAGATGCAAAACGAATCCTATCCCAAGAAGCTATTCCAAGGTAACTTCTTGAACACAGCAGATAATATAAATTTACTGAATCAAAACAGGATCGGAGAGGGAGGGCGACGAGCTGGAATTAGGCACAGACGCTTAACGGTAGATTTAAAGATTGTTTACTTACACCAGAGATGGTAGTGGCGTAGGCTGGAAAGCTTGCTTGAGTTGCAGTTACAGACAGACAACACAGACGGTCACGTGGAGGTTGCTAGGCTCCACGGAACAGAGCTCCAGATGCTCTGGGTGAGCGCGCCACCAAAATCGGAATCGGAGATACGTCTTATAAATTCTTTCCGCTCGAAGACGGGAAGAGGTGGGCGATGGATCAGGTCGCCAAACTCCTCTGAATCTCACACAGGGTCTCTATTACCCTGCCGTGTATCCAGAGTCTCCACGAGATGGATGTGGAGTCCTCTTCGGCTTGGGTGGAAACTGCTCCAGCCTCTTATACGGCTCACAGGCCCACA
>NW_005842008.1:1954-9001 GCF_000455745.1 Alligator sinensis
CGGTGGTTTTCCTCTGCAATAGGAAACTCTCCCGGTCAATGAAGCTACAACTTGGCGGGGATAATTCTGGTGCCGAAGCACACACAAAATCATGCCTTTGGGTCATGACACTCCCATGCTGAAGATGAGAGCTAGCTGACTGCAACACAAAGGCTATGTTCAGACATTCAAAAAGCCTGAGGCAGAATTGATCTAAGTTATGCAATTTTCTGTAGGTAGCATAGTTTAGATCAGAAGCAAACAGAACACACATTTGGACTAGGGACAGACATTACACATAAACCAGTTTAAGTGGTCAGAAACTGGTTTAAATCTGTAACAGAACAGATGTTCAGTGCACATAAACCAGTTTGAAATGACTGAAACTAGTTTGAGATAAACCTGGTTGAGTGTAGTATCAGACTTAACTGATTTGCAGGATGGGAACTTAACCACTTTATGCAATGTCTGTCCTAGACCTCTTGCTGATTTAAGCTAAACCGGACACCCCCATGCCAGCATGTTCTCTGGCCTGGGTGGGGCCCCTCCCTGGGTGGGGCCCCTCCCTTCTGCTCCCTAGCTGCAAGTCCAGCAGAAACTTGGAGGCTCCTCCCTGCCAAGAGGAATTCCTCTCTCCCCTCTGCCTTGCTGAGAAGTATTTGTATATTAGCTAGCAGACCACATGCTGGCTACAGTCTGTGCTATGACAAAGGCAGAATCAACTGGTAGCTGGCAATGTCCCTCTGTTGTTTTCTTAATGGGTTTCCACACTGTTATCAGTTCCCTGCTGGGCTAATCAGAGAGTCTTCCCAAGGCCTGGCCACACCTCCTCAGCTCAGTGCTGTAGAAGTGACAGGAGGGCTGCTTTAGCGCCCCCTAGCTTTTAGCCTGAGCCACTGCAGGCATGTGCCTGCATTTCTGGAATGAAAAAGGAATATCTATCCACCTCCAAATCGATTCAAGCTTTGCAGGTTAAACTAACCTTCAAAGACTGAATCAATTCAGGCTCAGGATTTTTGAATGTCTGTCCCTAGCTTTGCTTTTTGGAGGGGGACAAACCTTACACAGGATTCCACCATTTTAAAACCAGTCTACGCATGTCAAACTTCTGTTCCGTTATGGGTAAAGACTGGTTTCTGATGCCTTATGCAGGTAAAAGTGTAATGTATGTACCTGGCTCAAGTCTTTCACCAATTCTCCCCCTCGTGCCACCTCCCCCACACATACACACTCTGCTAGGATCTGCACAGTGAAAGGAGAGACCCTGCTTGCCGCTGCAAAGGTTGTCTGGCAAAGGCAGTCCCCTTCGGTAGTGGGATCCCTTTAAGAATGTCACAAGTCTGCTGTGATTGTGAATCTCCAGGGGAGACATGGTGTAAGAGAGGGCACACCTAACTTGGAGAGTTAATGCAGAGACAAAGTCCTCCAGAGTGGTCTTCATTTCTTGCAGCAACCTCAGGACCAGCATTCCACAGAGGAGCAAACCCCACCTCCTCCTCCTCCTCCTCCTCAATAAACTCTGTGGGACTCCTGGTAGAGTTCCTCTATGACTTAACCAGCTTTTCTGGGATAGGGGTGACCTCGCCCAGAGCACCCACTTCTGAGCATGAATGCTTATATCCTGGTCTAAGTTCACTGATTAAAATTCAGTTAGCCCATATTTATAGACAGATGACTGCAGAGAAAGACTAGGCCCCACTTGTGTGGACCAAGGCTGAGAGAGTGCCTCCAGTCCAGTCTAGTACCTTTAAACTGGGATGCAGTAGTGGGGAACTAGAGCACCTGCCATGGGGCCCCACTTAAAGAGGGAGCAAGCCTGGCAGCTGCCACTCATGCTGGCCTATCTGCCACCTGCCACTGCTGCCACCCAAGGCACAGACCCTGGTTATTATGCTTCTGCTAGGATGCTTTGCTCAGAGTCAAATTATGGTGCTACTTGCACAGAAGTATATCTAAAGCAATTGTAGGGGAGTTAACAGAACTGCCCTAGATTTACCCGTCAGCAGAGTTATTCCCAGTTTACATGGGCATGACTGAGGACAATGAGGAACTGGTGTTCTTTACTCAGCAAGGTGTTGCGTTAGCCAGCATGTCTGCCCATGTTTTACATTTTCTCATTGTACTGATTTGTGTCACAGTCATCCCACAAAGGCAGAATTTTATGAGTTCATACAAAACAACACCCGGCTACAACAAAGGTAGAAATTAGGAGTCTTTCTGCTCTGATTAAAAGCATTCCTACAGAACAGAGATGGATTAGGGATTCATGAAGTCTCATGCAAAGAGAAAAGTCAGTGTGGACTCTGGCCTACCCCAGTAATTTGATACTGATTAAAACAATTAGCTTATATAAGGTAGGGGCAGTGCTGCTCAAAGTGGTGTGAGGTGCAATGTTTTGCTGACTGCTGTTGAAATTGGTAACAGACTTTGCATATTATATCACCATTTTTTGTTGTATTTCACATGCAGTGTTTTTCTGCTTTTGACTTTGAGGTGTGAGGGGGAAGGCTCTAATCATATGGCCTTGTGCAGATGCTCCATTTGCATTTCTATTAATCCAGGCCCTCCTGGAGACGTTTGAGCATAGGCACAGCATGCTTTGTGTTTGAACTTGTGAGAACCCATACCACTGCTTAATAACTTAATACATATGTATAGCCTCCTTCAGACAGCCCACTAGGAGGCAGAAGCAGGGGGAGGTGCTATTAGTGTGTAGGCTGCAGGGCTCTTTGTAAATGTGTTCTAACAGGAAGAAGCACCTTGCCAAGTAAAGAACCTCAGTTTCTTATTGCCAGGTTATTGGCTGATTTAGGTAGGGAAACCTGTTTTATGGGAATTTATACATATGATAAGTCCACTGGAGAAGGTTTATGGTGTCTTTGTTAGTAACTTAGTTGTAACTCTCGAATACTAATATATTTTGCAGAGATTGCCTAACAGGAACTGGAAACTCCTCTATGCTTTTATATCCCTTTACTTGGATCCCCTGAACACCTCACCAGAAACTCTTCCCAAATAGCGTCTAGAATATTAGCTGTCTAATTTAAGCAAGATATCACAATAAACAATAACAAAATTCAGCACTTGAGCATGCAGAGATATTCATTCTTGAAGAACTTTACAAATCTGCACTAACTGCACACAAAATTACATGCAGCTAGAACAGTCTGGATCCTTGCAGCGACATTTTTTTCTGCCAGAAAACACCAAATTTATCAAAATCATAACTTTTGAAAGAGATGCCAGACCACTAGAGAGTTAGTCCCTCACTCTCTCCTACACCCAGTTAACAGGTTGAACCACTCTACTGGGAGAGATGGAAAGGCAAAGACATGCTACCTGGAATAAGAAATAGGATTTGAACCCATTCCTCCATGGATGTGTATGATAAAAACACACTAGGTGAAATGTGGAATAGGATTTGAACCCATACCCCTGTGGGTGTGTACAAGTACCTACATGTATAAGGAAATTCTGTTTCATACTGCTTGAGTTGTAAAACGAGTCAGGCTGGGAAAGCATATCTTTTACCTACATATATGTAGGTACTTGTACACCCCCCACACACACACTACCCTCTTGGCTAGTCTAGGGTTTTAAGGTCTGTCTGTTTTTTTCCATGAAACACTTTCATTTCAATATAGACTCCAAACAAATTCCAAAATCTCAGCATTTTTTTTGCAATGCTAAATTCTTGTTTAGAGCTGATTGTATCATTCTGCAAGGAAACAGGAACATTGTAGACTGATGCTAGCATTTTTTAAAACAAAAAATGTTTCTTCTGTCATCTTTTCTCTCCTTCAATGCATTTCTACTCAGTATCACAGTTCCCCTTAAAGGCTTTCTTGAAGTGGAAAAAGAAAGCTAGGCCAGATTTAAATATCTGTATGTGAGGGGGAAAGGATCTGAGGTACTTCCATAAATACTCAGGTGTGTGATATGTCCATGTCAAGCTAGCAGTATTCATTGTTCTTGTTGTGGTTAACGTATTCCTGGAACTTAAAAACCGAGGATCAAGCTTCAATTCTTGCATCTAAAGTTCACATTCAGAGGACCACAGGTCTTTTTTTTTTTAACCTACAGAACAAGATTTTACTCTAATTTATAGCAATGCAACTGCAATATCAAAAAGTTGCTGAACGTAGAATTTGGCAAACAGCCAGTTGCCTGCCATTTTTTTGCTCACTGTAGCTAAATCATGATTGAAATTCTCAGTACAAGATATTCTTTCCCAGCCTGACTTGTTTTACAACCCAAGCACTATGAAGCAGAATTTCCTCATCAGGAAACATTCAGCTGGCATAACACTAGTGGAACTACCTCCTATGCCATCTGTGTCCCTTAAGCCCAGCATAGGGTCGTCTTCTCCTCATGTCTCTATACCACATTTGACCATTTTGTTACACGTGCTTGTTTACTGTATTTTGTGAGGTCTTTTGTTGTACATGTGCCTTCAAGCAGTGGGCATTGCAGCATGTGTTTATAGTCTGAGTCTCTGGTTCAACCACCTGTGATTGCAGCACAATGGTATAAGCCCATTTCTTTATTAGTTCCTTGGAGCATCCAACTTCAGTGCATAGGTGGGTGAGATATGGCCACCTTTGCCATGGTTCATCAGCCCCTGGTGGTAAGGGCTCAGCTGCTAGAATGTCCATTTTTCCACTGTCAGGTATTTTCTTCAGCCTCTCGTTCCATACTTGTAGTCATGTCTTCTTGGGTGTGGCTTTGAGAGGTTGGGTGCTGGTGAGGAAGCACCTGCATGACTTCAGATGTTTGTATGCTGCGGGATGGTCGTACAGAGGGTGTCTCTCATCTTGGTTTGTCTCAATCATTCCATCCTGCTGGCCACTGCTCTTCTGATGTCAGGCACAGCAATGCCAGCCAGCAGGTACACACTGTTTAGGTTGGTAGGCTTCAGACATACTGTGATGCATCAGCAGCTGTAATTCAGAATGGGCTCAGGGTACTTAGCATGTACAGATCTCTCCTGTACAGGGCATGAATACTCAGCAGAGGAAAAGCCAAGAGCCAGAGCACTGGTTTGGATGGCTGAGTTTGAGTGGCTAGCTCCCCATTTCAAGTTGGCCAGCTTACATAGAACATTGTTCTGAGTGCTCACCTAGGGTGTGAGATATTAAGGAGGCAAGGAGCCTGAGTGGGAAGGACAGGGATGGGAGACATGACAATATGCCACTGGTTCTTAGCTGCAGTGCAAATCTTTTCTGAGACGCTACATAAGTGGTACAAGTTAAAGCAGACCCGAGTTTGGTGTTGCTCATCCTAAGGGTGGAGGAACTGAAATAGTGCAGTCTGGCACTTTCCCCACTACTATTCTACCTCAAGTTTCTCTTCACACAAAGAAACCAAGGCAGTTGGTGGATTTTGAGGTGAACTCCTGGCACTGCTCTCATTAACTTCAAGCAGGTCTGGAATGGATTTCACCCTTCGTTTTTAATAGAATAGGGCGACATCCCCCCCACTCAGCTGAAAAGGTTTTCTGGGAAATGCAGTTTTTGATGGACCAGATCTATTCATGAATTTGGGACAAATGAAGCAATTATTTTCCATTAAATATAGAGGTGGGAGGAAATTGGAAAGAAGTCAAATATTTTGCTTTAACATTTTAAAAGTTAAACTTTTTTTTTTACTCTTCATTTCAAAATGACATTCTGATTATAAAATTAAAAATGCAAAAAAATAGGGTGAGCATTTCAGTTCTGGGTGTATGAAATTTTCTTTTCCATTCAGCCACCAGCTCAGGTAGGATCTTTAGCAAAGACCATACTAAGAGTCGGCCAAATCCATCACATCCATGGTTCTTTAATCACCAGGACATGGAGTAAGGAAAACCTCAGGACAAGCAGATTAGCAAGACCCTCCTGGCTGGAGAGGGGTAGGTAAAACTGAGCTCTGGTGGTAATTCATTGCCACGTTATAACAGTAAACAAACCAAATCTGCTCCTCACTTGAGGGTCCAAAAGGAAAAAACTGCAAAAAAAAAAGTACCACCAAATGTTTTTTTTCTTTTCTTTTTTTAATTAGAAAGCAGATGGATGTAAGCAACCATTAGATCACTGGTGCTTTAGTTCCAGTAAATCCTGCAAGAATTATTTATACAATCCCACACAAGTAGCAGTGGCTACACAAAAACTGTAAACTTCTACGTCTGTTGTTGAGGTTAGTGTTACTTACAGTTTACTTTTTTACTTTCAAGCTTGTTACTAATAACATGAACCTGTTTTTATTAATTTGCATTAAGTTCATTTAACACCAATGAAACAGACCAGAAATATATAATGCGTACTATTTAACTAGCTACTGCAGAAAGCTAATCATGTCAAGTTTATGTCTATTTCATTCTTTTAAAATATGATTGTAGAATAAATGTTTGGTTCTTATCTTACAACAGAAAGGAATAAATTCTCCAGGTATCTTACTAGTGAATAACAAAGAAATGAACAAGCTTAATAATCTCCAATTTGGTTTTCCACCATACATAATGATACAGACACTGTGAGTGCTATGGCCCAAGTACATGAAGAAGCAACCACAAGTACTGAAAATTTAATTAAAAGTCAGAAAGCCATTCCAATGAAGACTCAGCAGAAAGCCATTTATTTTTAAAATCTAATATATTCTTCATGACTAAAGGCTAAAGCACACGCTGACTTACACATTTAGCTGTAACTGATTTAAGCTACTTGATGATTTTTTTGCGCACAGGGTGGTGCTCAATTTGCAATGGAGTAAATTGGCAGAATTTAATTTGGTGGATTTTTTTAACTCTGTAAAAAGAATCCTCATTAAAACCTCACGATGGGCTGTATACTTTTTTCATCATTAACCAACCTAACTGCAGGTAAAAGAGATACAATTATGGATTTATATAAATCCTATTGTCAATTTACAGCTCAAAGACTGGTGAGTTACCTCATTTGAAATAGGTTATTTTTTTCCCCTTAACCTTTCTTTGTTTTAATGAGGATTCAGTTTGTCATTGTCTGAGATTCTGTTTGCAGGAAAGTTTCTCATAAATTGAAGGCACTGGAAGGAATAAGGATTCCTGCT
>NW_005842008.1:9032-19195 GCF_000455745.1 Alligator sinensis
AAATTCAATCTTTCAGTGTTCCACTTAGGCAGGCAGAAATCAGCTGCCTCTCTCCTGACCCCTCAGTCCCCATAACTGTTTTATTTCTTATTCCTTAGGGCTTTCCATTAGTCTCCTTGCCCAATCTCTTCTTTCTTCTCTCCTACATGTGCTCCTGCCTGCCTCCAAAGCACCACCAAATTCTTTGTTCTGCTCCTATTCATCCCCGCAGGAGTAGCATGACTCACTTTATCAGTACCATCACATGTTATTGGCAGGAAGCAATGAAAGGCCATCTCCTGTCATTCTTTTAGCTTGTGGAACTTCTGCTGCAGTCAATGTGAGCTATGCAGAAAAAAACAATGGCAAGACATGGTTCAAACTCAGGAGTGCTATAAAGATAACAGACTGCAGAGACTACAGTAGATAGCTTATTGCAGGGGCCAATCTATCATGGAAGGTTAAGCCCAAGATTGGGTCCCACTGTAGTCAGTAGAGCAAATTCTCAGTTGATGTTAACTGTCATATTTCCATTGATTTCAGCAGTGCTAAATTTACACCAGTTGAACATCTACCCCCTGTAAACCTTATTCATTTCAAGGGTACCTGATACAGACTTTTAGCACCTTGACGGACAATACATCAACACCAGCAAAACTTCAATTCAGTTACTGCAGCAGGTGCCATTACAGTGCCCTGGCCTTAGGTGGCAGGAAAGCCAGTTATAGCCTGTTTCAGTTGAGCAAACTCCTTGGGACAGAAGTAGATACCCAAATAAGTATAACTTCCATTGGTGTCATCTAATCTCTTTGGCTAGGGACAGACTTTACACATAAACTGGTTTAAGTGATCAGAAACTGGTTTAAACATGTAACAGAACAGATGTTCAGTATGCATAAACCAGTTTGAAAATAGCTGAAACTGGTTTGAAATAAACCTGGTTGAATGTAGTATCAGACTTAACTGATTTGGGTCAAACTGGTTTATGCAATATCTGTCCCAGACCCCTACCTGGTTTAAGATAAACCAGACACCCCCAGCATCCCAGCATGCTCTCAAGGCTGGGTGAGGCTCTCTGCTCCACAGCAGGGCTGGCCCCTCCCCTCTGTTCCTTGCCTGCAGCTCCCCCCCCACCCCTCCCCACTCCCTGCTAAACAGGAATTCCCCTCTGTACTCTGCCTTGCTGAGGAGTCATCTGTGTATTA
Organism: Alligator sinensis; assembly: GCF_000455745.1. NCBI lineage: Eukaryota > Metazoa > Chordata > Crocodylia > Alligatoridae > Alligator > Alligator sinensis. The sequence goes on from NW_005842008.1 coordinate 10,217, forward strand.
GCTAGCAGACCACATGCTGGCTATGGTCAGTGCTGAATCCACAGGCAGAATCAACAGGTAGCTGGTAATGTTCCTCTGTTGTTTTCTTAATGGGGTGATAAACGCTGAGTTAGAGGGTGATAAATACTGTTATCAATTCCCTGCTGGGCTAATCAGAGCATCCTCTGGGGGGCCTGGCCACACCCCTCCTCAGCTCAGTACTGTGGAAGGGATGGGAGGGCTGCTCTAGCGCCACTCAGCTTCTAGCCTAAGCCACTGCAGGCATGTGCCTGCATTTCTGGGATGTCTTTCCAGGTACAAAACTGATGTAGCCTAGCCAGGTTAGACTAACCTACAAAGACTGAATCAATTCAGACTCGGGCTTTTTGAATGCCTCTCCCTAGCCTTTTTGTCTTCCCAAGGAACACCAGTTCAGTAGTAAGTTACATAATGTATAGTTCTGCTTTGGTGTATCTTCTCCTTCTTGCACTAGCCCTTAATCACCAAATAGGGGTACAGGTCTTTGACAGAGGGGGACTGAGTTATTCAGTGTGGACCATTTTGTGGCAGCAATCAGAAATAGCCATTTGGCCTAAACTAAAAATGCTGCCATCCAGCCTTTGGTACTAAGAGTCTGCAAATGCCTGGGTTCTAATTTAGTTCTAATTAAATGCACTTGTGTGGCACACACATAGAAATGAAAAGCCAGGGGAAGAACGCTCATGAAAACAGGCAATAAAGGAGGTAGAGATGAGAAACAAATGTAAAGTGGGTTTAAAAAAGGAGTAGGTCAAGAAATGGTAAAAATAACTGTCAAAACTTTTAAAAGTCATAACTTAGAAGACTTTCAGATGTCTAAACAAGAAACACAGGGTGGATGGAGTACATCAGCCTGAAGACAGGTTGTATGGCCATACCTACAGGATACACCTGTAATTACTACAAAGTGGGCACCTCTACATGAGATGCTAACTGCGCAGTAGCGTGCCAGACAAAAACCATGCTAATATGCTACTGCACAATAGTATTAGGCTACAGCACAGTAAGCATCACTAAAAAGCTGTTCACCAGTGCTACTGCACAGTACTGCAAGTTCCAGCGTATTGATATCTAATGAAAAAAGGCAATAAAGGAGGTAGAGTTTAGTACTTGGTAACCAAGCACTAAACTTAATGCTCAGTAACTACGGCACATTAAATGAATGTGTAGATGCACCCAGTAGGTACTTATGTGGCTCCGTATCTGATTCAGAAAGGGCCACAATTCTAGATCATTTGCTTGTCTTCATGTACTACACACAGTACAAATCCTCTGTGTTGGTACCTGTGGGTCCAGCTATAAAGCTCTAAAATAGTTAATGCAGTAGGGAGGGAGAAACATTTTTCTGGAACAAAAGAATTAGATTCTGATGCCATGCAGTTAATCATTCCTAGTTTCTTTGATTGTTGATTAAGTGCTTTGGATACTGCTTTTAAATTATTCTGGTTAAAGAACTGTAACTGTCCTTATTGTTGGATAAACTGGATATTGTGCTGCTTTTAATTTTTTGGTATTGCTCTTTTTGATGTTATGGCTGATTATTTTCATAGATTTTCATAGACATTAGGGCTGGAAGGGACCTCGGAAGATCATCGAGTCCAGCCCCCTGCCCAAAGGGCAGGAAGTCAGCTGGGGTCATAGGATCCCAGCAAGATAAGCATCCAGTTTGCTCTTGAAGGTGTTCAATGTAGGCGCTTGAACCACCTCCGGTGGCAGGCTGTTCCAGACCTTGGGGGCTCGGACAGTAAAGAAATTCTTCCTTATGTCCAGCCTGAAATGATCTTGTAGTAGTTTGTGACCATTCAACCTCATCATCCCTTGGGGTGCTCTGGTGAACAAACGTTCCCCCAGATACTGGTGGTCACCCCTGATAAACTTATAGGTGGCCATCAGATCACCCCTGAGCCTGCGCTTTTCCAGGCTAAAGAGCATCAGGGCTCTCAGCCTGTCATCGTAGGGTCTGCTTCCCTGACCTCTGATCATGCGCGTGGCTCTTCTCTGGACTCTCTCAAGCTTCTCCACATCCTTTTTGAATTGTGGAGCACCAAAACTGGACACAGTACTCCAGCTGCGGCCTCACTAAGGCCAAGTACAAGGAGAGAATGACGTCCCGGGATTTGTTTGAGAAGCATCTATGGATGCAAGCCAGCGTTTTGGTCGCTTTACTAGCCGCCGCATCGCATTGCAGGCTCATGTTCATCTTGTGGTCAATGATGACCCCCAAGTCTCTTTCTTCCATAGTGCTAGCCAACATAGCACTGCCCCAGAGTTTGGTGTCATCGGCGAACTTGGCCAGTCCACTTCTGACTCCAGTGTCCACATCATTAATGAAGATGTTGAACAGTATGGGTCCAAGGACAGAGCCTTGGGGGACCCCACTGGTCACAGGACACCACGGTGAGTGACTTCCATCAATTACTACACTCTGGGTCTGACCCCGGAGCCAATTTTCCAGCCAGTGGATCGTGGAGGACCCAAGGCGACAATTGGCCAGTTTCTCCAAGAGGCGATCATGGGAAACCAGATTGAAGGCTTTTTTGAAGTCAAGATATATGACATCAATCTCTTCTCCCTTGTCCAGGTGATAGGTCACCTGGTCATAGACGGAAATGAGATTGGTCAAGCAAGACCTACCCGCAACAAACCCGTGCTGGCTATCCCTTAAGATGTTGGCGTCGGCCAGTCCATTAAGGATGGCCTCTTTAATAAACTTTTCTAAGATCTTCCCTGGGATAGAAGTCAGGCTAATGGGCCTATAGTTAGCCGGATCCACTTTCCTCCCTTTCTTGAAGATAGGCACCACATTGGCCTTCTTCCAGTCTTCGGGCACTACACCAGAGCGCCAAGAGTTTTCAAAGATATTGCACCTATTATCCTGACTGGTTAGATAGATTAGACAGATAATGCTCTTGATCTCCTCAGAAAATGTTTATTGCTACTAGTTGGTTATATATATATATATGTATGTATGTGTGCGTGTGTGTTTTATTTTTCCCATGCTACTATGCCTGCTTTGAGCTTTATGACTTTTCAAACAAAGAATGTCACTGCAGCACAATATTTTCACCATCTGGTCTCTTCAGTGGTCAGGATTTTTTCTTTTTTTTCTTTGAACTTTTTATCTTACGTGAGAATTAACTTACAAAGTTGTCTTTGGCTTGCTGGTTGATTAGTTAATTATATGCCAAAATTAACCTTTGTTAAGCTCTGTAGCACCTTTTTTATCTGAGTTGCCAAAGTGTATGTTAAAATTCTTAATGATCTAAGATAAAAATAAATAATTTGTATGTCTTGCATGTATGAACTAGGGAAGGGTATGTATCATTAAAATGCATTCTAATAATAACCTCAAGCTCAAATTGAAAAATTTGAGCTTGAGGTTATTAGAGATTTCTTGAAGAGAATTCCTTAGAGATTTCAAGGACAACACTTTTACCAGACTTACCAGGGAAGGGGCCAGGAAAGCAGCTAAACAATGCTGCCATGAGGGACAACTAAGTTGCCCTGAAGCTCAGAGATAAATCAAGCTTAGACTAAGAACAAGATTCTGATTTGTGATGCTGTTCTTTGTTCACTATTTATATTCTGCCTGAATTTGCTCTTGTGTATATTCAATAATAATGCCTCTCTTCTATCAAAGCAGAAGCTGATTAACTTGAGAGCTAATGTATCATAATCAATGGCCAAGAGAAGCTAATAATCTTCATTATACTGAGGACAGATAGATTATATGAGTTGTTGTTCTAAAAAGACAACTTGCTATCAGTGTTACAGAGGTTCTGGTAGAGACTCTACAGCTGAGGTTGCACTGAGATTTGTACATTAAATCAGGACTGAAATCCCTGTTTTATATTTTCTAATTACAGGATGTCTTCAAATTTGATACCATGACCCTTTAAAGACAATTATATTTTTAGGTAATATTTCTTTTTTTAATAAATGTCTATTTGCTTCTATGAAAAGAAAAGTATTTTAAAATCCTCTTTCCTTCAGGTTTCTACCTCAGCAGCTGATTGAGTCAATACAGTATAAGGCAGCACTGAGGAGAAGCGCACTGTACCTGTTCTCACCCCGCCAGCTCACAAACTGGAATTGTGGTGCTGTGCACTTGCACATGAGCTCTACCTCTCTGCAAGGTGCTGTGCTTACACAGCTATACTGTTTCCCTTTCAGGAGCCAGCATGTATAGAGTAAGTTGTCCTAGTACACCACAGCAGGGTGCTGCCTTTTACCACATAGTCATTAGGCCTGTGAAAAGCAGCTAGTATTTGCTTCAGATTCGATTTTGGCTGATTTGGGGGACAGCGATTCGATTCGGTGATTCGAATCAATTCGGCTACTGCCAAATCTCCAAATCACACAAGCCCATCCTCTGCCTGCTCCCCCAGCCCCAGCAATGGCTGCCCTGCCCACCCCAGCTCCCGACACTTTGAAAAAAAAAAGCCCCAACTCATTGGGTGCTGCTGGGCAGGGGAGCGATCCCCACTGCCCCCCACTGCCCCCTGTTGCATGGCGGGGCTCTGCATGAGCCCTCTGACCTCTGCCCACTGCCCCCACCCACCCTAGGTCCTGGCCCTTTAAGAAAAAAAACAAACCCAAAATCCCAGGACTTAACAGTTCCTGCCGGGCGGAGGGCGATCCCTGCTGCCCCCCACTGCGCTGTGCCACATGGTGGGGTTTTTCCAAGCCCCACAAAGCCCTGAGGCCACTGCAAGAGCTGGTGAGTGCGGGGGGGGGGGTTCTTAAAGGGCCAGAGCTGGCCTGTGCGGGGCACCCATGAGGGGGTTAGGGGAGGGAGGGGATGGGAGAGCCCCCCATGCTGTGGGCAGCCATGGTGGACTGGGGCAGTGGGCACTGGACCATCATGGCTACATCACCCCAATACTACCATTGAACAAAACAGACCTGTAACCCCTAAATATGATTGGGGCTTACAGATGGTCATTGATGAGGTAGCCAGTCAGCTTCAAGACATCACTTCTTTGGAAATATAAAAGGAGCCAAGTATAGACCAATGTTATCAATTCAGTTTCACCGTTAAGAACAAAAGACCTAAAAATAAGCTGTTTGAAGCATTTTCTAGGTAAAGACAACTTTGTTTATTTAAGTTCCACTAGAGTTGGAAACTAAAATACAGACTTCATTGTGCAGGCCTATTTGCATTATTTACATTGGGACAAATGTGTCTACAATTCATAATTCTAGCACCTTTCCATATGTGACACTTATGAGGTTAGTGAATATTCTAAAGGGGATGACCTCTGTTGACTGGACCACATTTTAAAAAATGCCTTCCTGGGATAAAGGGAAATTGAACAGATAGGGCAAGGCCAGCTGGAATATGGGAATTATCAGTCAAGATTGCTCCTCTCATACAACTGGCAGAGTTCATTGCACGATTGCAGGCTGAAGGTTGTACAGTTCCCTGGAGCCAGTTTAATAAATAAGAAGGTTATGGGTATGTGACTGCTCAAGCATGAAGAAATTTTGTTGATATATTTTCAGAAACTAATTTTTTTCTTTAATAACCTGCAGGGCTACTTCTCGGCAAGATTACCAGTCAGCTTTGATAGCCTAGGTTACAACAAATCTGAATAACACTCCAGTTCTTTAGACTTATTTTTCTTACCAGTTTGCTTTAATTGTGCAGAAATAAAAGTAACATAGGGAAAGTAAAACTGACTCTTTCCAGCTAACTATAAGAAAATGGAACAAGTTATCAGAGAGAGGTTACACCTCTTTAAAGATGCAAATTGATAATGGAGCTGTATATCAAAACAACAAGAGTACTGTTAATTTTTAAAAAGGTGCAAATTGCTAATCTTACTTAAGGCTTTTTTTTAATAACTTATTAAACATCCTATCAGTGAAATTTTACACAACATTAAACACTTGAAAAATAGGAAATATGATAAACTGAGGATATATGCATTTTCTCTCTCACTTTTGGAATTTACACATCTCAGCTGCTAAACTTCTGCCACTTTCCTTGAACACCACGGAACATATACATCAGAAACTAACCATTCTGTACTTACATGATTAATATGGGACCACATTTTGCCCCTCCCCAAGATGCACAAAAATAGGGGAACTGTGGTTAGAAGGGGACTCGTACAGCAGAACTGTAATGCCCCAGTCCTCACTTCCCTTAAGCTCCGAATCCAGATCCTGGATTGCTATAAATCAGCCTAGCTCCACAAAGTCATCACAGGTATGTCTATTTATTTTAGCTGAGGATACCGCCCTTGAAACTTACACTCTCCGGTCAGTTGCAAAACCAGGCCCAGTAAGATATTATGGGGCAGTTGTTAGAGGCCAGGGCATCCCAGTGTGAACCCACTAAAGTTAAGGTTTAACAACCTCTATTTTCTATTAAAAGCTTTCAGGAGTGTGAAGAAATATGCTGGTAGTCAGTGAGTCTGAGGATTTTCTTAAGAAGTCAAACTTTCAATGATGCATTAAGGTTCTGAAGCACTGCTACTGAGTCTCTGCTATCCATTGGCCTCCCAGATGACTTAGGTTTATCATAGCAGCTACCAAAGCTAGCACTTAATATTATAACTTGCCTATCAATCCGTGTAACCATCCACCAATGGCTATCCTATATACCATACCATCTAGCCTCCACTTTCCAAATTAGTCTCTTATTTTATGGGTGACCAACTTGAGACATTTTAAAAGGGACCAAAAATTAGGTTTGCCACTTAAAAATATTAATTACGTTTAAAATTCCAGCCCAAACTACCATGACAATAACCATCCTGTTGGAAGCTCAACTGCATCTGTTTTCTTTTTCAAATACAAATTATATAAACCTGTACATTCAGTGTTTCTCATCAGCCACATGACACGAGTCAGAGGCAACATTTAGAATCACTTTCACATGCTTCTCTGCCTCTTTATTCTCTAGTAGGCAGAGGTGTAACTGGCCACCAGTGCTCCCTGGGTAGTGGTGACACATGGTGCAGTAGCAGCAACCGGAGGTTCACTGGTGTGTGTGTGTGCACACATGCACGTACACACACACAGGCATGCACACATATGAGACAATGTCACCTCTTTTTTCTGTTGATACATGTGTAGAGTGGCCATTTAAACACCCATTTTCAGCACCAAAAAAAGGAGGTGAAAGCTCCCCACACAGCAGTGAACTTCCAGCTGCTGCTCCTATACCATGTACTGCTGCTGCTGCTCTGCCCTCCCTGCTACTGGGAGAGTGCAGGGTGCAGGGGACAGGAGAGTGAAGTGCTTCCCTGTCTCCATTCTGGCACCCCCTGCCCCTTCCCTTAGGCAGTGCCTGGGACTCATGCCCTGCTTGCCCACCCAACATTAGGCTACTGCTAGCAGGCAACATAAACATCTAACATTCTCCCACATACTAAGGACAAAGACAATGGACTGCTGCTGCTTCTTGAGCAGTATATCTAAGACAAAGGATTTTAAACAGAAAGGGCAAAGAAGGAGATGGAGATCAGCAGTGAACATTGCTCATATACATAGGTGAGCAAGGGGCTCATCTAATCACCTCAGAAGTCATGAGCAGGCCTCCCTTTGATTTTATGATGTCTTAGATAAGATGGTTAATGAACCATGCACAGGCAGCTTGTGTTGGGAATAAGAGGAAGTGGCCCAAATCCTCATTTCGCAAAACAGTGGCAAGGCACAGCAAAATAGTGCAGCTATCTGATGGCTACTGCGGCCCCTCTTTGGGGTACATTTAGATGATAGAACCACCACCATTTCTCCAAAGTTCTTAATCCAAATCCCTTGGTAGATTCCTATATATGCACACCCTGTTCTCTGTCTACCCCAAGTAGCCAACCATTACTGATTCAACTATACCTCAGTGGGCTATGGGTGCTCATTTAGGACAGGTTTTGGGTTCAGTTGATTTTTGTCTCATATTAAATTTCTAACTAACTGACACATTCTATTGGCGGTTGCACTAGCAGACTTATACTGTATCATCATCTCATCAGGATTCACTGGGAATCATTTCAAGATCCTAAAAATCATTTGCAAGTGTTAGCATCACAGTCAGGATGGTAAACCCGTTGGATCGAAAGGAAATGTTTTGCTTTCTTTTGGTTTTGATTAATTTGCTTGATCAAGCCCAGACTGGGGAAAGAAGGAACACTGCCTATGAAGTTGGAAACATATGATCATTGTAAAAAACTACCATTTAAAGCACACTTATCTTTCAAGTACATGCTGTGGATCCATGCTAAAAACTGAAGGAATAAGAGAAGGGGAGACAGAGGCCATTTTGGCTGCAGAGGAATGGGGAGCTGGAAAAGATTCTAGATAAGAGTTAAGTTTAAAAAATATATATATAGATATATAGATATATATCAATGTGAGGTGTTCCTGAAGCTGAGTTTTAAGTTTCCACTATTTCGTGGATAGACTTTCAAAAAAAAGAAAAGGAAGAAGCTGCTTCTTCTTCTGGGGTTTACTTCTCTCTGCCTTTGTTAATACCTCAGTGCTGAAATGGCACCTGTCTCATCTTCATTCATACCTACTATTTGTACAGTCTCAGTAGTATAATAATGGCTTCACCAAGACATGGGAGAAGCAACACAACAAGCAGTAGAGCTTCAGCTTTCATTTTCTGAATACTTCTTTTGTTAGGGTCACTTAACCTTCTCTCATCTTCTCCCCTGAGAAAGCCTGAGACCCCTGCCATTTAATGTGACTCTTCACAGACATAGGGGTCTGCATGCACCATCCTCAGTGCAGGATTAAGGGCTTCATTACTGCTTATTTTCTTGTATTTTAAAAGTGTTTCATGCACTTCACACATGCTATCCATGCACTTTTGTCCAGTCTTCATGCCAGGACAGTGGTTATGAAGGATTACATGCAATATATTAATTCCATGTCAAGATCACCAACCACAGAAATTAGAATTTGACCCTTACCCTGCAGTCGCCGCTACAGGCATATGCATGATTCCTG
>NW_005842008.1:19226-25560 GCF_000455745.1 Alligator sinensis
CATTGGCAAAAACTATTCTTCATGCCAACATTTGCAATGATGCACTGGACAAAAAAAAAATGTTATCGTTTGGTTATAAAACCAGTGGAAAGGCAAAATTTTCCAGCTCTGTGCATAGATGAAATGTCAAGACAATTTGAAATACTTCTTAGAGGTAAGAACAAAAAGGACAAATAAATAACAAACAACATATGTGCAATGTGAAAAAACACCTTAATTTGTTGTGTGTATGTGTGTTTTGGGTTTGTGGTAGTTTTTTTCTTTTATAGAAGAGAAAATACATAAACATGAAGATGTGAGGCAGTAGATGTGATGCTTAGATACTGCAGTGATATGTGCCTTAGGTCTGTAGGTAGCAGAACAGACAGATCCAGAATACATCTTATTTATTTATTACCGTAGGCCCAATACAAGTGTTATTTCCTGACATTCCTTTGACATCAGTGGCCTTTATTGTGTAGTGACACCACTAATGTGTACACAGTGCTCAGGAAGAAAGGAATGCTACGTTCTAAGAATATGCAGCAGGGTGATGTTCATCTCATGGACAAATCATCTGAAAGTCTTTGTGTTCTTCATTCCTCCCCTTCCTACTGGAAAGACTGGAAAGCAACTCAACAACATGACAGTTTAACAGCCAAAAAAGTTAAAAGCCTTCAGTGAGTCATCTATGTCGGACTGGATTTTCTTGTTATAGTATTAGAGAAATTAGGGTTTGGAATAAAAAATTAAGATGTGACTCTATCAAATGTAGCTAAGGCCCATTAGCAATTCCAAGCAAACTCTTCATTTTTCTTAGTACTTTCTACTGAAATCAGGGGTGAGACAGTGTTGCTCTATATCATTGATTCAAATGACTTTGCCAATGGAAGCTTTTGTTGCAGCTGTCAGGGGTAATCCAAATATTAGGAGACTCCAAGCAAAGGAAGGAATATCACCCAGTACTCTACAGAGATGCCCATTTGATACAGATGTCACAGCTATCTCTCCCTTTCCTTTCTTACCTTGATCTCCTTATTTGACAGAGTGCCAGGCTGTAAAATCAGACCTGATAAATGCCAGACCACACTAGTTTATTTTTAGTGAGAATGCCAGTTGCTCCAGACAGTTTCCAAATCTAGTATGTTACTAAACAGTTCAACTCTTTAACACTGATTAACTCCCAGTTATTTAAAATTAATTGGGCGTGTGTACACATACATTTACACTGGCTTAAATTTACTGCACAGTAAGAGGGAATAGGCCAGCATCTACATGCATTAATGCCGTGTGTAGACTGACTCAGAACTAAAGTTAGTCCTAAATCAGTCCACACACACTGTTACTGCGCAGTAAAGCATCTACACATGTTACTGCACAGTAACTAATCGGGCTCAAGTCAGTGTAAATCGCCACCTTTACTGCACAGTATGAGCATCTACATGTAGATGCGTGCCCGTACTGCACAGTAATTGCAGTTACTGTGCAGTCAATGCACATGTGTAGACATGCCCATTTTCCCTTTGTGTTTCCTCATTTCTGGGAAGAAGCAATATGTTGGAAGCACCTGCTGACTAGCCATCAAGATGAATTCATTCTCACAGTTCACATGTTTGTTCAATATGCTCCTGGCTTCTTGCTTTATTTGGTACCCAAAATACTTCATTGGCAGATATTTACATGTGAATTTGTGGGGGGAGGAAGCAGTCTCAGATTTCCTCCAAAGCTCTTCAGAGATGTCATTTCAAACAAAGATTTCCTCAGTTTTGACTGAGTCTCCAATATGTACTTGTTTCTAGATTATCCAAATTTCATGATGCTAATAACATTGGGACATCAACAAATCTATACCAGCTAGACTTTTGATTTGCGTGTTATTGATTAGCAAAACTAAAGCAGAGATTCTCACTATTTGTGTATGACTTGTTATTTTCAGTTTTACTATCCTGTCTCACCCTGCCAAAGGAACAGATTGGTTCCTTGTCAGCATGAAGTTGCTATGAACAGATTCTCACCATTACTAAACATGCAGAAGCTGCCTTCCAATGGTCCTAAAGATCAGAAGTGTTGATAAATTTATCTGCTGCTTATGATGTGGTATGGAGTATTAATTGCTGATCAAGGCCTGAAAGATCATCCTGTGCCATACTATTATGCAATTCCTGGCCACAAGTCTGAGCACAGATGCTATGTTCTCTTGAATGGGCAGGTCAGCAAAGCATGTACCCTCAGTGACAGCCTAGCTCATGGATCTGTCCTCACTCCTTCACTACTTAGGAATGACAGCAGTGACTTATCTGACACACTGGCAAGGAGATTAAGTTATGCTGACAATGTCACTTTTGCATCACAAAAGTAAAGAGCTTACCACCATCAGCAATACCCTCTCCATTAACTCTGTAGTACTGGCACATTGAGAACCAGTGTCACTTTTTGTTGTCAACACAAGGGCGGTACGAAGTTTCGGGTGCCGATTCGATTCAGAGGAGATTCGGCCCGGTTCGGTAGCCAAATCTCCAAATCTGAATGGAATCAGGGGACTAATTAAAAGGTCTGAATCAATTCAAAGTTCTTTGAATCAATTTGGAAAAGATTCGGAGAGCTTTGACTATTTTGGCAGTCCCCACCTGCTGCAGCAGGGAGCTGGAGCTGGACTTGGAGCTGGTAAGTAAGGGGCAGGGGAGTGGGGGATGGAGGAGGGGGGAGGGAACCATGGGAGGACCCCTTCCAGGCCCCATCCCCTGCTTGCTCCCCCAGTCCCTCCAACCCTCACAGCAGCCAAATCTCCAAAATCAGATTCAGCCAAATCAATCTGAATCATTGAATCGAATCACTGTCCTCCCAAATCGGCTGAATCTGAATCCAAAGTGAATACTAGCCGCTTCTCCCAGGCCTAGTCAGTACATATAAAGTGAGCCTTATGAGAACTACTTCAGACTAACCTTGACATAATTTTGACCTTGCAACCCCTTTGGGGAATAGACAAGTGCAAAGATAGAAGTAAAAGCTAGCTTCAACTGAAAACTCATGGGCACAACATGGAGTGCTGATACACACATACTTCAAACAGTATTGTTGACTATTTTGTACCTTTCTCAGTCGAGAACACACTAACCAAATCTCATCAGGTTGATACCAAGAAAGGAATCATAACCAGAACATTAAAATTAAGAATATGTTCTGGCACATATTCCAAACCAAACTCCACAAAGATGCACATGTAGCACATGAATACAATTGAACTATGGCCAACCTGAATGTATCAGTTCATAAAGGCCCCAAAACCTTCTGGGCTAGGGACAGACATTACACATAAACCAGTTTAAGTGATCAGAAACTGGTTTAAACCTATAACAGAACAAATGTTCAGTGCACATAAACCAGTTTGAAACCGTTTTGAGATAAACCTGGTTGAATGTAGTATCACACTTAACTGATTTGGCTCAAACCGGTTTATGCAATGTATATCCAAGACCCCTTGCTGGTTTAAGTTAAATCAGAGTCCCCCAGCATCCCAGCATGCTCTCTGGGCTGGGCAGGGCTCTCTGCTCCAGAGCAGGGCTGGCCCCTCCCCTCTGCTCCCTGACTTGAGCTCGGCACAGACTTGCAGGCACAGCAGGGTCTGCTGACTTCCCCGTGCCCTCCTCTCCTCCCCTCACCACTCGCTGCTTAAGTAGAGATCCCCTCCTCCTCTCTGCCACAGCATGGACCATAGCCAGCATGTGGTATCCTAGCTAATGCCAAGAGGTGTCTGTGTATGTGTGTGTGTGTGTGTGTGTGTGTGTGTGTGTGTACGTCTTTCTCTCTTCAATTTCACTGGGATAGGCAGACAGAACAGTGACTGCTTAGGGCTTTTGGAGCTAATCAACAGGTCAGTAGGTAAGCTGTTTAAGAAGTCTGAAGTAATGTGGAGAGAGGCTATTGTTTTGCTAATCAGGTGACAAAGACTGTTATCAGCCCCCTCTACCCCTCACCCCCTTCCCCCAGCTGGCTTGCTCACTTGTCAGTTTGCTGCAGACAGTATGACAAAGCAGGGAGGGAGACTGAAAAGCTCCATATCATCAACAGATGCATTTACTGCAACCCCCACCCTTGCCTCAGAGTGCTAGCCTGGGGCTGGGGGCTGGCAACACTCCCACCCCTTGATCAGCCAGCAAAGAAAAGCCTACGACGGTGCAGGCAGACCTCCCTAAAAGAGAGAGTCCTGCTGGGCCTGGCCATGCCCCCTAAGCTCAGTTCTCTGCAGTAGGGAAGGGAGAGCTGCTCTAGCACCCCCCAGATTCTAGTCTGAGCCACTGCAGACATGTGCCTGAATTTCCTCAGTCCAGAGATAATGTCTGTCCAGTATCAAACCCATTCAGCCTAGCCAGGTTAGACTAACCTGCAAAGATGGAATCAATTCAGACTCAGGCTTTTTGAATGATTGTCCCTAGCCCTGAAGACACAACTTAAATCCAGCCAGCTATTTTGGAATTAGTCTAATGCTCATCATTCAATCTTCAGGCATACTGGAAAGAATTTGGAATATAGCAAACATCTAATTGCTAACCCCATTAAATAACTTCTCGGCTTCAACATAGGAACAATCATCCACATGGACTCATTCAGAAAATTTCATGGCAACAACATGCATCTCTGACATCTCTGGAAAATGAGAGAAAATGCACTGTGTAAATGAAGACATCAGTCAGAAATGATGGAGCATTTTGTAAAAATCAGTGGCCTTTTTGACCATTTGCCAAAGGTGTCTCAGAGTTATAGCAAGACATTTTCAAACTATCCACTAGATTATATATCTAGAATGGCTAGTTTGAACACTGCCTTACAAAAGAAAATTACTGGCAAAGCTAGCCGGGATGCTATTTGAGGAGACAAATGAGCAACAATTAGTGTCATGTCTAGATTTTGAGAATATAGCCTGGAACCATGGGTGCATAGGAAGGGACTGACAAAATCTCTACGAGATTTGATTAAACTTCCTCTTATTGTACAGAGGAAATATAATAAGTGACTGGGGTTCCATTTTGTTCTTCTCATATATATTTAAGAAATATTTGTTTCTTCTTACTTTAATTAACTTAGAGATTTTGGGGGGGAGAAAGTAATGTGTGAGGAAGGATGATATGCCCATTAGGTTTGCAAATGTGCACAACAGAAGAGTTTTCTCCTCCCATTTTGGATGTATTTTCAGTTGTGCAGAAAGATTTTGAGTCAGTTTTCTATTTTTGTTTTGATCTGTTTAGATAAGCTGTATCCTAATTTTGACTACAATTCTAAACTCACTATTTTATGTTTATTTGACTTAGTCATTGATTTAGGGACATTACTTATATGACTTACCACCTCTTAGGAGCCTGCAAAATTATTAAATGTGTTTGATGTATTTAATATAAAATACCTCTTAGCAAGGAAGTGTACCAAAATCTGAAATTAATGACTTGGGCAAATATGCATATAATAGTGAGTTCAGGATTGAAACTCACCGAAACAGACTGCAATGATAACCAAAAAATTATGTTTCCCAGCAACTGGAAAGACATTAGAAAACAAAGACCAGAGCTTCAGTAGAGTTCCACTGTTTTCAAGCACCCATTGAAATCAATGGAATTGCCCTTTTATAGAACTGGCACATTAAATTGGCAAATCAGGTCCCGTTTTAGATGTGTTTTTATATCAGTAAACACACAAGGTAAAAAAATATTGAAAAGAAGAAACAAAGTGAAGATGCAAGGTAGCTTGTACCCTCCAGTGGCACTGATCTTTACAGCACAGATATTTTAACAGCCCCCTGCTTAATGTCTAGACCTACTGGGACTCCCCTTCAATTCCCTTACCCAACTGGTGGCTTCGGCAGTGGTGTCTCGAGGCAGGCTTCGGCTTCCTGGACAACGAACCGCACATCATGACAAGGGACATACTCAGTTGGGATGGGCTTCACCTGTCCCCCAAAGGTAAGCGTGTGTTTTCTTCTAGGTTGGCGGATCTCCTCCGGCGGGCTTTAAACTAGGCTCGCCGGGGGGAGGGGAAGATGAGGGCGGGGGAAGCTGTGGACCACCAAACCATGTGGCACCCACAAGGACAGCCCAGCCTGAAGAAAGAGAACATTGGGAACCTGCAAGATGTGACGGAATCCAAGGATGAGGAAGTAGAAGGATTGTGGGTTAGGCTACATGGGGGGCAAGGAGAAAGGGATTTGGTGGTAGGGGTCTGCTACAGACCCCCACATCAAGGGGAAGAAATAGATGCGGGGCTCCTGAGGCAGCTCACGGAGACCATAAAAGCTAAAGAGGCGGTAGTCATGGGGGACCTAAACTACCCAGACATCTGCTGGGAGACACAGACGGCAAAGTCCCAC
>NW_005842008.1:28572-38736 GCF_000455745.1 Alligator sinensis
AAGAGGAGGTTAGATAACCATCTAGCTGGGGTCATCTAGACCCAGCTCTCTTTCCTGCCTATGCAGGGGGCCGGACTCAATGATCTATTGAGGTCCCTTCTGACCCTAACATCTATGAATCTGTGAACAGGAAAAGGATAAGAAATGCTTTAAAATATGCAGTGTAACAGTGCACAAGCCTGTGATGGGGGTCAGGGCTATAGGGACTCACTGGGACTACTGAAATATGACATACTATACAGTAGAATTTAAAGGTTACTATTTGTATTATAGTAAAATCAATATGTTGCCTCAAAAAAAACCCAAAAACCCAAAAACAATTAAGCAAACTACAGATTATGACAGAAAGTGTAGAGGCATGCAATCAACCCCCCCACTACAGCGCCCTAGATTGAAAGCGTGGTAGTGCAAGTAAGAGAGCATTTGTCATATAGCAATGTCTGTCCACCCCACAGGTATAATTACCCTCTCTCTTAGTAAGAGTCAAATAATTAAATTGATCATCTCTAAAATACCCTCTCAATCATTCCAAAATCAAAAGTAAAAGCAAAGTTGGACAACTTACAGGAAGTTGAAAATTCAGAAGACAAAAGGCTTGAGTTGCTAAGCATATATAGCGGTTTGCCAGAGCAAAGTGTTTTCAAAATGTATTCAGATGTGCAAGCTTCTTCACATCTATGCTACTTTGTCACAACAGCTTTTGCTGAGGAGTCCTTTTCAGCCCTGCAGCCTCTTCAGATGTATTTGCCAAAGACAATAGAATGGGGAAGTTTGAATGGATTAGCCCTGTAGCTGTACATCATTATACAGATGTGAGGAAAAGACAAGTACAGGATGGTTTTGTAAGAAAACTGAAGTGAAAAGGCAATACATTATGACCTTAGATCACATGCCATTACTTTGAGAGGATTTTACTGAATTCTTCTTTCTGGCTTCTCAATTTTTGTTCTGCTAAAAGTTATCTGCGTCTCTCTGCTACTCCCAGAATTCGCCTTGGACACAGTCCTTATTCCTAAATCCCATTTACACCACTGACTAGGCATATATTACAATATTGTAAGTGCGTGAGGCTAAACAAAAAACAAGTACTGTGTCCTTATTAGTGGGGTGAAAAGAAGGGTAAAGGTATCACCCCTTTGGCAACTCATTACCACAAGCAGCCGCAGTGTGTTTCAGGTAAAGGTGGTCTATTCATGGCAGAAAAGACATGTTGCCAATCAGGCAAGTAGTACATGTAGCCGCCATATTGGAATCCAAGATGGCTCCTATGAATTCACATTTTGGTCAATATTTCAGCTTCCACTGGGGTTATAAAATTAATTCCAATGATGGAACCAACATTGTATGAACTAAGGAGATCAATCATAACATTTCTGTTGTGGTAGCCATATTGGATTCCAAGATAGATGCTGCAAATTTATTTTTGTTCATTATTAGATACACAAAAGATTTGCAAAATTGCTATATCACATCTGTTCTGTTTCAGATTACCTCAACATGAAAACCTCCAATAAAGATTGTTGGCAAGAGACATACTCTTATCACCCTTAAGCAAACATAACAATGGAGCCAGTAGTATCATTAAGTCAAGTGACGCGCAGGAGGTATGACTGGGAATCTACAAGATGCATCAGATGTTTCAAGTAGCTTTGCAGTCAACAATTAGCCAAAGTACACCTGGTTTGTAATTGTGCGAATAAACAAGGCACTCATTCAACATAGGACAGTTGCTGAATTTGACACTTGTTATGGCATTTTTCTTGACAAACTATCATGTTGTATTGATCCTGTGCTGCAACATTGCAAAAGCTTCAGTTGGCACCATTTTTGCTATAGTTTTTACAGTTTTACAAAGGACATAATGAGAAACTGTTAAGAAAGTTGCACAAGGTAGAAGATGAAAGGAAAACCCTACCATCAACATCAAGTGAAGAACACACTAGGACAGCAAGCAGATCATTTACTCCAACAGTTCACTGGAGGACATGCATATTCTGCCAGAAATATTCTAGTAAGAGACTGAGTCAGGCATTCTTGTCTGAATCAGCCAATGTAATACACAAGCTGGCAAAGAAGAATCAAGTGCTGTGCTGCCAAATTGGTTTTGAAGATATAATAGCTGCTGAGGCATGTTACCATCCTGAACACAGGAGGGAGGAACAACAGAAGCAACAAGTGTCTCATTCCCATTCACATGGGGGGGTTGCATAAGAAGACATTCTTCTTTTTCCTGAAGTGACAGCACAGCATCAAGTGACTGATGAACTAGGTGCTGGTTTTGCATGGAAAAATGCATACAGTCTGAAAGATATACTTGAAAGATACTGCAATTTAGTAAAAGATGAAGGTGGTGAATGTCCTCTGACCACACTGAAGCAAATGAAGCAAGAACTTCAGACTTTCTTAGACATTCTGAATGCATGTGACAAAGGAGGAGAAACTGTGAACACCATTATCCAGAAACATCTTACTGCAGATGCTATTGAGAGCTTCTATGCATACAAACCCAAATCAAAATTGAAAATCTTCAAGGATACAAAGTCAATTATGGGACAGCACAGCAAAATGAAACAGATGCAGAATGCAAAGGAGATCCAGCAAAGGCTACTCACAGCGGTTGCAGCTGGTAGAAGGTTCAACATGTACTCTCTTCTACAGCACAAACTGTTTGGATACCCTCTGTCACTTTTTAAACCTGACAAATCGCTCAGCATGGCTGATAAAGCAGCCTTTTTATGGATCTTGATTGGAGATAAAGCAGTATCTTCTGCCAGATGCTACCTCTGAGAAATAAGCTGATATCAATTGACAGCATGGCTCTTGTACAGAGAATAGGAAAGCTGAAAACTACACAAACATTTGGAGATTTGGTTGATTCCTTTGTGCAACAAGTGTTTGCCAACTATTCCAACATATGCAGTTGATTCTACATTGTTTTCAGTCAATACATACCCCCTCCATAAAGGCAAGCACAAGAATATTAAGGACTCAGACTACTAGGTCAATCCACAGAAACATAGCAGCAGATCTCTTTCATTACCAGCAACATGGAGTAGTTTCATATCCTTACCAGCAAACAAAGAACACCTAGTTAATTTTCTTAGTGAGGAGCTTCTTAAGGAATCACACCAATGTTTCCAAACTGAAAAAGTGTTCATTGTTAATGGTTTCATTGATGGAAAAGCAGAGCACTTCAGCTTATGTGACATTCCACAACTGCATTCACAAGAATGTTCTTACACAACTAACATGCAGTTGGTCAGGGATACTCCTCTCTAGTATTCTCCTGTGATGACATAGACATACTGGTCCTTTTTCTATAGCATAATCTTGCGCCTAAGGTTTGGATGAACAGAACCCAGTAAAATTCATTCCAATTCATGATATTGTGTCAGAATTGCCTGAGCCAGTCTGTGCATCTCTAATTGGATTCCACAGTGTCACTAGTTGTTACACCCCTAGCCAGTTCAGTGGTCACACTAAGAAAACTGCTTGGAAAGTGTTCACATCTACTGGCAGGTCTACGAAGTAGGTCTGATGTTGATAAGGACTTGTAGAGTTGTGTAGAAAAGTTTGTTGTGTTGCTGTGTCAGCTGTCAGCATATTTGATGACCCTTCTGGATATTAAGGTGAAAGTATTCCATAAAGGACAAGCCCTGGCTAAACTTCCACTTACATACGACTCCCTTCTGTACCTTGTACATAGAGCCAATTATTAAAGTCTCTTTTGACAAAGTGTACTTGAACCTAATCTATCATTGCCATCACCTGACTAGTGTGGTTGGCAAGCTAAAAATGACAGTTAGGTTCCTATCAAAAACATGCTTGAACCATTACCAGCAGAATATCTTCAGATAACAAGTTGCAAATGCAAGATGGAATGCCAGGGACCAGCAAGCTCCTACAAGCAGACTAACGTGCCATGTACTCCTGGCTGCAAATGCTGAGACAGCATGTTGCACAATCCATATAATAACTACAGGGGTTGAGAAACTGATTCAAGCGATGAAGAGATCTGAAAAGCTGCAATTACCCATTGTATTAATGTTATATATACTGTTGTATTACCATTATATTGCCATTGGATTAGACTATTACATTTTCCTGTTGCCTTGAGCTGAACATATGTCTGTGTGTTTCATTGCCATTGAGTTATATATTATTAATATCTGACTTAGCCACATTCTGAAATAAAAAAAATTGTATTGTCTTATTCAATGTAACTCAAAAAGTAGGCCAGCCTGAGTTATAATGATTTCAGTACTGTAGGCCTGCTATGAAATTTGTAGTGATAGAATCTGTGAGGTCTTAGTATTATTTCAAGTATTGTTTACAAGGTTTTTTAATTATATTGAGTCGACACATACATGTTAATGTGTCAGCTATCTTGGAATCCAATATGGCTACCGCAACAGAAATGTTATGATTGATCTCCTCGGTTCATACAATGTTGGCTTTGTCATTGGAATTAATTTTTTAACCTTAGTGGGGGCTGACATATTGACCAAAACATGAATTCACGGCAGCCTTCTTGGATTCCAATATAGAAGCTACACACACTACTTGCCAGATTGGCAACATGACTTTTCTAACATGGGTAGACTACCTCTATTTGAAACACAATGCTGCCGCTTGTGGCAATGAGTTGCCTATGACAACAAAAACTAGAGACAAAATTATTGGTCAATTTATACCCTACTATATGCCTATAGTCTTCACTGAAAAGCTGGAAGTAGCAGAAACAAGATGACTTGCTATACTGAGATAGGATTCACTTGTATCGTATTTACAACATGGTACTGTTCATTTTGGAATTGCAAAGCTGTTAATATCATTGTCAAAAATCATTTGTATATTCATATATTAATACTGATGTAGTAAAATTACTTGTTGCTAAAACAGAAAGGAATTTTCAGGGTTATAGATTCTGTCAAGTGTTATTTTATGGTTTCTCGTGCTTGGTATTTTCTGTAAGTGAAACAAACTAAGGCAGCACAAAGAAAACTTTTCATTATTGAAGCTGTTGTTATCATACAATATGCTGAATGTTGTCCTAGTAGTAAACGCCTCAAACTTTTGCTAAGTGTGGCAATTAAATGATGTCAACAGGCAGTGCAAGAATTATTTCACAATAATAAAATAATGATTTACTATAAATATGCATGATCTTTTTAAGCATACAGTACTCTGGATATTTGACAGTGCATTGAAAGTATATATCTGATAAGCAAGACATTCTATTCCATAAAGAGATGGAAAATGGTGGAAAGACAGAGATCAGCACAACTCCCAATAGAACACTTGAGGCATATTTTGAAAAAGGCAGATGTACTGCAACGCAAGTTGTGATTGAAGTTAAAACTGTCTCCCAGACGTATTCTGCTTCATTGCTGCCCCTATTTTCGCTTTTGTAGTAGAGTTGCTATCTCAAAATCTCCTTGCTTGAGAGAGGGAAAAAAGATAGGCATTTGAGTAAGATGAGCTTCCTCCAGGCAGATGACATATTGCCTATAAACTGTCAGGTTACCACTGAAGCACATTTGGGTTTGGTTCTAGAGGGAAAGAATAATCCTTCTGGAGATTACACCACTTTTGACATATCTGAGCCATGTCATAGTTAATGCTGGTCCTCTTTTGGAGCCATACCAACTGCTCTGTTTACTAATAGACACTTTCAAATACCTAGGAATGCACTTATTTACCATTATGAAGTGCATAACAAGAGACACAACATACACAGATGCAGCCCAGACAAACACGCTATAAAGGACTTTAAGTCACCTTTGCAGCCTCCCAGTTCTGGATTATTGGAAGCAAAGCAGGCCATGAGGGAGCTACTCTAAATTAGAGCTGCCCTGCCTGCACCACCTCTGGGCAGTTCCATAATATGGCAGGGTTTTGCTTCAGTTTATCAATCCACCACTGGCACAAGGGCCCAAGAGTAACTGGTAATCTAGGATTTGTTATTTTAAAGTGGCTGCTCTGAATAATCTTAAATATATAAATTGGGGCTAGTCTATACCAGACATTCTGTTGAAACTGAGGATATCCTCTATAAAGTGAGACTAGACCATTTGTATTGAGCAGTCCTATGGTTTTGTGCCTCGTTGGTCTTCAAACAGAATTCTTCTGTTCATAAGTAAAAATGTTTATTTTCTTCTTGTCTTCATTGCAAACTGAGCTTGGAGTCTGGAAACCAACCTGGATTCTTTCTGGCCTGTACATCACTACCAGCAATAAAAAAGTTAACAGCCAGGCTTATAACGTCATTTATATCTGTGCAGCATCATTGCATAAAGGCAGCTGCAGAGATATCAAGACTGTAAGTTAGGGCAGAACTTGGATTTGTAATTGAAAGTTATTTAACAGGTATGTCAACCATATCCCAGGTCACAATAAAATACAGATTATTCTTCCATGGTTGAATTGACTGCAATGCTAGCAGCAGGAAATGGTATTTAAAACTTAATGTTGCCACTAAAACAAGCAAATCTACTTGGGATATTAGAAGCAGCTCTGTAAAGTAAACGCCTAGTCACCTCTCTAGGGACACAGCACACACTTAGTTCATTTCCTAAGCAGAAGAGAGGGACCAAGCAGAATTTGCACTATAGAAGCTCAGTGGTTACAAGTATCAGATACATTATCTCCTTCCCTGAAGATGAATATTATGATTTGCAGTCAGCTTGACACAAAAAACTAGTGCTCACACTAGAACTGATTTACATGATATCCTCTGAGACGAATGCTATCTTTCTATCACCTGGTCAGCAGTAGGGCACTGAACACCATTATCATGTGGTTATTTATTGAAAAGTATGTTAGTAAGCATACAACATAAACATAGTTACATTTCTAGCATACAGTTTCTTTTTCTACTGTGTATACATATTTTTTGCCACAAAACTACTTACTGCTCTTTCATAAGCCTACATTCCCTTCTTCCTCCTTTCTCTTTACTTTCTAGGTCCCTAATTTCTCTCTCTCCCTCTCTCTCTCTCTCTCTCTCTCTGAGTTGTGACCTCAGTGTAAAGCCTGCCTCCCTTTTCCTCCCTTATCTCTAGATTCAATTCTCCATCTTTATTTTTCACTCTCTCTCCCCCAGGATTCCTAAATCAGTGGGTTTCCTCTCACCCTCAAATTTCTTATACCAGTTTATCCCTATCTTGCTTTTTTAAATTTTTCCTTTCACCGGGACTTATTCTCTTCCTATTCAGTCTGAGAACATTCACTGCTGCTGTTGGGAGGTAGGGTGAGGGGAGCCGTGGTGGGAAGCAGGGAAAGAGAGGAGCATGATATCTTCTCCCTGCCTGCCCTTTTGTTCAAGGCTCTATGAAAACCATGAATTACATGGATTCTGGTCATTAGGGCAAAAAGAATAGCTGAATGTATACTTGAGTTCTGCCTATACTCATTTTTTAGCATTGGGATTGCTAGGAGAGGTGCACCAGTAGAGTTTGCTAATACATGGGAACTGTAGCTCATGGTCAGATTGGTACAGATTTGGAGGGGGGGAGGGGGGAGTTGTAGCAGAGGATGCGGCCCTCTTCCTTGGATCTCTTGAGCATATTTTAACAGCCTTTGCAGCAACAGGACATAGGCTGCCATGGTCCCCTTGCTTTCCCTGTGGCAGAATAGGGTGTTGTGTGTTGTGGTTGTGGCACAGTTGACTGTGTAGTTTTGCTCGTAAGTTAGACAGTGGATTTGTATAGGATGGTTTGGATAGGTATGATCCTGTCTCAGGCAAGAGTTTGGACTAGATGACCTCTGGAGGTCCCTTCCACCTTTAATTTTCTATGATTCTATTTCATCGTACATGCCCTGTTCCATTCTTGCTCCATAATTCTCCTAATCACCAGACTATTAGCTATGCTGAAGGACTAAGGTGGGTTTTCTCTCTCTCTCTCTCTCTCATTAGTACTTCCATCCTGGACCTAAGAAAGTTTCAACAAGGCCAGTGCTTCTGAAAAAAAATGGTTTGCGCATTTTCCAATTGAAACAAGCAGAAAAAAACTTCAACCAGCTCTAGTTTCAATATCTAAAGGGGGTATAATGAACAGATTTAAAGGACCAAGATCATCATGCTAATCATTTTCATATTGAACTACTACTTTCCTTATACCTATTGCTTCCCATTTGATGTCAATAGCCCCTAAAAACCTGCTCAGTGGCTTCAAAGGAAAAGAGAAAATAATCCCTTGAGATGTGTGGAACCCCAATGCCTGTGATCAATGCAGTTTTGTCAAATTGGCCTACTACCTGCTCCCTTGGGCACTCTAAATATGGAGAAACGGGCACCCTCCAGCATAACTCTCCATTAGCAAAGCTTCCTATTCACTCCAGCTTTTGCTTAAGGTAGTTGAAGGGGTTCTTTGATTTCTCCTAAGCTTGCACCACATCAAAGTTTTAATTTCTGGGTATTCTAAACATGATCTGTATGCATTTGGAACTTAAATTTGCCACATTTCTGGGCTATAAATCAAATACAGCACAGTATATTCACAAAAACTCCAGTGACTGCGCTGATTATTGTTAATTAATAGGACAGCATCAAGTTAGAAAGAACTTCATTCCCTAGTCATTTCCTGAGCACCCTCACCACTGGTGTTTGGCAAGGCTGTTAAGCAGGGTAAATAAGACAACTCTTAGGCCCACCTCTCATCTCTCTTCTTTCTCTCGCTGATTCTGGCTGTTTTCCTCACAGCTGTTCCATGCTACCGACATGACTAGTCAATGAGTTAATGAGATCAAAATAAGAAGAGTAATTTTAAACTTCTCCTTCATCTGTTCTGCTATCTTGCTAATTCTTCTTCTAAAGCTGACATGCAATTAAATGAGGTAAGCTTCCTAGTGCTCAGCAGCCACAACCAGGATAAGGTAGAAAGGCAAAAGGAATGCCTTTTCTCCTGCCTGACACAATATCCCCAATCCCTCCATCTTCTGTAAAAGTGACTGAGACACACAGACGTGATCATGGTTCTCAGTATTTTGTAAATATATAAACAGGGAGCACTGATATGGGATTAACAAGGTGTAGGGCCAAACAGATTGAGATATTGGCACCTGTTGAATCTCTTATTCTTTGGAAACAAATAAGAATGAAGTGTTTTTTCTTTAACACCTCAGCAGAAGTGACTGCAATCAGACTGAACACCTTGTCATCAAAATACACTGTGAACAGGGTCTTCTGAGAAAACCAACCCAACCCCAACTTTTATAATTATTAGAAGTGTTCACTTTCATTAACAAGGGGGTAATTGTTTCTTTTTTGTAATTTGTTCTGAAGTAAAAGGAGTTAGTTAATAATTTATACTGTACTATGTAAAAGGGGCTGTGAAAAGACTACGGAAGGATTTGAATTAAACAGTCTTTCACCCTTTTAATATCTCACAAGAGATTTTTCTGCACTGGTTCATTTAATTTAGTGGACACAGCAGTGTGGCCCATTGATTGTGGACAAAACTTCTGAAGGGCCTGGTGTGCACTCCTGTTAAAACGTGGGAAGAGAGTAAAGTTGGACGTGAATTAATTTGATTCTGTACATAATTCTTTTTCAATGGGATTCTGTGTCCCATTGCAAAGGCATGAAAAAAGGAGACACTGAGTTTGATTGCTCAATATTCATCTACATTTTCCTCTCTATGGGCACAATATGCTTGGCTTAATTAACTTTTCTCAAAGGTGAAGCAGTGCGCACCATCTGCTGTGAGACAATCACATTTGTATGCCTCTCAGAATAATCCCTTTACTACTGAAACTGCTATCATATAGTAGCCAAAACCAAAACTTTCAAACATTATTGCTTGGAACAGAAACCAAAGTCATTCTGCTCCAGTTGTACAGTGCTGGAAAGATACAGTCAACAGAGAGTGGTGTTTTTAGTAATAACCCACCTCCTTACCCAGTAATTATTTTGAGCTTACTCTCCTTCATCAGCCCACCAAATTAAAAATTCTATATGCTTCGTTTAAAGCCCAGCTCAAGAACAACTGCACAGCGGGAGCATCCTCCAGTTCTCCCACCTCTTAATTTTAAATCAAGGAAAGAAAAGGAAAGTGCTGTATGAAAAGAATCATCAAGTCACTCAAAATCCCAATACGAAATATTGAGGCAAAGTTTAGCCATTTAATTTTTTAATCAAGTCTCAAGGACCACACAGTGCTA
>NW_005842008.1:38772-47678 GCF_000455745.1 Alligator sinensis
GAACTTGCTCTAAAGCTGGGTCATTATTTGATCTTTGTGGCTGGTAATCTGATTATCTCATTGTGGAGGTAAACTTCAGACCCAATCTTGTTAGCAGCTGGCTAGGCTGGATTACTACAACTACTGAGCTGGAAAATGAACTGAGCAGTCCGGCTTTGGCCTTGCTCTCTTTGAGCCTAAGGTTGGCTACTTCAGGGTGTCTACTTTTGTGTCTGAATCAGCACTTTATTCTTGAATCTCACTATGCAGTGTAAACACATTCTCTAATGATAATGTCAAGGCAGGACTTAAAAACACTAGAAGATAAGAGTTTGGAACAGGTAGTGCAGTGTTATGAAACTAGATGGAATGGGAATGTTTAATTAAAGACATTAATGAAGTAAGCGGTGCCTTTCTTTACTTTTATATTCACACCGGACTGAGTTGCTAAAATATGCAAATACTCACAAGAGTTGTGTGGTCCCTGCTTAAGACACTCACAGTTTTGCTTGTGGTCTCATTGCGGCATTGACTGCTTTTACAGTGAATGCACAGCACAGTCAAAGCACAGAAAGTCTTGAAAAATAGCCTGAAAGAGTTCAAAGGATCCAAAAGACAAAAAAGGACTAAGCTGGGATTTTTATGTACACTGAAAAGAAGAATAAAATATAAGTTCCCTAATGCAGGCTGTTATGGCAATGTTACCCATATCAAAGCATTATGGTGCTACGGAAGAGTGTTAAAAATTTTCTTGCACACCATATGCAAAAGAGAAATAGGAACAATTTAGGCCAGCGGTGATTTTGCTACATGAACCATTGAATGCTCTTTTTTGACACACTATTGAGTGAACAAGGAATTCAAAGAGTTTGAACTCGAACAAGTTTTCTGCCTCAATAGGCCATAATCAGCCCCAAAGAACTGAGTACTACTCAGTGTAGTGGTCTGCTCTCAAGGCTAACCATGGTGTTTTTCACTTGCTATTATAATACACATCAAAGCAAGAGCTCTTATGTTGGCTTTCCTCTTATCAATTCCGCTAAAACCTAAAACTCTTTAGGGCTGTTTCTGAAACCCTAAAACAGTGATGCAGCATTCTCAAATAGCAACATCACATCACACACAGTGGTGTGCAGTATGCTGAAATAAATGTATAATCACAGAGCAGATGACTATCACTGAAATAGAAGAAGCCATTACCAGTTTTGTAATGCATACAGAGTTGCATATTCAAACATGCTAGGCTTTAGTAGATTACCCTGACATTTTTTTCCACAATTAATGTGATGGTCTCCTCAGCTCCTTATGCATAAGCAGTAAAAGTTCTGACCCAGCTCTTCAAGCTCTTGCCTCAATGGCAGCAAGGCTAAAATACAATTTTTATATGAACTTCCTCCACTTTGAATTTCTCGTTAACAATACACAAATATGTTATTGAGCACCAAGACAGTTAACTATATTCATAAAAAAGAATTCTCTGTGCAGGTCTATTGACATTGACTGCAGGTTCTTGTAAGTCACTGAATATTTAAAAGAAGAAGCATGGAACTGCTTCATACAGTGATGCAACTCTCTTTTTTCTCATAGGAGTACAAAAATCTATGACATGGTGCCATATTATTAGTATTTATTTTGTATACTCTCTTATTACACAGAAATAGAACAACATAAACTATTTAATCTACCATATTGCATTTTGCTTTCAGAGGAAATATACATCAAAATCATACCACAACCTAGCACACAAAAGCAGGAATATCAAGCAATATAATACCAAGACAACAACTTGACATTTTTTCTACCCAACTCCACTGTATCATTTCACTCACCTATATATTGACAAGACACACGGCTTTCAAAATCCCTCACTGTTTTAGTCAGCAAACACTGATGACCAAATTAAAATATACCCCAGACAAATTGAGATTATGTTCTTATTATACCACTATAAATCAGAAACAACTCAGCCAAAGTTGATGGAATTATTCCATTATAAATCACTGAAAAAAGTGGTATCAGAGCAAGAGCCACTGATTTAAATGGGATTACCCAGGGTGTAAGAGCTGAATCTGGCCCTCGGGAGTTGTACTATCACATAAGGCACTGCCTATTCCTCCCCAGAGGCCAGATTGTAAATTGATTGAGGTTGACAGAAAAAATCCTGTGACTTTAATGGGCTTTGTATTGGGTGCTCTGTTAGGATCATGTGGTATTTTACTTATGACTTTAGACAGCGAGATATTTGGGACAGAGGAGTGTTCTGTACAGTCCACGTGCTAACACTATCTAAAAAAATGTTATGTAGAATATCTTACCTTTTTCTGTGGCCTTTCATCCCAAAATAGGTAGTGAGGAGAGAGGCAAGGAACTAGATGTTATCTCTGTGGCTGTCAGAGACTACTCTGCACTCTAAGAATCCCCAGCAGGAATTTATTTCTGATTTCTACTCTCTTTCTGCTGTCTGAACAACATGGAGGGAGAAAATCTACTCCAAACCTAGTGCTGGTACCTTGATGTTGCTGCAAACTGGACTATTTATAGGCTTTGTAACGGACTCAAGTGAACTATAATGTCACCTGCTTTGCTCTGCATTCAGGTTTTTCTCCTCCACCCCCTCCAGCTAGAATCTACTGCAAATTATTTTTATTTTGTGGTACAACAAAACTTACCAACCTATCTAAACCAGCAACCGTTCCTCCTTCCCACCCTATACTTGTTCCTACCACCATAAGCAACATTTTAGGCACCAAATATTACAATGCAACCCCTGGGTGTTCAGGCTTTAAGTAATTTAGTTGAATACCTCTGTGCCCACCTACTGCTGGATGCATAGAGGAGTCCATACTGGGATCATCTGCCTGGGGCCAAAACTGGGTTATCTTCACTTCCAGCTTAGAAGCTCAGCAAGGAAGGGACACAAAAAAAACTGTGTTGGAGCAGTAAGGAGGAGAGAAATGGAAAAGTTGGGGAAACCTAATTTCTGTGCCCTGGAAGCAATAGGATAAGATGCAGGACAAGAGCCTAAAATATTCACTCCTTTATCCCAAACGGCATGGGAGAAGAGCACATTAGGAAGCTTGTGGGGAGATCTATGGGGAGGGTCAGAGTCTGAGGTCCTATTAAGGGCTTTGCAAATTCAGATCAGTATTATGATTTTTGTTCTCAAGAGCCAGTTGAATTCACCAAGCACAGAGGCAATGTGTTTCCTTCAATTGCTGTTACTTCTTGAAATTCACTGTTGCATGCTGACACAATTTCACCCGTTTTTTTGCTCTTGATTACCCCAGCTAGAATGCAGTGGTAAAAACATGATCAACCCTGGCTAAGAGGAAAGCTCATGTTTTCCTGGACAGTCAAAGGGAAAAGATGTTCTTTACTATATGCATGTCCATCATGACCCACCAACTGTGCACCACTTCAGCAATCTGCAGTCTGATGCCCTCTAGCATTTGTGAAGTTAACATATTAGCAAGGTCTTTAAAATGTTTTCTCTTTTTCTACTGAAATCTCTTCTGTCCTTCCTGTATTGAGCCTGAGTGAACTGCTCTTCACCCATCTGTTAATCTCTTTCACATAAGAAGTCATTTTGGCAGCTTTTCTTCTACTAGTTATGAAATGTTCAAAGTTCAACTAAACAGCATCCTCTTTAACTAAAAATTAATAGCAGCCACTTGCTGAGATCTAAATGTCCACATTTTTAGCCAAATCCTGTGAACACTTGCATGCATAAATAGCGTTATCCATTAGGAGCTTCAACTGAATGACTGTAGGACAGAATTTACAGATGAGTCTGTATCTTATTTTTAAATGACTAAGCTTATCGTTTTATACCTAGCTAGGAAACCATTAAGACATTAAAAGAAACTTGCTATATATACTAAATATTCTGGGTATTCCAAAACAACCGCATAGGAAAAAAAATTACATTATGACTGGAGAGATACTTGTACTGAAATACTTGCTATTTACTTCTGTTCTTCCTGGCAACATAAAAGCTGCCTATCGACGCATATACTTTTGTAATGTACATCTGATACTAGAAAGTTCAAGTTTACAAAAAAAAATCTGATTGCAAAGTAGCTGTGGTATTACTGTAAGCTGTATTGGAGTGAAAGTAATGCAGTATAATTTTTGTGTCTTGGAATCAGTTATTATGTTCACTGCCACCCAGAGTCTAAGGACATAATTCAACACATCCTCACTTACTGGTTCCTGGATGAAAGAAGATGCTCCTAATATATTACCTCTCAGATTTCATTGCAAAATTTCTTACTTTATAGTTTCTGTTTACATGCAAAGAGAAGTTAGATTATGCTTGCCGTGAGTAATACATGTATTGACAGAGGTGCCTTAACTTTCTAATGTAAACCAACTTGAAATGGTTGGCTAGAATGATTTCTACTTGGTTCCAGTTTGACTGAATATCCAGTTGAAGTTATTTGTTAAGCATAACATAACCAGTGGAATATATATACTCCATATATATGATTTGATGTTATATTATTGGTTCCAGTTGTCAGTTCACTTACGGACTAATCCTCACTTTTGATCTCATTTGTTAGAAAAAAAGTATAGAGTATAAACCATAGTATAATAATCTAATCTTCTAAATTGATGTTTCTTTTCTTTTTGCTTACAATAGCATGGATCATCTGAAACATTGCTGGAATAAATGTATCATTTGTCACAAGCTAAAAAACTGTCATCATTAACTTGATTAATCAAATGCTGTTCTTAAAGATGGATTGAAACACAAAATACTCAGCCCAGCGCTATATAACGAAGAGATTAATTTGAAGCGCAAGACAACCAATTTAGTATAACTCTATGCTCATGCTTTATTTAGAAAGCCATCAATTAGTATATTCTCCCTTGATATATTATTTGTTCTTTTTATGCAATGAAAAGGTGATTTGCTCAAAAGTCAATCCACTTTCATTATACATCAAGGGTTAGTTACGTATCTTCTTGCTCTGTAAACTGAAACCTTGACTTAAGAGTGTGCAAAGGAAATTAACTATGGGATAAATTTACAATGGAATTAGTCTTCTTAGGTTGTTGCTAATTTCCTTTCTATAATGTGCTTATAATTCTGGTAGCAGGAGTCACAGCAAGGAAGTCCTAAAAAGTGCTTCATCACTTCATTATGTTCAATAGAGATTAATATGGCCCATATACAGATGCAAACTTCACCCATGAACAAAGCTCCAAAGCCACTTAATCAGCATTTATGTTTAAGAGAGTGAAGAAAGATAAAATGGTATATCATGTTGTCTCTATTTGGTGGTTAGTGAAAGCCACTGGGGCTATGTCATATTAAAAAGGCATTCATTACTAGTGCCTTTCCAAGTATTTGCTATCTTAAACGTTATTAGGATCACAATCCTGAGGAAAACATCAGTTTCTTAAATAAAATTATTCACCAATTTCTGAATACTGTAATACACTAATTACATAAACTATGGATTATATCTACACCTGTGTATATGTGTATATCTGGATAGACATGCGTGTACACACAGGTTTGTATACATATGGTAAGATAGTAATATCTTAGAAAAAGATTCTCCAAAATAAAGATAACTAGAACAGCCTTGAGGAAATAGAATGTTTTATATGATATTGTTCCACACATTTTTGATTAATCAGATCTAGCTATTTTCCTCTATCAGAATTTTAATTTAAAAAACTGATAGTAGTACTTTGCCTCAATTCAGTGATAGGAATCTAAAGAATACACTTTCTTCCATAGTTAAGAAACCTACAGACTCTCCATAGACACACATACACACATACTTTTGGTTCTACTAAGACTTTTTAAAATGTTAACTTATCAAAATACACTAGAGGAAAAAGAAACCGCATGGATGTAACCCCCTACTAATGAGGCACTAATGCATAATTATTATAATACACACACTTCTCTCCACAGAGGAATATTTATAAACACTGGAACAGTCTAGTTTGCACTAAAGTCTTATGTACAAATTGTTTTTCTCTTGTGGTTTGTATTTTTTCCTTTTATTGTGGTAATTTAATGAATTTCATAAGTCTGTACTCAGTCATTTAAAATACTGAAGAAGCCTGTGCCTTTACTGTTGCTTCCTTAAATAAAAATATAAAGACAAAACACTAAATGAAATTAAAAGCATAGCTATTATTATTCTATCATCCTGGTTTGATCTTCTAAGTTTCATTGGGTGTACTTTGAAAGAGAACAACCAGGGAGCTATTTAAGAAGGACTTGATTTAAGCTATGATAAGGAAACAGGTTACACGTTCTAGGACTTACCTGGTAAAGCAATACTTCTATCAATATACATATATATATTCCTCACATTTATCTTTTTTTTTAACCAAAATATAAGTAAAACCCTTACTCATAGGGGTTGTCCCAAAAAGACCAACATGAGCAAGGATCGTTTTCTTGATGGAGACTTCCAGGATTGAACCTAGCATCTCTTATTTTATATACTGTCATATCCTAAATATGTGGGTCTGCCAATATTCAGCTCCAGGCTGAAAAGTGAGAAATGACCACATGCATATTGTGTCTCAAAGATGCTCAGATCAAATTCACTTAGATTGTACACAAAAGAAAACTTCCAGCCCTGCAAACTCAGCCTTGGAGTTAAGTGAAATCACTCCACTAAATTCTAACTTACTAAACATTGTACATGATAAAGAGTCTACTGGCCAAATTGTTCTCTCAGTTACACCATTTCATATCCAAGGGCTTCAAGGTAGGATGTGGATAAGAGTTTCTATGAGTCAACAAAAAGAAAAGACCAAATCTTAAAATGCTGGAATAAGAATCTACAAGGTATGGACACTACCTGGAGAAGTAGACTGAAAATGAAGAAAGTACTAACATGATGTCCCATACGACAGGGTTTATGGACAGGGTTTGGATGATGATATTGCCAAAGAAGATTGAGAAAGGGGAGTGATCAAGGAAGGTTATGGAAGGTCTTGTAGAGGAGAGTTCAGTTTTGGTCCATATAGACTTCAAGCTCATAGTGAGACGTACAGGAGATGTTGAAAAGAGGCCAAGATTGGTGGTTGAGTTAACATGAATTGATAAAGTCATGAAAGAAGAGAGAGAAATGGAGGGGCCAAGGACAGAGATCTGTGAAACCCCCACAGAGAGAGGGACAGGAAGAAAGGGGATCCATTGAAAAATACATAACAACAGCAATCCGGAGGTGGGAGTGGGGGTAGGAGGAGAACTAGGAAAGCACTGATTTTCAGAAGGCCTGGGAATAAATGACAGACTGGGTCAAAAGGTTGGAAAAAGACAGGAAGATAAATAGGCTAAGATTCTCTTATATTTCTCCAGAAAGGGGTCATCAAGGGCCTTGATAAAACAAGTTTCAGTGGACTAGATCAGAGGTTTCCAAACTGTGGTCCGCAAGCTCCATTCAGGGGGTCCACAGAAAGGTTGTGGAACAATTGAGAATATCTGTACTTGTAAAGTAAGACTACTGATATTAAGATATAAGTTGTGTGCTTTGATTTGTAGAACAAAAAAAAGTTTAAGTGCTCTACCAAGACCCTCAGCAATTTTCAAGTGGTCTGCAAGAAACAAAGTTTGAGAACCACTGGACTAGATAGAGCAGGAAACAGATTAGAACGGGATTAAGAGGGAGCTGTGAAAAACCCAAAAGAGTAGCTGTACATGGTATATACAGGAAGGAACAAAGGGAGTATATTAAGGGAAGGAGCTAGAAGAATGTAGGATAATGAGGTCAGAGCATAGAAGAGGATGGGATCAGTAGGCATTTGGAGAAGTCATGAGTGAGAAACTCAGTAATCAGGGAGAAATTGTACTGGGGAGGGGAAAAAGGAGAAGATGCGGAGTCAGATCACTCTTAACACAGTCCATCATTCACTCCGCCATCTTCCAAATACCTGCCCTTTCTTAGGTCTCCTCCTAACTCCATGACTGATGCCACAATGTCACTGGAGGCAGAAGAAAGAAGGTGGGGTCCAACTTGGAGAGGAAGTCACAAAAAAGAAGGGAATTTTGAGAAGGGGGTATTTGGTTGCAAATAAGCACCTGAGACCATGTGCCAGGAGACAATGAAGGTGGGAAGGGTACTACTATTTAGATAGGAAAAAGACAGAACTGAAGGAGAAGGTGTAATCTGTAACAGAGGAAATCTGCATGGTTGTATGACTTTCTCCAGAAGCATTCAGAAATCCAGGAGCAGGAGCATTATTTCCCCAGGTTTAGTGGTATTCTTAGGCATTCTCTGCAGCCCAGATCTTGCTCAGCAGATGCTGACCCAGAACAACTCAGCTCTGCAAACCTCTTAGGCTATGAAGCCATGAATCCAGGTCAGAATTACACACTAGGCCTGTGTGAAGCAGCTAGTATTCGCTTCTGATTCAGATTCGGCCAACTGGGGGAACGGTGATTCAATTTGGTGATTCAAATCACTGTCCTGATTCGATTTGTCTAAATCTGATTCGGAGATTTGGCTGCTGCCAAATCTATGAATCTCTGAATCAGCCAGGCCAAGCCCGTGCCCTGCCACTCTCCCAGCCCAGCAATGACTTCCCTGCCTGTCCCAGCTCCCGGCACTTGGGCGAAAAAAAGCCCCAGCTCAGCCCCCCGATTCCTCCTGCCCCCCACTGCCTCACACTGCATGGGGGGCTCTGCAGAAACCCCCCTTACTCCCCCAGCCCCATGCTGGGTGCCCTGCCCAGGCCAGCTCCGGCCCTTTAAGAAAAAAAAAAAGAATAAAACCCCGAACTCACCACTCCTGCCGGCAGGGGGCAATCCTTGCTGCCCCCCACTGCCCCACACCATGTGGGGGGCTCTGCACGAGGGGTGGGCTGGGGGAGCGAAGGGGAGGGTCAGGGGGCCTGTGGCAGAGCTTCCCATGCAGTGTGGGGCAGTGGGGGGCCAGCAGGGATCGCCC
>NW_005842008.1:47732-65874 GCF_000455745.1 Alligator sinensis
TGCAGCTCCCTGCTGCAGCCACCGGGGATGCCCAAATCATCAAAGCTCTCCGAATCTGTTCCGAAGGTTCGGAGAGCTTTGAATTGATTCGGACCTTTAAATTGGTCCCCTGATTCAATTCAGATTCAGAGATTCGGCCACCAAATTGGGCCAAATCTCCTCCGAATTGAATCACCAACCGAAGCTTCGCACAGCCCTATTACACACTCCACCCAACCTGATTGCATCATTCCAGGGTAATTTTACTCATAGAAGTAAAAGTCATTTCTCCAGAACTATTGTCATTCAGCTGGCGATGAAAACTTAAGCCGCATGAGAAAGAGTCTTTCCACATGACAGCTCTGCAACAAAACTCAGCCAGAGAGTAGAATAGTATGCCATTAAACAGAATTTAGAGCCCACATGACTACATAGGGAACTAAGCCCCACTTCATTTAGAGAAACTAACCTCAGTTGTAGCCCTGCCCTGTCAGTTGGTGAGCCTACTTCCAAGTAACAATGAATGGTGAAAGTCACCAGCTTCGGAGATCAAACACCAGGAAAGCTCCCATCCTGGAAAGGGTAGATTAAAGGGAAAGCCTCATGTGTGGCATAGCTCCTGCACTTGAGATGGTAGTGTAACTCATTTAATTACACAACTTTTCCAGCTTTTGACAATATCATCTGTGAATAACTCTGTGGCACCTCTGAATCCACCATCTAATAGCCATCATCCCCATCTTGTTTCTCAATCCATACCCATGATGTATTTCACCTGTATGTCACCTGACTAGTTCCTTGGTGTGACCTTGACTGTTCAACCTTCCTATATACTCTATATACTCAAGTCTGTATGTCATCACCTTGGCAATGTGACCTGTATCTACCACTTGCTAGCATCTGAAAAGCATAGAAAAACAGGGCTGGAAGGGAACTAGCTAAACTCTCTGCCCTAAGCAGGATCTCTTCTGTCTAAAATGTTCCAGACAAAATTAGTCTAATCTACCAGTAAAACTTCCAACAACAGAGATTCCACAACTTCACTAGGTAATCTATTCCAGTGGTTCATCACCCTCACAACAAGAAAGTTCTTCCTACTATCTAACCTAAATCTTCCTTGCTGCAATTTAAACATACTACTTTTGTCCTGTCCCCTGCAATATAGGTAACAAAGGATTGCCATCCTCTTCATAACAACCCTTTTTGCATTTGAAGACCCTTACTGAATCTCTCCTCAGCCTTTTCTTTTCTAGACTAAATAATCTCAGTCTTTCCACCAAACTCCCAGTATCTTTTCTAGGCCTCTAATCATTTTATTACTGTCTTCCAGATTCTTTCCATTTTTTCCACATCTTCCTTAAAGTTCCTTACAGCTCAACTTGCTGCAGTTCCAGGAACATGTGTAAAAACAGCATCCAGGTGCAATTAACTCCAGTGAGAACTGTGCTGGAATTTATTGCTTTGCTTTAATATGTACATGTGGATGTGTTCTGTATCTCAGTTTCAGCTGTGCATTCATCTCCTTTCACTTTGACTTTTACAACTCCCTATTCCACAGGCCTCAAGACTCCAGCAGCACATAGATACAGGTCTTCTCAGGAAAGAGGGTATTATCCCATTTACACACACTGCTGGTTCCCCATGCATTTCACAATCCAGTTTAAAGATACCATGTTTAATAACCTTCTCTGCTCAGAAAGTTAGAGGACATTCTCCACACTTTCCCACAAAGTCATCTTCCTCTCCAAAGCCCCTTTGGCTAAAGCTTCTCCTCTCTAAAATAGCCTGTACCTTTTAGTGATGCAGCTCTTGGCAGCATTTCAGTTTTCAGTTAAAACATTCCAGTTCCATTTTCTTTAGTCCTCTTCCACTCCTTTTGTTCTCTGCCATTGGCTACTTTAATTCTGTATCTGCATCACTTAACTGTGTAAAGCAGGGGTGCTCAATCTCTGGCCCATGAGCCAAATGCAGCTGCAGAGCCATAGGTATCTAGCTTGTGGGGTTCCCCACAGGTTGGCAAATTTGGTGGCAGAAGGGTGGTGGCAATAAAAAAGGCCACACTCCCTGCCTTGGGGTTTGGGGAACCCCAAACCCCAAACCTCATGCAGCAGGCTAGGGCCAGGCCACAACCCCACTCATGCAGATGGATGGGGTGGGCCATGCCTCCTTTCCCCCATGGGGCCAGGCAGAGCTGGCCTTAGGGATGGGCAACGGCCAAAGCACCTTGGTCAGGGGGGACACCAAGCGCACACACACGTGAGCAGCCTGCGCTCACAGCAGCAGTCTCCCCTCCACCCTACCCCCAACTGATCCCCAGCCTGGCCTGCTGCCCTCCTCCTACTGCTGCTCAGGAAGAGCCAGGCTAGGCACATGCAGGTGGAGTGGCACCTGCTCCAATCTGCCTGCCTTGCTTCTGCACAGCAGCAGGTACCTCCCTGCCTGCCTGCCTGGCCCATCATGCCACTCTGCCTCCCTACCGGACTGTGCCCTCTGCCCCTGTCCACTTGCCTCTTTCTGAAGTAGTGCCACTAACTTGGAGAAAGTTCGCCCAGGGTGCCATTTTCCCTAAGGCTGGCTCTGGGCCCGGGTTGGAGTTGGCTCAAGCCTCCTCTCCTTCCCATCTGCCTGGTCAGGTCAAGCCCTCTTCCCCCATAAGGCTGGGCCACACCTCCTCCCCCGTGGGGCCGGGTTGGGGCTGGGCCACACCCCTTCCCTCTGCAGCACCAGATTGGAACTGGGATGACCCCTGCCCCATCTATGTGGCTGGATGGGGTCCTGCTGTGACCACCCTGGACCAGATTGGGACCATCAGCTGAATCTGACCTGTGGACAGCCTGAGCACTGCCCATCTGGCCCACTTTTCCAGCTTTTGACAATATCATCTGTGAATAACTCTGTGGCCCACTAGATCCAGATTTCAAACATCCTCAAATTGTGTAGCATTGAGATCCATTTTGGGCATATTTTATTATAAACATAGAAGCCATTTGTAAAAATCTAATCCAGAGTGAGGGTCACGTTTAGGACATATGCCCTCTCCAACAAAGCTGGAGAAACAGTTTGGATCTGGGATGTGGTTTGGGCCCAACTGTACTGCTAATTTTAAAAAACTGCAATGAATATTCAAATGTTTCTGAAATATACCAGTAGAGGGTAGATTTGAGTCCTTTCTGGAGCCAAATGAGTTAAGATAGCTAAATTAACAAAACATTCATGATGTGTCAATTAAAGCTGAATATAAATTAATTATTTTACATTTAAAAAGGAAAAAAAAGAGACATACATTTACTTTATGGTATACCTTCAGTTAGCACCTTAAATTGCAATAAAGCTTACTTTCTTGAACTTCAAACCCATTTAACTAGATTCAAGTTATGGATCACAGTAAATAATGTTAACTAGAGAAATATAACAAGGGGAGAGAAATTAGGACTATAAAAAGCCCACGTGGAAAATGTAAAACATTAAACCACTACACATTTTTCTGTTGCCTAAGTGTGCTTCACTTGAGGAAACATTCTCCATCACCTTGACAGCATGCTTTCTTTCTAGATTCTGAAGTTTATTTACCTGAATTATTAATGCTGCTTTTGTTTGTAGCTATATCTTAATTTTCTTCTTTTCATTCACCTGTCATGATTGTTTTGATTCACATCTCAGGATGATGCACAAAATATTTCTTTTGGAAACACTGTAGTGTCACCAGTATTTTTGCTCTGTTAACAGATCATTCTGTCTTCACAGTAAAACCAGATCATTTCACTTTTTTCATGAAAACTGTCAATCACAGAGATTATACTTTAAATTTATTGAGTGGATAAAAGATAGAATTTAAACTACATATCATATGTCAGCTGAGAGTATATGGTGCACAGCAGTACGGAAAGCAAACAGTTCACTTTTTCCCCACTAACTGAAAAATGTGCCCACAGCAGCAAATCAGATATCCAGGAACAATTAGTAACACTTGTCACAAAACTATTTTGCATATCATTCTGAGTAACATCTCTGTGCTACTGTGTTTATTATTTTGTGAAAAGCACCAAAAAACTGTATTTTTATTAAGTGTTATTTGCAGCTCTTTTTACTCAGACTGACACTGGAAATCCTGAAAGTACAAGGTAAATGTATGTTTAAATGTTATTTTTATACAGAAGTTTCACTGAGGAAAATGCCAAATAAAAATTAAGGTAAGGGATTATAGTTATTAAGAAATGTCAAATGAACGTTCTCTAGCCCTACTGTTCAGAGGGGGAAAAAGAGATTTTTTTTCTTGTTCCTTTTAAAATATGCTCTAAAGTTTTTCTTTAGAGAAAAAAGTA
Organism: Alligator sinensis; assembly: GCF_000455745.1. Lineage (NCBI taxonomy): Eukaryota > Metazoa > Chordata > Crocodylia > Alligatoridae > Alligator > Alligator sinensis. Next base: position 52,034 of record NW_005842008.1, read on the forward strand.
GAAAGAGCATTTACTTACCTAGAAGTTGCTTGAAACTCTTTTTTTTGTACAATGTCTACCAAAGTCTTGTACAAAAATCACACAGATTCTACTGAAAGAGCAATATTGGGAGACCATATGTACAAACACCAAACAGTTTCAAACAGACTAGGCTCATTGGGAAAAAAAAAAACTTTTTTTTTCGCCTTTGATTTCTTTCAGAAGGATAAAATGAAAGGGACAGTGATACATATTTTAAGCCCTGTGAATTCACAATGGGGCTTTAGAATAAAGAGGTAAAAACCTTTGAACTAAACAAAGGTCCATCACAGTGCACTTCTTTTTCACAAGCATCTTATAAAGGAAATTATGCTAGATAGAGGGACCAGCTGGCTTTTGCCACTACACCTCTTCTGATACAACACAACAGCATCATTTCCAGCCTCTATCAATCTACTGTATGCCATGTCATTGACTCCTCTTGGACCTGATCTCTTATCTCATATAGTTGTTTTTCGTTGAATGCCCTGTGAAAGTATCCACTCATGGGCTTACATCTGAGTGTCTCTTTGTACTACCCAAAGCCTGTAGTCTAGCAGCTGCATTAAGTTGATTAAAGTGGTACCATAGACAGTTACTTAGGCTCTTACTCTGTCCTTAGATTAAAGACAAGAAAGCCTCCTTCTCATAAGGTTTTTTTGCAAAACTGCAACTTTCAAAAGGGTCAGCAAAAGACAAAGGCTCTTATAAGAGAAGGAAAGAGGCTTTTATAACAAATGATTTCTAATTGCTCCTTTGTTCAGAAAAGGCAGCAGTTATACTGTCTGAAACATAACAAGCCATCAGCATTTCATGATGGAAAGCTTCTATGGAAGGATCCTATGAAAGGGCTCTATATGAGTTCCAATAATTTCCAATAAATTACTTGTTTGAAAATAGCTCCATATTTAATCACTACTAATTCTGAAAGGAAAGTGAACTGGTAGACAACTATTTCTATCCATACATAATCACTTATATTAATTGACTAGCTATAGAAGCTGTGTGAGAATAATTTTCATTTTGTCTACTGTAGGGGCTTCTTTGTTTGCTTTTTTGCATTGTTTGGGGTTGTTTGTGCCCATGACATTTTGTACCTTTTATCAAACAAATCCTAGAGATAAAGCTGTAGAGCTAGATTATGATAGCATGTAATCGCAGAGTCAACAAAGTTATGCTGATGGAGAATCCTGCGTACATAACAACAACAGAGGCTGCACTTGCAACAGAAGCCACGCAGGACTATCTATGACTCTCTCACAAAGGAACCATTTTCCATGGTACCTGTTAGCATCAGCCATTTTTCTGTAAATTTACTTATTAATAAACAGTACTATTCTCAGAATCAGTTTACTTATATAATAAACAAGAGTAACATTCAGACTTTCTGTAAATTGGGGTGTGGGGATGTGTGAACATGTGTGTAGGATGTGTAGATATGTGCACATGGACATCATGTTATACATTTATAGAAAATGGTGATCCAAAGCTCATTAAGTTAATGTTGAATTGTCATATAATTGTAACTTTCTATGGTCTTGACGTATGAGCCTCCACCCATGCATGATGACAGAGACCATAACTGGTCAGCATTGTGTCCACCTTGTGACTGGTCCTGTACTTGTATGGAATTATGGCTATATTGCAACAGTATTTGTTGTATAGATGTTAGCATATGTTAGCTACGTATACATACGCATACGTATACATACAGCAGGGGTGTAGGTTGTAGCCGTGTTGGTCTAAGGACATAGGCAGACAAGGTTCCTTGGGTGCATCTGATATCTTTTATTAGACCAACCCAAATAGTTAGAGAATAGTTATTAAGCAAGCTTTCAGGCCTGACGAAGGGTTTTTGAACCTGAAAGCTTGCTTAATAACTATTCTCCAACTATTTGGGCTGGTCTAATAAAAGATATCAGATTCACCCAAGGAACCTTGTCTGCCTGTGTATACATATATGCATATGTGTACATGTTAGCATAGTACATTTATAAACTAAGGACTAGATTATGTTTGGTCCCTGCCCAGTATTCAAAAGTTCTAGAGGACTCCAGGTGTCCCTCCTCATTTTGTAATGTAGGAGCTGGACAAGAGTACCTTTTTGTCTACACACCTGTGCTCAGACAAACATTGCTGATCTCCACAAAGCAAATGAGAAAAGACAGCATGTGGAAATACAGCCATAGTCCTAGCCCCATCCATTCTCCCCCATGCTGGCCAGTGGAAGTGGACAGCGACAAAGAGTAGTATGTGTTTCACCCTCTAATGCATAGCACAATGTCTGCACTTTCCAGCATCCTGAGGAAAGCTCCTGCCTTGCAGTCACACACAGACTGCTCCCAGAGATCTAGCCAGGATCAGGCACTTTCATGCTGCCCTTTAATGTACATCTGGGTTCACAGTTTAGGGCTAAATGTTTCCTCCCATGACACAATTCTGTGAATATCAAATAAATGAAATAAAAGACATGTCAGTGACATTAAGAAATTCCAGGAAGCATGGCATAGAGCACAGTTACTTAAAAGATTCACTTTGTGTGGTGGTATCCAGATTTCAGACACAAAATGTTCATGCTAGAGATAGCATGTGTCATGTAATGTCATTTTTATCATGCTAAGTAAATCAGCTGAGCAGGCAATAATAAGTGCAATGCAGTTGTTCATCATTGAGTTTGACCCAGTCCCTAAAATTCTTAAAATTAAGTTATTCTGTCATTTTTTAAAAAATATTTCTTCTAACAGTACCTTATTTGGACTTTATTGAATGCAGCAAAAGGTTGCGAGTCATTGTGAAAGATTCCAGACTGGCAATACCAATACATTATGTCCTTTATTAAATTTCACAGAATGTGAATGGCATGAGACACAACACGAAAATCTTCCAATCAAGAAGGTATCAGACCTGAACTGAATGCTGTGGCGGGCCAGTAGGGGGCACTCCTGTGCTGAGCTGCCTGCTTCACTATGCCTGGTCAAAAACCAGGCTTCAGATACTTCCCCAGGGGTGCCAATTTCTGGCCGACCCCCTTCCTGGAACTCACCTGCAAATTTGGGGTAACCGCTGCCACCACCTGGACTCAGGTCTTTGTCTGGACTCTGTGCCACCTGGGATACGCAGGCCCTGTAGAGCCTGGGGTTGCTTAACCCCAGCAGGATATATCTGGGTGCTTCTTATAGCCTGAAGCATAGAAAGTTGCCTCCCTTAGTCAGCCAAGTAAAGGGAGTAAGGCCAGCCTAATCCCTTCTCAAGCATGTACAACCAGGCTGGCTATATTGGATTGCTTTATTGTAGAGAGAGTTAGGCATAGGCAACATGTAGGAGGGGTACAGAGGAGCATGTGCCCCCCCCTGAGATTGGCCACTGCCAATGCTGCTGCTGGTGCCTGCGGGTGGTTACTGCTCACCACCCCTCCCCCCACCTGCCACCAACACTGCCGGGGCCGACTACAGGCAGTCCCCACTCAGCCCACCCTCACCCCTCACCTCCAATGTCACTGTGGCCACCTGTAGGCAGTCCCCACTCAGCCCACCCTCGCCACCAGCATCACCACCTGCAGGCAGTCCCTGCTTGCTGCCGCCACACCCCTGCTGCCTTTGCCACCACCACCTGTGGGTGGTCGCCATGTCCCCCCAGCCTTAGGAGGTACGAGTCATTCATGGGCATGGGGAGAGCTACAAGTTACAGAAGTAGCAAAAGAATAACCATGAGCAAACAGAGAGGCTTGGCAGCCCTTTGATATGCAACTACAGTACATTAATGTAAATTCCTTCTTAGGTTTCTGGTAAGTTACTGACTTCCACATCCTGAGTATGAGAAAGAGAGCTGTGGAGGTCCACGCTTCTGTGTGTGAGTCCTAAAATGTCCAACCTCCTTTTTCCTGGAGGGGACCCTCTTAAACAGCCCTTCTGACCTCACCATCTGTACCCACTCAGGGACAGGTGTAATTTGATGCCAGACAATCAATTTGAAAAACATCACAGTTACCTAGAGGAGTAATATGGGCTTAAGTCCCTGCCCCTAGGTCATGAGGTCAGAGCTCCAAACAATCACACTCTCTTACCTGAAGTCAGTCACATATGCATTAACCTGGGGCAACCAGGTTCACAGACATGCGAGAAGACAAAGAAAGAGGGAAAGAAAAAAAAAGAGTCTGGGAATGGAGTTCTTTCACAAATGCCCCTTCAGACTTGCCCCTTGAGCCTCTACCTGAACCTGCCATCAGAACTGTCAAGTGTAGTGCCCTGTGAACACTTTCTTGTTAGGAAAAGGGCTGAGACCACTAACTCCTTCTGGCAGGCCCTCATGCAGCCATCTAGCAGTATAAATTAAGGTGACTACTAGAGCTATACTTGTTTCATATAGGTTACATGAATTTAGCCTAGCAGGGTTTAACTAACAGTGGTTGGGCACGTCTACATGTGTGCATTTACTGTGCAGTAACTGAAATTAGCAAGCAGTATGGGTGGGGGGCTCCAGTCCATCCACCCTCCACTCCAGATCTGGCTGGGCAAGCCAGAGCTCCCTCCCTTCCTTACTCCCCACCCCCTATCATGAAGACAGCACTAGGCATGGGGCAGGGCTGGGCTGCATCAGGTCAGATGCCTGAGCAAACAGAAGTTAATGAAGGTGCTCTGCTTTGGAGCGCTGTCATCTGAAACTTCATATAATGAGGGTTAATTGGTTGTGTGATTAGGGACGCTAAAGTACTCTGCAACTGTGCACCTCTGTTAGGGCATGGCTGTAGAACGCTTTCAAGGGGCTGCTTGTGCAACCAATGTAACTTCTGTCTGTGCCCTGCATGACAAGTAGCACATCCTGAGGGACTTCTTGGTCACGATACAGTTGCCAGTTAATTCTGTAGTTCCTCCATGAAAGCTTCTGACATCTTACCTGCTAGGGAAGGAGTAACAAAGCAGTGCTCCTTTTGAGGCAGCGGGTGATCTTCTGGCTCCCAGCAGATCTATGCTTGTGCTTCTTATATATTGCCCCTTGACGCACTTGCAAAGGACAGTATGAGGGCTAGCTGGCACTCATGAAGACCCAAGGAGATCTAGAGGGAACAGGGAGACCCAAAAAAAGGATAAAGGCTTAAATTGTCACCAGGTATGTATTACCACCTAGTGGGAAGGAGAAAGAGAGGAAAGTTGCTGTAGAACAAGCATGCACCATAAGCTGGTAAATGTCGTAAAGAGTCAACTGATGACTCCTCTGGCATGAGGAAATCCCTGCAGGATGTAAAGCTAACACAAAATGAGCTTTTACCGCCTCCTTTCCTCCAACTCTGGCCAAGAAAACTCAGTAAAGAGGTGTGATCCCTGGCCAGTATAACATTCCATAGGGAATCATTAAAACTGTGCAAAATAGAGCATTTTCAAAGCTGCTCTAAGTGGCAGCCATATCACTCCTAGTTATCCTGAAGCACAAAAGTTGTCCATTTTTTTTCTGCTGCTTTTCTATTTCCTGTGACACATGAAGTTCAGTTGGATCTGGGGATCCTGGCTAGACAGTTTTATATGAAGAGTGCCTTTTCCTATCACCCACTTATTTTGCATTTCACACCTTCCTGCATAAATTCCTTTCAGATGCAGCATAGCTGGTACACAGAATTTTAGTGAATCAGGTTCCTAGTTTTTATTTTAGTCTGAAAGAGAAATGTGATGATACATACGCATGTGTAATGTAGCACAAAGGCATGCTTACTGAGGCATACAACCAGGATGTGTCAGTTAAAAAAAACAAACCTGTTTCATCCCTAGCCATATATTAGAAATTGTACCCAACTGTTTTTAGATCAGGGAGAAGAACAGTGCTTTTATGGAAGTACAGATTTGTGTTATAATCTGCACCTTGTTGTGCAAGGTTTCCTACAGGGTATTCAATTGCAAATGATAAAAGCTCTGTATATATTATGTGTGTAAAAGAAATAAATAGAGCAGCTTTGAAATTTGGTAACCATTATTTTTCCTAAGTCTCCAACATTTTCTTTTAAAGAATTCTTAATTTGCAGCCACTGAGAGACTGTAGGAATGAACATTGAGAAGGAAGCTACTCTTCTACTGACACATTCATGTAAATATGTTACCTAAAAAAATCCTTTCCATTTCTACCAGTGAAATGGCTACAAATGGGCTGCCATTAACTTTTGTTACTTGAGTAGGTGCCTGTAAAGGGCCAGGTGGTGTTTATGCAGATGAATGAGCATGTTATAATGTGTTCTTCCTTTTGGATAAAACATTAGCGTATCAGATGTGACAAATCAGATGTTCATCTTCCGCACTCCTGCATTATTTTACATTGAGAATTAGATAATGTGCTGGCTTAGCTTTTTACTTAAGGTTTTTTTCCCTCCTTTTCCTTCTTGAGAATAAGTTTATATATAAAGTTCTCCCAACACTGTGCATAAAGATAGTCTCACAGCATGTCTAACTGGCTAAGTACTATGGTAATCGTAACATTTAGAGGTATCATGCTTTTCATTAGGCAAAAAGTATACCTTGCCAAACACACAACATTACTGTTGTGAACCAAACATAATGTGATTAAATTCAATGGAAAGATTTTTAAAAATGAAGCTTTCCTACTAAGGCACAGGTCATTCTCACCTCTCCAAAATAACTAAAAGATCAATAGTAGATTATATTACAATATATTACAATATATATTACAATTAGAGATGCACAATCAATTTTCACTTCAGTGGCAAAACCAGAAAAAATGTAAAAGGGTTAACCCAAAATGAATAAGCTCTAGTTTTCTCACTAAAGCAAAGCCTGAAAAACATTTTGATTTTTGAGTGACACTTTTTTTAAATTAAATTTACCTAAACATCATTTTGAAATGAACAATCTCAGGATTTCATTTTTAAAATGTTGGACTGGAAAGTTTAATTTCTTTTCCAGTTTTATTTCTGTTTTTTAGCTGAAATCTTTTGTAGAATTCAGTGTGGCCTCACAATAGTTTTAGACACCCCAACCTGAAAGTACACCAAAAATGTCCTTACTCATTCTACTACATAGTGATATGGCAGCTTAAATTAGGGGTGTGCAAAGTGGGCCCTATTCAATTCAGATTTGGCCTGAATAAGGGACGGCGATTCGATTAATTGATTCAGATCACTGTCCCTGATTTGATTTGGCTGAATCCTAATCTGAATATTTGATGCTGATTCGGAGAATCAGTGATTCGGACATAGACACAGCTTTAAAAGTTTTTTTCTACATACCTTGAGGTAGCAGGTGCAGCTCATGATTGCTGCGATGCTGGGGTGCATGGAGCATCCTACACGAGTGCAGAGGGGGTGGGCAGCATGCTCCCTGGCAGACTCAGAAGTGAACTGGAAGTACTTCCAGTCAACTTCTGGGTTCACTGCTAAGTGCGCTGGGGGGCCCCCGGTGCCCCCTTGCTCAGCAATCGGCCGCAAGGGAACACTGGGTGGCCCCCCGGACCCAGGAGGCACCAGTCAACGAGCTGGGGGAGCATGTGCGGGGGAGGGCACATGCTCCCTGGCAGACCCAGAAGTGGACTGGAAGTGCTTCTGGTCCACTTCTGAGTCTGCTGCCAAGTGCACTGGGGAACCCCCCGTACTTCTGTGACACACCCCATGTACCCCAGCATCACAGCACTCACGAGCCCCTGCTACCTTGAGTTATGTAGAAAAAACATTTAAAGCTGTCTCTATGTCCGAATCTTTCTCAATCTCTCCAAATCGATTCAGAGGGTTCCGATTCAACTTGGAGAGATTAAAGAGTCCTCTGATTCAATTTGGATTTGAAGATTCAACCACCGAATTAGGCCAAATCTCTGCCGAATTGAATTGGGGACTGAAGCTTTGCATAGCTGTAGCTTAAATGATCTTACCATTAGAGCAGTTGAAAAATGTCTATCAAACAGATTATTTGATGGATTTTTCAATATTCAAATAAATAATATGATTATTTTTGTCACTATTTTTCCTCTTGCACTTTACATTGTTATTTGGGGCTGGTCCCTGTGTTTTGTGTTAGGCTAAGAAAGCTCATCTATGTTCCACCCAAAAAAGCAGGCTGGTCTACAAGGAAAAATGTAACCTCACTTTAACCAAGGTATGAGTAAGAATTGTAAGAGTTTTCATTGTATAATAAATTGTATACATTTCTAAGGTTTGGACCCAAATGCATCCCAATGGAGTTGCATCATTACAATTAATTATGAACATTATTTCCAGAATCAAGTAAAATTGGTACTCAAATATAACGATAATACAAGTAGAAAATATAAATCTGAAGCACAAGAATAGACAGTCAGTATAATTAATGCACTTAGCAGTCAATGTAGTTGAATATGAGCTTTAACATGTGCAAGCTTCCCAGATTTCAGAAAAAGATTGAAGGAGACAGTTGGTGAATTTTGACTTGAATGCTGCTCCACCACAGAGCATGAAATGAAAGAAGCAATGGAGTCAAGATAAAGTAAAAAAAGCAAAAGAGGACTGGTCAAGAAAGACATTTAGATAGAGACCATGGAAGACATAGGAGAAAACTGTATCTGAGACAAGAAAGGGGGGGATGAGGAATTAGTTCAAAATGAGAACGGGGAACTAATTGAGTGTGAGGTAAGAGAAGGAGGCAGAGTACAGTTTTAAAAGGGGAACAAGGTGGTCAGAGAGTCAGAAACAGAAACAGTGATGAAAATAGGAATACTGACATCACTGAGGACAGTGTTTTGTGAGCACTGCTGGTATGTTTCAAAGCGGGTCACCAGGAGATGCTTTTTGCAACTTCATTTGCATTCACAATGAAAGAGCATCTAATCTGACTCCGTTTCATAGTAATAGATAACCTCATCTTGTCCTGCAATGTTTTCCCCTTTTCTCTATACTGGAAGATAGAAAAACTGTACCAGAAAAAGATATTCTTCTCTTACTATAGTAGAGGGGCAGTTACAGATTTACAGTTTCACTTTGTTTGAGCAACATCAAAAAAATAAAATGTTACTGCTCCAGCTAAATGTCTAGATCATTTCTGTCTACATTTTCTAGGCTCTATGCTTAAATGTATTTGAAATCAAGGCTGGAAAATAATTTCTTACAACTGAAGACAGCAGCTTTGGTTCCTGTAGTTGCACTGCTTTATCCAAGGCTGCTAGGATAAAACAAAACTGCTTTGGAACAATATTCACAATACCTGTGTGGTCTCAACATAAGATGCCACACAGGTAGATATCTCCATGTAAACACTGTAATAAGGTCCAAAAGAATATCTTAAATTAACCTTGTGGTCGCAAGAGAGAGGATAAGTGACATACACACTAACCATTAATTTCCATTATACTAAGTTTTACACTGTTCTTTCATATGTACCCCATTCTCATAATGTTGATCTTGGGAATTGGTAATGCCCAACTCATACCTATTACCAATTCCAAAACACCATCTCAAATATTTATTTTAGCATCTTTGTGAAATGTAGTAAGTCATTAGCAAAACAGCTGTTACTGGAGCAGAATGAATTATTATAAAATATAAACGTGTTCACAGATAAAAAGTTGTGGGTTCAGATCTTATTTATTGCCATCAGGTTTAATTAAAGGGGTCGGACACGATGATCCATTGTGGTCCCTTCCGACTCTACAATCTATGAATCTATATGAATCTATGAAAGCAAGGAAGATATAAGTTAGCTATTAGGAAAACCTTTCTAACTAGACGAATAATTAAGCATGGTATAAAGGTAAGTATGGATGTTGTGGAATCCCCATCAAAAATAAGTAATTCAAACCTCTGTCAGTGATATATTAGATGTACACTATCACATGGACCAGAGAAATGATCGCTTTCAGCCCTATGTTTCTGAGTTTTGCAACTCTGTGTAACAGAGAGATTGAGGCAGTCCATAGGGGAAGTCTGCAAGGAAGAAAGCTGCACAAGACCTGGCCCCAGAAAAGTAGTTGCTCTGCAGTAGAACAATAGGACAATGCCTACATGAGTAGTAGGAAGCCTATTGCAGTGCTAGTTGCTCTGCTGTTGGACTGTAGGCTGGAGCCCTGCAAGGGAGACAAGGCACTGCTACAGGTGGCCTGTCATGGAGACCAGTTAGTAAGCCTAATTAGAGGGTACCTGCAGCCAGCCCTGACCAGAAAGCAGCAGCGCCTGGGAGCGAGATACGGCAGGGCCAGAGCCAAAATAGGCAGTCTGGTCATGGAAGCTGAAGAGGGACAAGCTCTGTGCTGAGATGCTTGTTGCTGAGACAGGCAGTGAGCATGCTATGCCCAGGGAAGGAGCTGAGGGCTAGCACCAAACTAAGGCCCAGGGCTAGGTAGGAGTTTTCGAGGTAGGAGGCTAGAGGTTTAGTTATAGCCAAAGTGCGTCTGTTTTTAGTTTTACTTTTAACCAGTTATTTGGATTTGGGACTGTCAAGACAAGGCAGAGGAGTGTCTTGAGCCCTGCCAGCAGCTACGGCGTAAGGCGCATGGGGCAGGCTTAGCCAAAGGATTGAAGCTTGGAGAAAGTGGCTGATGCCTAGCAAGGGCAAAAGCCAGACCGGGGTCCAAGAAAGGCAGAACCAGGGCCAGGCCCCCACAGCCTAGAGAGGTGAGAAACAGAGCTAGGGCCCAGAAACCCAGGAGGGGCAGAGACTAGGGGGACAGAGGCCCAGAGACACTAATGAGCAGCAAGGCTGAGGCTAATACAACCAGACCTGAATACGTGGGCCAGGGCTGGAGGCTTTCAGCCAGAAGAAAGGGGAGAGGATGAGAATGCCAAGGCTCCAACAAAGGGGTGATTGGACAGTAATACCTGTGAGGCATGGGCATGGTTATAGAGGAGTTCAGAGACTGTGATTACTTAGCCCTGAAATCTACAGGTGCCCATGGGGCAGAGTTTGGGCAGGTCAGGAGGACCCACTTAGCCTCAGAGGGGCAGCATTGGTACCAGCAGTGTCCTGCTGGCTACTAGAAGAATTGGGGATCACTCTAGGGCCCTAAGGCAGCCTCTCTTTCAATCAAACAAATACATCACAGCATGGCAGACGAGTGAGAAGGGAAAGGCATCCCAGAGCTGGAGCAGGGCAGGGATTGCACGGTTACTGGGGGCATCATGGCCACCCCTGGAACCTGAACCTGGCCTAGAGGTGCAGGCAACTGCTGCAGTGCCTGTACCATAGCCCAGGTGGCCATGCAGTCCCCGTCTGGGTCTGGCAGGTCCAAGGGTGCGGATGCTGTGGCAGGTGGCAGCAGGTCACGGCCAGACAGCAGCCCCCGCTACTAGGCTGCTGCAATGAGTAGGGGGTGCAGGGGCCATTTTAAGCTAGGGCTGCTTCAACAGTCCACCTGGTACAAGGTGTTAGCGTCCCCAGATACCAACTGGCTGGGCCTCAGAAGCTCCCAGAGCTGCTCCCCAGGGAAGCTTCTTATACTGCTGGGGCCAGCACAGGTGCTAGCCCTAGCCTCTAGCTCCCCATACGAGCTGAAGATCCAAGAGGAGCTGGACAGGATCAGTTTGGCTTAAGTGGCACAGTTTGCCCCACACCAAAGTGTATGTTCAGGCACATGTGCAGAGACACAAATCTCTGGCACAAATCTGTGCCGCTGCTGTTTGAGCTGCTGCAAGCACACATGACTGCATGTGTGGATGTGCCTGGCCATGCGGTATGTGGCATCACAAACATTTCTGTAGTGCCACATACTGCACAATCAGGCATTCTCGGTGCTGCAAGGGAATGCTGCCCATGCGTGCGCTGCTCCATTTTTTTTTCCCATGGGTTTTTTTGACCCCTGGATATCCAGGGGTCAAAAAAACCCTTGAAAAAAAATGGAGCAGTACATGCTCAGGCAGCGTGTGCTGCAGAAAAGCAGAGCCATGCTGCCTAGAGGCTTGCTGCAGTTGCCAGCCAGGCTCCACCGAGCAGGAACACCGCAGCTGTGTGTCTGTGGGGAACCAAATGTCCACGCTCATCTGGACACGTTCATAAAGTCTAGTCTGATCATTCATTGCCACCCCTGTGGGCCAAATATATTGGCATACACACAGCAACATCAATGTGGCTATGCTGGCAACAGTGACCAGGAGCATATCAGGTTCACTGTCTGCCGCAAGGTTGACAAATCAACTAGCAGGATTGAAGTCCTGGACTTCAAAAATGCTGACTTCAACAGGCTCAGAGCATTAGTAGGGGAGGCAATGCGGGACCAGGGATGGAAGGCAAATGGGGTGCATGAAGAGTGGTCATTCCTCAAGGACACGATCCTCAAAGCACAAAAGAAAACTGTTCGTATGAAGAGGAAAGGTAGCAGAAGGGCTGGCAAGCCCTCCTGGCTCAACAGGGACATCGTGGTCCTCTTGAAAAAGAAAAAAGAGGTGTAGACACAGTGGAAGCTAGGGACAGTCCTGAAGGAGGACTATACAACAGTGGTCCTCACTTGTAGGGGAATGATTAAGCATACAACTCCTTTGGAACCTCTCGAGTCTATCAACATCCTTCCTGAAGTACAGCACCCAAAACTGGACACAGTACTCCAACTGCGGTCTGACCAATGCCACATAGAGAAGAAGTATCACCTCCGTGGTTCTATTTATCATGTATCTGCTGATGCATGATAAAGTGCGGTTAGCTTTGCTGATGAGTTCATCACACTGACAACTCATGTTCATCTTGGAGCCCACTATGACTCTGAGATCCCTTTCTGCTTCTGTGCTGCTGAGAGGATCACTTCCCAGCCAGTAGGTGTGATGGATATTTTTGCACCCTAGCTGCAGCAATCTGCATTTGTCCTTGTTGTACTGCATCCCATTGTGTTCTGCCCACTTTTCTAACCTGTCCAGGTCTGCCTACAATCATTCCCTACCCTCCGGAGTGTTCACTTCGCCCCACAATTAGTATCATCCGCAAACTAGTATCGTCCCTCAGCCTCTCCTCATATGTCTTGTCTTGTAAGTCCCTGATCATACAGGTGGTTCTTCTCTGGACCCTCTCAAGTCCCTACCAGCCCCTAACAATCTATGAATCTATGAATATAGCTTGCAGTTCAAAATTAGGGGTATAGGTTGTAAACCCGATATAAAAGATATCAGATTTACCCAAAGAACCTTGTCTGCTTGTTCAAAATTAGCGCACCACATCATTGTTCTATAATGTCCAGGTCTTGACTAAGAAATTGTGCTCTGTATAAACCAATTTCCGCAACCCCCACCTATAAATGAAGACTAATCTACAAGAGACCCAACTCATGGTCTATTGAAGTCTATGGCATGGTCTATAACATGCTGTGAAGCAACATGAGTAGGAAACTCTTACCCAGACCAAGTAAAAAGTGAAACCCTTTCCCTAGTGTATTATGCTTTTTAAAATGCTATTCCTAGCCATACTTCTTATGGTCTGAAAATGAAAAGGAAAGTTATAAGCATCTATAAAATAAAGAGTAATATAAGAAACTATTTGTCTAAATGATTGATGCTTTTCAATTCTTTCAGTTACAAGGTTTTTTTTTCCTTTTTTTTCATCCTTTTAATTATGATTTATATAGAACAGTTGAAAAAAATGTGTAGACTGAAGTATGATGTGAAATATCCTTAAATACCTATAGATTTTTTTTTCTTGTTTTACTAATTCTTTAGTCCATAGACCTTCCACATGCTGAATTAAACAGGTTCTTCATTTGCCTAAAGGTGACCTCATTAAACTCCCCTGGGTGATGCCAGCATCCCCAAAAAGGTAGTAACTCATCCTGATTTTCCAAGAAACTCTGAAGAAGGTATCTCAAGGGAAAATAACCATCTTAAAAGAACTAAAGGGAAACCAAGAAGCCCTTTCTTCTTAGCTCCTGGTTTCTGCCACTGTACCTGCTGA
>NW_005842008.1:65905-67006 GCF_000455745.1 Alligator sinensis
GTGCTACCATGCTTGCTGACAAGGGTCCTTCTTCCTCCACCCTACCACCTGGCCACTTTGATTAGGAGTCCAGACACATTCAACATCAAAGACTGGCCATCTACAAACCAGTAGCCTCTAGCCAGCAAGTAATTCCCACTATTCTTCTTTGTAGTGTGGTTCCCACTTCAGGGTGGGGTCAACCACAATCCTCACTCTCTACTTGTTGTGACCTTCTTTATCTTCTAGTCAGATTCTCAGCTGTCTCATATCATGCCTGATGTTGTTTTTCTTCCTCAGTCTTGGTCAACTTCTCTGCCTGCTGCCAGTCAGCATCCTTTGAGTGATGTGTCAATTTCAGTGGCAGCTAGGAGACTCACTGTCTTTATAAAGGTCATCCTTAGTCAGGCGGCATAGTTTACTGACCTTTTCATCAGAGATTTTTGGACAATTCTTACCCCCCGGTCCCAGAAAGCTGGGTGACTCTCTCCATCTAGGATTCACTGTCCTGAACTTTCTCCTGGAATTAGATGCCTAAGCTAGTTCTCTCTGTCATAGAAAGAGAAGACAACACTAGTGTCACCTTTCTATTCATAACCCAGTGCTTAGCACACTCATCCAGGTTCAGATAAACCCAGGTTCAATTCCCTTCTACCTCAGGGGATTTTAACCCACATTTCACACCCAGTAGCATGCTGTAATCACCAAGCCTTAGGGTATTCTGGGATAGGGCTCCCTCAGTCTCTCTGATTAAAACTGTTCCACTTTGCATGGTATATTATTCATGGGACCAGAAACAGAGCATGTATACATGTGTTAGAAGACTATATGGTTACAGCACTTATCTATGTTCCAGTCCCTGATCCAAAGACTATTCATTATTTTATAGAAAGTGGAATAGCTTCAACAAGACAGATTAAAGACACCATCACTATGCACAATGCTCAAGATCCTGGTGGTGAGGGCATTCTCCAGGGAAATGAGTATTCAAGCCCCTAACCAATAAACTACCGAATAGAAGGGGCAGCAGCTGTTGCTGTGGCACTGTGTATGAAATGTAAACCATTAGGCAAGCTGTGAGCATGCCTACCAGATCTAACCTCACTGGAAAGACACACAGCA
>NW_005842008.1:67037-73935 GCF_000455745.1 Alligator sinensis
AGGCCTAGGTGCTGATCAGCACCAGCACAGCTTTGATGGCACTATACATATCCAAAAGCAGACACTCACATGCCCACAGGACTTTGCTGATGGCAACTTAGGAGTCTCAGGTCTGTAAGTACATCCAGGGTTACAACTGAGGCAACAGCTGAAGTGGGGTTTTGAGGATTTAAATGTTGACTGGCAGTTAAATGCCCAAGTCTTTTTCTTGTTCTATCCCAACAAGAGCCCTAATAATTAAAAAACCTTGTAGATGAGAAGTATCATCCCTGCTTTCAATTCCCAAATGCTCTTGAATGAAGGGACCAGGCATACCATACTGAAAAAACCAACCCATTCTGTCATCACCCCAAGTGCCGCTGCAGCCTGACCATGGGCCACTAGGGATGGTAGATGGAGCAGCCAAAGCTCCGCTTTGCCAGTGTTTCGAAACCTCTGCTTCCTCCCCTCAGCCAGTCCTCATGGCCTAGTTGGTTTAAGCCAACCAGTCACAGGGCAAAGAAAAGACCACAAAATCCCTTCTCATGGCATTTACCTGCAAGAGAACCTCAGCTATAGTATGCCAGAGAAGAGGCACAGTAAACTGGACCACCTCCGTCCCTGCGAAGCTGGCAACTGCATTATATGAAGGCTTTACTAATATCAATAACCCTCACCTGCAAGAAAATTAATCCTGAACAATGAGCTTACAGACATCATATAAAACCAAAAATGGTGTGTTCTCAACTAAAGATTAAATGAGTAGCGTACCAATAACAGAGCTGTTTAATGCTTAGGGAATGTCATTGTGAAAGGTTAAGAGATGTTTTCTTATTTTTTTGCAATTGAAATAGACATATCCCTCACCAGATTCTTATATTTCACATAATACTGGTAGTGGTAATAATGGTGTTTTGACTTACCTAGGCAAAAATGGGGGGGAAAAACATACTGATGGAAAAAAAAAAAATCGCTAATGAAACAGACTTCGGTTTATCTTC
The DNA here is from genome assembly GCF_000455745.1 of Alligator sinensis. Lineage (NCBI taxonomy): Eukaryota > Metazoa > Chordata > Crocodylia > Alligatoridae > Alligator > Alligator sinensis. Next base: position 68,018 of record NW_005842008.1, read on the forward strand.
CCATGCAATGTCCAGAGTGAAATAAACCCAGAGTTATCAATCCTTCTATGAGACTTACTCAGATTTGGTATAACACTGCAGGTCTCAGCATGTATAACTATGATTTCTGCTAACTGGTCACAGCCTACTATTTTCACACCTTTTTTGTACTAAATGCTTAGAACTGGTCACTCTACTAGAAGCTGTCACCATGACACCTTTATTTAAATCTTAACAACAGAAAAGGCATTAGAAATGAGCTTCAAAATAATATTCTTTTATTGTTTGCATTTCAATAAATTCCTGCAAATGCATCCTATTATCTTTTTATACAATTAAATACACATAAAGTATCTCACTGTTAAGGCAGCAGTTCAGCTGGCCACAAAAATCAATACTTTTCTAGTCTGAACAAATCTGGAGTATTTTATAATAATTACCTGACTAAAAAAATAATGAAGTGCTGTAGATTGCTCATCCAAACTGGTAAAAAGCTGTTTGCAAAGGATAACTATAAGGGGAGTGAGACACCAAGCTTTACTAACAAATAATTCTCAGAAATATCAGCTCTCAATTTACTACTTGTACACAATGGGCCAGTTGAAACTTGTATGATGATCCAATTTGCCACAGCTCTTGTTTTTAGTCTTTGTGAAGCTGCTGTGTGTGCACAGTGGGAGCCACTTGCTTATATCCCTTGAGTCAATCAGTGGGCTTTTGTTTCCTGCTGGTCAAAAATATCAGGTGGCTTTGAGAGTCTAATTATCAATGAAAAATTAAATTCAATACAGGAACATAGCCAGGAGTTGCCCCCTGCCTCCTCCCCTCATTGATGTGGTGAGAGTATCAAGTTATTTGTCATAATTCAAAAAATGATTCTAGCCAAAGTAGGAAGGAATAAGGGGGAAAAACCTGAATATGCAAAAAAATATAATAGATTGTCACAACAGCAAATTTCTCCTTCCTCTTTCTTTGCAGAGTAAGGCACAAAATCCTAATTATCATGAACTCTCTCAAAATTAGCAAGTGGTCAGGGAGTTTCTCATTAAGAATTGTTAAGCCAAGTTTATTTCTACATTGCTCCATAATTTACTGGCCTTGGGGAGGCTCAGAAGTTGAATAAACAATCAAACCGGGGTCTACGGAGTTACCTTTCAAGGAAATGAAATAAATAGGAATGTATTTCGGTATGAAAGCCATCAAAAGAAGCACAGTAGAAAGGAAATAATGGCTTTGGTCCTACTCTTAACTGAAAAGACCTGATTGAGAGCTCTCTTTCTAAGATGATGTATTGTAGAAGCCCCATGAAGTAAAAATTGCTTCATAACATTTTCTAGCTGCAAATTTTCAGGTCGAGTAAAAAACATTAAAATATCAACATTTGCCAACTATTGTTATGTTTGCTCCACACATCTCCTATGAAAGATATGGGATAAATTGGTTGAGGCAAATAAGTTATCCCGATTTTGTGTCTTTTCCCCCCTTTGTAAATTCTTCACAAATCAGTCCTGATTACTGTGAACACATTTGTCCACAAGAATTTGCCAAATAGGATGAATTAACAATCTCCATCTTTTTTCTGACCTATTCATTTTGATAATTGGTATTCATTCCTCACACAGAGATTGGTCAAATGAGATTGTTTCTGCCTCAACATAGCATGATAAACTTTAAAACTGGGAATAACAAAAGACAAATAGTAGATCAGGAATGATAATGAACACTCTCATTCACATAGGAATTAATCTCTTTGTTTAAGCATACTAGTATAGGTATGAAGAACCACCACCCTCCGAACACTTGTGTGAGTCAACACCTTTTCTATAAATATTCTTGGACAGTGACTCCTAAAGGAGGTGAATAAGGTTGAAGCAAACAGCAATTCAGAATATGGTCCACTAATGTTTACTGCATCTGATTGATTCCCTGTATGATTCCTTTTGACAAATGTGAAGTTTTTATCCACATACTATATTTTACATCTCCTTTGATTACCAGGATTGTGATTTTCTACAAAGAGAACCATCTTTTATCTTGGGAGAAAAATGCCATCTGAAATGCTGATTTTTCTAAGTCTCTAAAAAAAGAAAAAGCTTGAAGACAGATAGAAGTATCTTGCATGTAAACTGGAGTGACCACTAAGGTGACAATACTGTATTCAGATCTCTATAAGTGTCCAGACTCCCAGGCCTAACTTTCCAGTAGCACAACATTGACCACTACTAAGAAGTTTCAATTATCTAAATAGACTCCAAGTAACAGAGATTTTTCTTCTATTAAATGCAGCACAACAGATGAGGAGGAGGCTGATCATTTCTCACACAGGCATAACTAGCAAGGTTTACACCCTGGGCAAAACTGCTAGGGCACTGGGAATGGGGGTGCTGAGCACAGGGAGAGCATGGGAGTCTTACCTGCCCTGGGAGCTCCAAGTCCCCAGCTGTGGCTGCAGTAGTATAGTTTGCCCACTCCAGCTGCTGCTGTTGCTGCTGCTACAGCAACAACCAATATCCCTGTACTGAACTGCTGCTACTACTCACTTCTGATTTAAAATGCACAGTGGGATAGATCATCAGTTTAGGTGTAGTTTCACTCTGAGTAGAGCTTAGAGGAGGGTTGCAGTGGAGGCATAGGTTGCTTTATGCCATATTTGCTTCCTTCTCTTCAGATCTAGAGCTAACCTGAGGCCAGAAAGTGGAGAAGCCACAGGGCTGTTCTAAACTATGGTCTAATGTAACAGAACCGTTGCAGCAGCCAGAAATAGCCACACAGTTGCTACACTCTATCCTTGCTAGTTTTCTTCCCCCACTTCTCAGCCTGCCCAATATTCCAGAAGCTGTGAAGTGCAGCAAGTTCTAGGCTACAAGAGGAATTCTCAACAGCAATCCTCAGGAGGCTAGTTAAAGCATCTTAAAGCTATTGGAATAGGCTAAAGCAGACTTACCAAGGCCGGGGATCTGGCCCTGCAAGCTAAAGACACAATTTTTATGGTTTTAGAAAAAGAATATGAAGACATTCAATGGAAAAATGTAGCCCTAAAATGTACAGTTCAAACTCTCACTAGAGACCAAATTTGATTTCCCTATAGCCATTGATATGCTGTCATTCAAAAATATACCTTTAAAATAATGTACAAACAGTGAATGTTTATATTATTCCTTTCAACTCAAAGGATCCCAAAGTACTTTATAATTACATTCAGGAAAATCAGCCTGAATCCATCAGTGATATACAGCAATTTCTGATATAAAATAAGGCACTTTATACAAAGAGTTTAGGAGAGGAAACAAAAGTACTGGATCCAAATGTAACTGGAAAGGACAGTTACATTATCAAAACATAAAATGCAATCAAAATACAACCTATATGCCAGCTTATTGTCTCTATCCTTGCAAAAGCCCTCATAGTCATCCCCAAGGTTGTGGACTTCAGTTTTCCTATTTAAACCTGACAACCCCACATTATTTACAGGAGAAGGTTATCCCCATTGTGCAAAAGAGAAGACATGTCACCTTAATTTGAAGAGGCAAATTAAGGTGACACATCCCTGCCAATATTACAGTCAGGAATTAGTTACAGCAATATTACAGAGTCAGGAAGCTGGATCTTACGTTTCCCAGGGCGCCTATAAACGTACATCGAGGCTGCTCCGATGCGCTGTTATTACAGCGCGTTAGAGCAGACTTGACTAATTGAGTCCGCTGAAGCGTGATAATTACCACGTTCTAGCAGACTCCAGTGTATCAGCGTCCCCATGCTGAAAAATGGTGGCAGAGGCACCTTAGTTAAAGCATCCCTGCTGCCATTTTTCAGTACATAGACACTAATAAATGTGATGCTCTCACAGCCGCCCTATTTAAACTGTTCTCCCGCCCACTGCCTCCCAGAGCACTTGTAAAAATTCCCCCCGTTTCTTCCCCTAACACAACACTGGCTTCCCCAGCATCAACGTTTACATCATTCCAAAAAGTGGCACCTCCCCAATACAGGAATATGAGACCTGTAGAACCATGGTAGTAGCAACAGGTAGAAAGTGAGGACATTCCAGCCTGTGAGGAATGAACTATAGCCAGCCAGCAGTCGAGAATAATCAGTGAACAGCCCTTATGTCTAGAACCCCCACTTCCAATCAATCAACTACAGTGACAGCCTTTAAGACTTGACAGATGATGGTTCTCCTCAGTCTGGCCTGGCTTTTTAGCTGGCAAGATATTTACTATAGTTTCATAGTTGTTAGGGTCAGAAGGGACCTATTAAATCATCGAGTCCAACCCCCTGTCCTGGGCAGGAATGAGTGCTGAGGTCAGATGACCCCAGCCAGGTATCTGTCCAATCTCCTTTTAAACACCTCCAAGGAAGAGGATAGCACCACCTCCCTTGGAAGCGTATTCCACATTTTGGCAACCCTCACCGTAAAGAATTTTTTTCTAGATGTCCAATCTGAATTTGCTCTCTTCCAGTTTGTGGCCATTATTTCTAGTTACCCCGACAGGCACCCTGGTAAACATTGTATCCCCTATTTCTTGCTGGCCCCCATGGATGAGTTTGTAGGTGGCCACGAGATCACCTCTCAGCCTCCTCTTGCGGAGGCTGAAGAGGTTCAGGTCTCCCAATTGGTCCACATAAGGTTTTTCTGAAGGCCTTTAACCAGACGAGTGGCCCTCCTCTGAACCTTCTCCAGGCCATCCACATCCCTCCTGAAGTGCAGTACCCAAAACTGGACGCAGTACTCCGGCTGCAGCCTGACCAGTGCTGCATAGAGGGGAAGTATCACCTCCCTGAACCTGTTTGTGATGCACCTACTTATGCAAGAAAGGGTGCAGTTAGCTTTACTTATTACCTCATCATGCTGGTGACTCATGTTCGTTTTGGAGTCGACTACAACTCCGAGATCCCTTTCCGCAGTGGTGCTACTTAGAATGGTACCTCCCAGGCTGTAGGAGTGTTGATGATTCTTCCTCCCCGGGTGCAACACACGACACTTATCCTTGTTAAACTGCATCCTATTCTGTTTCGCCCATTTCCCCAGCCCATCCAAATCAGCCTGGATTCGCTCCCTGCCATCTAGTTTGTGTACCTCCCCCCATAGTTTGGTGTTGTCAGCAAACTTGGACAGGGTGCTTTCTACTCCCTCGTCCAAGTCACTAATGAAGATATTGAATAGTACCAGTTTCAGGACAGAGCCTTAGGGGACTCCGCTGCCCACATTTCTCCAGGTAGAAACCAACCCATTCACCACCCCTATCTGGGTGTGTCCCATAAGCCAATTTTCTACCCACCGGACCGTGTAATAATCTACATTGCAACTGTTTAGTTTATAAGAATTGGGTGTGACACTGTGTCAAAGGCCTTTTTAAAATCTTAGTGAATAACATCTACCTCTATTCCTTCATCCAAGCATTTTGTGACCCAGTCGTAAAATGAAACCAGGTTAGTCAGGCAGAATCTGCCTGCTATGAACCCATGCTGATTGCCTCTTAGCATCATTTTACCCGCTGGTCCCCCACAAATGTGATCCTTAACAATTTTCTCAAAGGTCTTGCCAAGGATAGAGATAAGACAACTGGCCTATAGGTACCCGCTTCCTCCTTTCTCCCCTTCTTGAAAATTTGGACCACACTGGTCCTTTTCCAATCCTCCAGGACCTGTCCTAAGCACCATGAGCACTAAAACAGTTTTTTCTGTCGTGGTGACAGAGAGTCGTGGTGGATGGGTCAGTTTCGACCTGGAAGGGTGTGGGAAGTGGGGTCCCACAGGGTTCGGTCCTTGGACCGATACTCTTTAATGTCTTCATCAGTGACTTGGACGAGGGAGTGAAATGTACTCTGTCCAAGTTTGCAGATGACACAAAGCTATGGGGAGATGTGGACACGCCGGAGGGCAGGGAACAGCTGCAAGCAGATCTGGACAGGTTGGACAAGTGGGCAGAAAACAACAGA
>NW_005842008.1:74498-75270 GCF_000455745.1 Alligator sinensis
TTCCTGCCTATGCAGGGGGTCGGACTCGATGATCTATTGAGGTCCCTTCCGACCCTAACATCTATGAATCTATGAATCTATGAGTTGTGCCAGAGGCTCCACTATGACTCCAATTAATTTCCTAAGTACCCTAGGATGACTAAGTAGCCCTAGTTATTAGGGCTAGGGACAAAAGTTACACATAAACCAGTGATGGAAAACTGGTTTAAACCTGTAACAGAACAGAAGTTCAGTGCACATATACCACTTTCAAAATGGCCAAAACTGATTTAATATAAACCTGGATGGATGTAGTATCAGACTGGTTTATAGAACTTCTGTCCCAGATCTCTTCCTGGTTCAAGTTAACTCACAGTCCCCCAGCATCCCAGGATGCTTTGCAACCCTGGGCTATGCTGTATGCTCCAGTGGAGCAGGGACTGACTTGCTGCTCTGCTCCTTAGCCTGCTTCCTACCTGCATCTGTCAACCCATAAGGATTTGGGGAGGGGGAAGGAGGCAGGAGAACAGACCTCCAAATTCCCCTGGCCTGGGTCTACACATGTGTCGTGAATCAGAGCAGCCGCCGGCAGCTGCCTGACTCACACCGGAGTGTTTAGATTTAGCGCTCAGCAGGCGGGCAATTGATGGATGGAGTGGAATTAACCAGGCACAGACACGTGTAGGTTACAGGAGTTTGTTTACTTACGTCGCCTAGGTAGTGACGGACGATGCAGGCGAGCCTTTGTTCTGTTACAGCTTCGGTTAGAGGGGTGAGTATAAGCATATGACTT
>NW_005842008.1:75990-88432 GCF_000455745.1 Alligator sinensis
TCCCCTCACCCAACCTAGGGTCCACCAGCCTGGGGCAGCCCCAGGGAGCTGAGGGGAATTCTTCCCCTCCCGAACCCCAGAGCTGCTTGCCTTACCCCCTGCAAGTCTCAGGCAAACTCAGGGAGTGAAGGGAAATTCTCCTGCTCCTCAAAAGCTGGTTTTGTCTCAGCTGCTCTGAGTCTGAGACAAAACTAGTTGCAGGGGAACCGAAGAATTTCCCTCCTCTCTGCGAGGCTGCCCTGGGCTGTCCCTGAGACTTGCAGGGCTGAGGCAAGCAGATCTGGGGTTCTGGAGGGGAAGAACTCTCAGCTTCCTGGGGCTGCCCAAGGCTGGGGGACCCTGGGCTGGGGTGAGAGAGGCCCACCCAAGGTGGGGACTTCTTGGTGCCCCCATGCTGGGCTGCACAGGCACGCACCCAGCCCAGAGGACTTCTCCCTCCCTCCTGTGGCAGTGACTGAAGCAATCAGCATCTGGGAAGGGGAGGAATTCCCCTCAGCTCCCCAAGGCTGCCTGGGCTGGGGAACCGGGGTTGGGGGAAAACCCCTGAGGGCAAGGCTCACCCCAGGTGGGCCAGCATCTGGACAGGGGGCACCTCACCGTCTGTGGGGGAACAGCAAGGGGTTGGGAACACTTGCCTGGGCTGGCAATGGCTAGCAGACTGGGAGATTTGCTCTAGCACCCCCTGCCTATGGGCCTGGGTCAGTGCAGGCCTCCTCCTGCCTTTCCCAATTGAAAACTAAATGTCAGTTCAGTTGGTTATCGGTTCAACCTATGCTGCTTAGAGGAAGCTGTCTAGATTGAATCAATCCTGCCTCAGGCTTTTTGACTGTCTGTACTTAGCCCTGAGAGCAGGGGAAGTACCTCAGTTTTGCTGGCCAAATTACTTGGCCATTGACCAATTCCTCCATAAAACACCCAAATATTGTATGATAGTCATATACCAAGAATAAGCAAGAAATAGCTAAGTGATTGCAATGTCTACTTGCAAACATGTATTTTGGCACCCCTCACCCCTCTTCAAGTCAGCAGTGCTGCTGCAGGCAAAGGCAGAGGCAGAAGGGTGTGGGGCATAGTCCGGTAGGGAGCAGCATGTTGCACCAAGCAGGCAGGCAGGCACCACTGCTTCAGTGAGGGAGCAAGGTGGACGAACTGGAGCAAGTGCCACCCCACCTACCCAGCCCAGGTAGACTGGGCACTGTTCCTCCTGCCTGGACCAGAGATCAGCCACAGCGGGGTGAGGGGAAAGCGCTGTTGTGAGTATGGGCTGCTCACATGTGTGTGTGCTTTTGGGGGTCCCCTGAACATAGCGCTCTAAGTGGTCACCCACCTCACCCACCCCTAAGGCTGCCTCTGGGTAGGAGTTTACCAAATTTTCATCCTGTGTTTATTGCCTCAGAACAGCATAACCTCTCATCTCTGGTCTCTTGCCCTGCCCCCTCCCACAATACAGAGCCCAGAAATCTAATACACTACACATTATTGGAATCAGCCAAACTCTATAAAGTAAGTACATAAAATGTGGTAGAAAGCTGTTGTAGAAATGTTAATACAAATGTATTTTAGGCTTTCTGTTCTTTTTTACATAACAACTGGAACTCTCTAAAATAGCTTAAAATGCTATTTAAAAGTTGCATCATACATTTTCTATCATAAATTATTAAATGACTTAATGGACAATGCATTAGAAGGAAAACAGGCAAATTACAGAATAATTTAACTGTTGCGAAGAAACAGAGCAACTTGCAGGACATAAAACACTCTATTTTGACACAGAATGCCTGAAGCTAAAGCAATTAAGGCTGCAAAATATTGCCGGCTGACATGATGTGTATGTAAATTTGTCATTCATTGGCAAGGGTTTGTAACAATCACAAGTAATGTGCACAATAAAACAATTCATGTGGTATAAAATGCTTTCTGCTAAGAGTATTCTAAAAATGCTACTTATGTATCATTTAGGCATATCATCATTATCCATATAGTATTTGTTTATGACAAAAGATACCTCTTCAATGCAAGTATCTCAAACAAAGCTGGACCTTTTCAACATTATTGACTATTATTTGTGTTCAAGTTCATGAAGGAAATATTTTTAAACTTCCTTCTAAGAGTGGCTGTGAGCTTTTCACCAGAGATTCAGACTCTAGTGAATAAGCCCCTCCAGGCTAACTTAAAAAAAGCTTACAAACTCATTGTCGTTCATCTGTTAGGCTCAGGAAGAAAAGGAAGTCTAAAGCATGCCAATACTTACATACTTGAGTCAGTTGTTTTATGCAAAATTCAGACCAGTCAAGGAGACAAAAAGACCTTATGAACCCCAGTCAAAAATAGTATGTTTAACTTTCTAATCTGCACTTAAAAGATACACCCCACTGATGCCAATAAGGGAAAAGGCCATAAGGCCTGGATTTAGCACCATTTTTGCAGCCATATTCTTCCACAAGAGCAAAGAGGGAAAATGGTGAACTGTGGGCAATGTAAACAAATAGCCACATTTAGGAATTCAAGAGTAGGCTGGAATCCTGTCTGCACTAGAGGCTATAAAGGTTTTGCTGCTGACTTCAACTGAACCAGGATTTCATGTGACATGTTGTAATTTAAAGGCAAAGTCACCTTTGCCTAAAGCCTAAAGGTGAATATTAACATTGGTCCCATTGGTACTTAGACCAGATCTTTATCAAATGGTGTTGCTACAGAAAAGGACAATATAACGGAGCACTGAATATGCTACTATTTATAATGAAAATAAACAGCTTTGTCCATCTGCTTATTGCTGCTATTAGTTACCTCTTCAAAGCAGGAGGTAATTAGGTTCTTTGCTTATCATGTTTATTAGTCTAAATTGATAGTCTAATTTGAATTATAAATTGAATAGTCTAAATTGAAAGTCTAAATTGAAAGCAAGGAGTTAACTAATGTGTCACTAGGTTGAGCTAAGTTAAAAATCTGATTGAGCCCCCCTTACTTTGACACTTAGACACCTGTATAGGATTCCAGTTCATTGGACCCCATGTGCCGTAAGTGTCCCTCAGTGTCGGCCGGCTACAGCACTATTCTTTGCCTTGGCTCTTGGACCTCCACCACCTATTACTTGCCTACAGAAATGGAGCATCATGACTTAACTACACTGGATTCCCAGGGTACCTCCTGAACCCAAAATACTTCAGTAGCTTAAACAAACACTTTTCAAGAACTCTAGCCAGGTGAGCATTCTAGGTTAACTTTTGAGCAGAACACAGTAGAAATAAGTAAAAGGATAGATCTTTCAAAAAATTCAAGACAGCTCATTTGACAGCATTGAAAGTACACAGAGCTAAACCAAAAAAAACCAACAAACCACTAACCCCTGCAAGCACTTTCTTGCCTCAGGTTCCTCACTGGTCTGGAACACTTTTTAAGCAGGAGCTAGATTATTTGATATGGTTGAGGAGCTTTCTGGAGGTTGACATCTGAACCATAGAATCCTTCCAGTTCAGCTTACCTTCTGTATTTTAGTTAGTCCCACGGGTAAACTAGGCCCCATACCAGAAAAAACTCTATACATCTATTCCCCTTACCTGTCCAAACTTCCTGTTTATCTTTCTAAACCTTCCAGGTAATTGCCTAATTCCAATACCTGGTTTCTTTGAGCTGCCTTTGGCTGCCTTTCCAGTGCTCTACACCTCATTCCTGCAGAATAAGAGAAAACTGGGTCTCTGAGGCTTCAGATAATCCATTGTTCTAAAGTGTGCCCATGTCAACAGACAGCCATTAAGATTGTCTATTGACTATTGTTCTTGATCTGGGAGAGATGTGATGCAGCTCTTCTTAGCAATTTTGGATATACATAAAGACGTTCAAAATATAGTAATCTCATAATAATCCCATAACATCAACCAGAATTTATAAATTGTATATATATTATCGTATATATATAATTGTATATATATACATATATATTGAATTCTCCAAATCATCACACAAGGTCTACTGCTCTTTGACAACTTTTATTTTTCTTAATGGTTTCTCCAGTGGGTTGAATTAAACTTTCCCTGGATACACAGTTTACAAACAGGCTTATTCATAGCCGGAATTCAGAGAAACAATTCATTTCAACCAAACTCCTAAGAAGGACAATGAAAACACATGGCAAAATCACTTTCAGTGTAAAAAGTTTGGTACTAATTAATAAGTCTACAAAAATAAATAAGAGTTATAGCAATACTGCCTAGCATTTTTTTTATCAGAATGCTACATCAAACCATTAAAAAATGCAAAGTATCATCTCAAAAGAAACATCTTCATTCTGGGCCTATGGCAGTTGCTATTACAATAGAAACATTTACCATCACCACATTGGTTGTGCAACAACTACTGATAAACCATTACTTTTCTCAAATACTTCTATATTTTGGTTGTATTTTCACCTGGAATCCTCACTCACTTTGAAGTCCCTTTTTTAACATCCTGCCACTGCTCAAACTGAAATGGAGTAAAAGAGGAATGGTGGGAGGATGGAGAAGGCAAATTTTAAATTGTCTTTCCATATGAATAGAAGAGGTTATCCATACCTCTGTGAAGTACAGTATTAATCCCAGTTGTGCCATAAAATATATATGACTCACTTGAGCCTTGTTCTCTAGTGAATTATGAACTATTATATCACTCATGGGATAAATAGTATGTCTCTTAAGAGACTATCACTGTTCCTCTTTTTTTTCATTGAAACTTGCCATGATTGATACAAGAGATTTCTTGTGATGCATGTTAAAACTATTCCTTTTACAGCTTCATTCGTTTAGCTGATACTCGCTTGTTTCATATGTAGCATAAACATAAATTAGTATGTAAGGGAAGCAGTCATTTAGTAGATGTTTTTTCTTTAATAAATCTGGTGTTATTTATATTTCATCACTGAGCGGAAAGAGATTTTACACATTTAAAGATGTATTCCTGTAGTAAGTATCCAATTAATATGGTTTTAGGATGTAGACAGGATGTGTATTTATGCTAAAGAAAATGCATTCTCATTATACTTTTATTCTCATGTTAGATTTATTGTGGGCTCTATTATAATTTATTTTAGTGGCTCAGTTTTCTAATTCTTTACATTTACATGTCTCTTCCAACAAAAATAATGATACATAAATAATACCTGACAACACTTTGCAGATTTTGTCTATTTGTATGCTTTAATTCTATGAGCATTTTGGAATGGAAGCATTGTGAACTACAAAGGAAATCTCTATGTGATCTCTCTTACACAAAAAAATTATCATTTTTATTTCTTCTTCCCTCTGCCAAGTTCTTTCCAAGTTCTAGTTTACATCACATTAAAGTATGCAAAGCAATGATGCTGAAGACAAATACAATTCTACTTTCCAAGTAGAAATACTTGCTAAATACAGTTCCATTTTCAAATCCACTGGTGTAATTAGCAGTTTCTCTGAATAGTTTTCTTTCAGGTGCCTTATAGCAAGTAGCTTTCTTCCTATTAATGATTGCATTTTTTTTGTTGTTCCATGAGCTTTTTAGCTTGTCATTTGAGGTGTCCATTTTATGATAGCACAATGTACTTACTCTGCTATACTTATGCAAAGCGCTGCTGAAAATGATGCTTACAAATGAATGCTCCAATGCTTAACCCAACCTGCTAGGCTTTCTACATGCTGGCTTTCTGCAAGATAGGGGCTTGATTCTACAGCAAGCACTTGTTTTACAGCATATAACATCGAATGCTAAGAAAATATTTTGATGTGCTTTGCTTTTCCCACTTTGCTTTTTTAACAGTAAAACTAATAAAGGTATGTACAGTAGCTTTCCCAGAGCAAAGAAACATAGAATATCTGCCTGATACAACCTATTGCAGAGGCTCATCTCCAAACCTAATACCAATGGACCTGATTCCGATTGCAACTGTGTAGTATAAACCTAGCATAACACCTTGGGAGCCAGCAGAGTTACTCTAATATACTGTAATACTAATATAAGCAAAAGCAAAGCCCAGCCCTACATTTTAACAGTAGACAGTTCTTTCATTTTCAACATCCCCTCTGCTGAAAAAAAATGTTAGATATCAGATCTAATTATTCCTGTTGGGCCAGCCCAGGGAAATGTCAACAGTGCATTGTAAGTGCTAATTGGGGTGTCCGTGCTCTGCAGTAGATTTGGGATACAACACCCTAGACTGGTGAGGTTAAGCATGTTTTAGAATACTGTACTATAATGAGCTTAGTCTCCATGGAAGAGGCACAGCTCTGCTGTGCACACGGCATGCTGCATTGGTCAATTCAAACCTCAGGAGTCTAGTCTTATTTAAAGAAAGACACCAATGTTCACCATTGGCCAAACATCAGGTAAGCCAATCTTCTCATGACCTTGCCACAAAGTAAGAAGCAGAGCAAACCCAAGGGAGGAATCATTGTAGGTTAAAATAAAGACAGACAAATACCATTAGATTTATCTACCATTCCTTCATTTTAGTAAGAAAGTCACTGTAAAATAGTATGCTTACGTGAAGTAATGTCTTTGAGAAGTGTAAAGCCAGCCTGTGATAATCTGGTGAAGGCAAAAACTTTACTACATTTTCCTATCAGGTGCATCTATGCTCACTGATGATATTGTTAAGCCAGCCATATCTGAAGACTTGACACAAAAAAAATGATTGATTACAACAGAGGGACAATCTGTACTTCACACACCAAGATCCAAAAAAAAAAAAAAAAAGCAATGGCAAGTTACCAAAAGAGGACTCTGAGAGATCTGGTCACACCTACTAACCATTAATTTATCTAGCAACTGTGTCATCCTTTGTAACACAAGAAATAATTCCATGCACTCATCTATTTATAGTGCTTCTGTTGCCAAATAAATGCAATGGGATCAGATTAATTTAAATATATATACTAAAGCAGTTTATGGGGCAACCTAGAAAATGTTCAGTCATCTTTTTCCAGGGCTGTAAATTGAAAAAATTCTTTAAAGTTGCAGCATGTCTTTTACTCTGTCAAGCAGTAAACATAATGCAGAGCCATCTTTTATAATAATGCACACGAATTGTGCTATGAGTTATTGTAAATTACATTGTGTTAAAACCCACATCCTGTTTTAAACAAACTTGTGCATCACTAGACTATCTTGTCATCTCCCAAGAAAGTGGAAAAAGAAAATAATATGTAAGGATCCTAATCATTTGAAACAAGTTACATTTCCCAGTTCTGGAACACAGAAGGTACTCAAAGACTGAGGTAAGTTAATTACAAGGAAACCCAAGTGCTTAATAGATAGGTAAAGCCTAGGCCTCGATTGCATCCTCTCCTTTTTGCACTCCCATCCCTCTTATTCATGTTCTTGATAATAGAGAAATGGTACATAAACATTCCACATCATATTTAAATGAGTAGTGTTTTTCATATATCCGTGTTAAACTATGACAAGACAGTCGTTATAAAATCTATGATAAACCCCATATATACTCTTTTACTCAAGAAAGGGTATTAGAAGAAATGAGGAGCTGGAAATCTAGATTAATATGCAATTTAAAAAAATATTTTAAATAATAAACTCTGTCATTTGCATTTAGGCACAGTAATACCTGTCATTTAGTCAGTGTACTGAAATCTGTAACTAAAGGACACTCCATAAGAGAGACAACTCAGTAACTCCAGATGCAAAAAAAGGATTTGTCAAGCAAATCTCAGCTGCAACATCCTGAGGTTAGTTGACTGGGGGGTTCTTCTTTTTCAGGACAGCATCCTGAGGGAGTAGTTCCATTTCCTTTGCCTCGCTGTGCATATTCATAAAGACTGGTGCGGGTTATACAATTGAACCATAAATGGCGATAAGTAGGTGCTTCAACATAGTCATGTGTGAAGCAAGTGATAAGATGTATGCTAAGCAGCCCACCCACCCCAGATCCCTGTATGTACCCACATATGGCTAGGTAGGATAGGAGACAGAAAAAGAAACCTTGGAATTCTATTGTAAATCTGTGCCAGGAGAAGGAATTCAAAGAGGCACCAGCATATATGATTGGTATAGAAAATGTCAGTGAATATCAGTATCAAGATCTAGATTATACATACAAACATTACACACACACATACATATATAGAATATAGATTTTGATAAAGATGTATAATAATTTACATGAAAAATATTCCATGTGGCCATGAGTGTGTGTATATACACACAAACACTTGTGTATCTGTTCATATGTTTCTGTACATATATACGTAGATATATATACTGATATACACAGCAAGGCATAGATAACAATATTTTTGTTTGCATTTTGAAATAGCAGAACATCGGGTAAAAAAGAAAAAAGCTAAATAAATATTTAATGTATCAGCACCTGTCATATAGTTTCTGAGCACAACCACTATTGATTTACCAGTACTTCTCATACTCTAACCAACTTCATTAAAGAATAAAAGTAAAGTAATAAGTCATTTCACACTCTGTCTGACCATTATACAATAATAGCAAGATTTCATGCAAGGGTACAACATTATGCCCATCTGCAATCACAGTCTCTTTGCAAAAATCTCAATTCACACTTCACATGCAGCTAACCTTGTTACCATCCCTTCCTAAATCCATCAGTGTTGCAGCTGCACGTCTTCACAGCCCAACATCTTAAAATTCATCACTTTGACACCCTAGCATCCCTACAGGTCAAGCTAAAGAAGCCAACCAAGAATAATTAAGGGGCACCCAGATGTTTAGCTTACTTCTGTCCAACCTTTCTTGGAATCAGTTGTGTTTTCTTTCTTTCCATGGTAAAGATCCATGGAGTGTGATTATTTTAAGAGGATGAGACCTAAAACAAATTTCAGACTTTTTTTTTTACAACTATAGCTCTTTGTAGCTGGAATTTGAACAAGAAGCGTGATAATGAGTAGGTTGAGGGAAGGAAAGGTGTTATCTCATTAAGGTAATTACTAAGACATCCCCACCATTACTTCGGTTTGAAAATGTGGCAATTAAAGCGCCCTACATGGGCTCCTGGAGACAAGGGAACAAGACAATTCTCTCGGAACCGGTGTGTTACGGTTAATGTGTGTCATGTAAATGAAAGGGAAGGAGAGGGCTGGAGATCGCCTCCTCCTCCTCTACCTGAGCTGAGCGCTGGGCAGACAAGCCTGGAAAATGAAGCTTTCCCTCCTCTGGCGGCTCGGCCAGCTGCGCGGGGGGCACGGCGCGCTTCCCTCCCTCGTCTCTCCGTGATGCCCCCACTCCCCCCAGTGCGTGCGAGGGTTTGGGGGTGCCCCCCTGCCCCTCTCCTGGCTCTGCTCCCTCCTCGGCCCTGCGGGGCAAATGCTAGCAGCGCAGCCCAGCTCCCTATGCCCGCAGTGCGGCCAGGTCCCTGCCCTCAGCTGCCAGGGCTGTGGCAGGGACCTCAGGGATCGCGGCGAGGGCACACAGGGGCCCTCCAGGCACAGCCAGAGCCAGAGCTCCCTGGGGCTCTCTGGGCAGGGCCGGGCCGGACCGGGCCGACCCCTCGGGCCGTCTGTACCGGAGTCTGAGCGCGGCCGGGGCAAGTCTGTTGCAGCTCGCTGTCAACCCGGGAGCGGAAGGCAAATAGTAAGGCAGGGAAGCCCCAGTGCTGAGCCGGCTGCCAGGCGAGCCCTGTAGCCGCAGGGAACAGGCCGGGGCTTCCTTTCACTGCCTCTGTGCTGCAGCCCACGGCCCTCCCGGGCATCCAGGACTCGCGGGATTGAGAAGAACCGGCGACATGGTGGGCGTGTAGCGATAAACGCGGGCGGAGCAGCGGCCCGGACACGATCGCTTGTGCCGGACTGCACCGGGCTGGTGCTTCACCGCTGCTCGGCCCTGCGGCCCGGGCACTCGGAACAGGAAGCAGGAGTGAATTACTCTCGTGTAATAAATAGCTGTCATGGCAAACAAAGCAAGTTATTTCCGTTCCCTTGAAATCTGTTAATTTTTCGGAGATGCGTTTGTGAGTTTCCATTAATAGATCGGCTCGTGAAAAATAGGGCGTATGAATATGAACGCGGCATTTCCGTGCGAGGGGGGCTCCGTGACATTAACTTCCCAACCGGTAATTTGGTTCCAGCTAATGCCACTGCTGAGAACTGTCCAGCCACACTCCGCCTCGGGAGTCAAGAGCAGCTGGATAGTAGGTCAGACCAGAGGCGCCTCCACAACTAGGACCATTCAAGAGCAGCATTTTGGAAGGGGGCCTGGCAGTGCCCTGGCAAAGGCTTCCAGCAGTCGGATCTTTGCTAGTTTACCAGGCAAAGGCCCTGTGATGCATGGGTCCTGTGGAAGGTAGTGACATGTGGATCTCACGACTTTTTTTTAAGTGTGTGTGTGTGTGTATCTCTATACATATACACTTACGTGTATGTATGTAAAATCTGGGAGACCGAGCCCGCTCGCCTTGCGAGGTTTCTCTGCGATTATCTCCCCCGAGTATAGCGAGAAGGATTCCCAGAAGTGTAACAGAGGACAGGATCTGGCCCACTAATTGCAGTGTTAATCGCTTATCTTTACATCGAAGCTGCTAGTGAGAAAGAAAATCCACCGGCAACCAGGACGGGGCCCGCAGGAAGCTTGTGGTTTCATTTCACTTGCAAAAGAGGGTGCACAGTCCACCTCAAGGCGATATCCCCTTAGGTTGGGGACGAGAGGTTTTGCCTCATTCACTGCATTATTAACGTTTTCATCCTCTCTACAAACGACTTGAAATATTTCAAGATCCGCCCAATCCCAGGCTGAATTTCAAAGAGCAAACGTTGTGGTTAGAGTATCACTGCGATCCCCAGTGCGGTTTGGCTCAAGGGGTCACCTCCAGGGTGCATTCCCGCGGGCGTGCCAGGGAGTGCTGGCAAAGAGGATTACTGGGAGGGGGAGAAACCCCCCCTCAAGAGGAAACAAGAGTTAGGGTCTCGTTATGAAGCACTGCTTGGCCTGCAAACGTGCAAGGCACCTTATGCAGCGGAAACCGGGCAAACGGCTCTGGCTTCTGGTCATACCGCTTTGACCGACGCGCAGCCGGCCCAGCTACCGCCGCGGAAAGGGCCGCTTTCATGGTCAGTCCAGAGGACATAGCGAGACTCTTCCAACATGAGACCGGGCTCTTCAGGTAACAGACACACCGGGACCCATCGCCCGGGGAACCTGCCCCATCCTCCCGCTCCCGCCGCAGCCGCGGGGGTGTCGCCAAGCTGTTTCCTTGGTTCCCCTGAAGCGGAATAGCCTGGCCAGTGCTTAACCCCGCGCTGAGACCAGGCACTGGGACTAGGAGTATCAGAGGAAGCAGAGAAATCCTACCCAAGGGCCTGCTTGCAAGGAAACGAGCCGGGGAGGCTGGGTCGGCAGAGGCAGAGGGAGGCGTCGCAGCTTTTGTAGCTCTAGTTCTTCCTGGAAAAGCAAACCCCCGTGTGCAGGCACAAAAAGACTTTATGTATCTGCCTAAGGGGAGACAGAACTGGCCGTGTCCAGCGGCTGTGATTTCAGACACACCGACATCAACCCGGAGTGACTCCTTTGGCGCCCATGGAGTGAACCTCCAGTTTTACAGCGGTGTAACAGAGCACAGTCTGTCCCGTTGTCTTTTAATAGGAGCTAAATTGTAACGAAAGTGGGGGAGGGATCTGATGAGTGACAGGGGAAAACCCTTAGGATTTCTCCCTGAGACTGCTAAGATTTCCCTGTCTCTGGTATCTAGCAGCTCTGCCCGTGTTAGTGTCATGATTTCATATCCCAGAACAAAGTGAAATAAACAAACATATGAGGAGTTTAAAGAAGAGACGACACACAAACAAAGCGGAGGGTTTCGGATCACTCAGCCTCATTTCCTCGTGGATCCTTCTCCCTGCAATGTTTGGGCTAACTGCAGATAAAACGAAGAAGTGGTGAAAAAAATTATTTGGAGGCTGAAAATCAAAGCCCTGCATCCGCGAGTACCTGCATCCGCATCGGGACAGCGGCGTTTGGTTAAACGCCTTAATGAGAGTTGCCTCGTTTGTGTTTTGATCGCGGATCAGCTGGTTTTGATCGGGCCTGGAAGACACTGCTTGTCTTATCGAGAACTGAGGCTGTTGCAGATTGAGCCGCCGCCTTATCTTTCATCTTCATAATCGTTTGCCACTAGCGTGTATGGAATCGTCTTTGGCTAAGAGCTTATTAAACAACGACGGTTTAACTCGCTTTCTGACTGAGAACGACTTACCCAGAGATCTCCGGGCTTTCAAATTACTTTTATTGATCCGAAGATTTTGTTCTTTGGAATGTGACCCTGTTTGGACTTAACAGCTAATCAGAAAATGCTACAAGAGAGCGCTTTGTAAATCACCTTCCGCGCTCCCCTGCCCCGGCTCCGGCTGCCTTGCGCACACCCGCCCACGCGCACGCACGCACCCTCCCGCGCCCGCGCCCGCGCAGCCCCGGGAGCTGTCTCTGGTGCTGCACGCGGCCTCGGCCGCCGGGACAG
>NW_005842008.1:88498-90677 GCF_000455745.1 Alligator sinensis
GGCTTGGAGAATCCCTCTGCAGGCTGCCCGGGAGAGCCAGCGAGGGGGGACACGCGTACGCAGTAAACTAAGGGCAGAGGATTCCCTGGTGCTGCGGGAGGCCACGGGATAAAGATGAGCTCCGAGGGGGCAGGGAGCTGCCCACACACTCGCTAGCACCCCCGCGAGCCGCTAAGGGCAGGGCCGGGGCTCCTCTGCCCCAAGGTGTTCCCGTGGTTAAACGGGCGAGGGCGAGGGCGGCGGGATGCGGGGGCGTTGCACCTACACTGGGGAATCCAGAAAACTCTCTCGAGGGAGGCCGCGGTCCCGGTTCGGCTGCAGCCAAACCCGCTGGTACTTGGCTGCAAAAGCAGCCACATGCCACCAGGAGCCGCTTAAACGTTAATTACATTTCCCATCGGGTCTTCGATAATTTGGGAGGTGGAGCAAACGTCAGGCTTGACACGGGTACTGGGTGCGTTTGCTGGAGCAAAGCACGGTTCAGCCCCTCTTCTGCTGCCTCGTAGCAAGTCAGTGCTTTTAGGAAACCAACAAAAATGAAACCCAAAACAATTTTTAAAAACCCTCAGAAACAAACAAACAACAGCAAAAAAAAAAACAAACAAAAAAAACCAACCAACAGCAGCAACTTTGCACGTTTGCAACATTGCGCCAGGATTTTTAATACTGGTAGAGTGCATTTAAATAAGTGCGCATCTGTAGCATGTTAAACATTAGCCGGGACTTTTTACTAAGAAAAGCCCGGTCTAATTAGCTCCAGAAGCGGCAGCGCCTCGCAGGAAGAGAGTTTCCCTTTCTCAGAATGCCCACCCCCCCCCCCAAAAAAAAAGCGGGGGGGGGCAAGGACAAATGAAAGGGCTGCTCAACCCGTGGGAGAGTTTGCACCGAACTTTAGATAGGGCTCCTGGCTCACTTGGGAGAGTGAAAGGAAAAGGGGAGCTCCCTTCTCAAATCCTGCTTGTCTAACACTCCTCTGTAGGAGCACGACTGGGCCTGAAAAATACATTTCGCAAGTGGCATTAAAAAAAGAAAGAAATTAAATTACATTAAATTAAATTAAGAATGGCATATACAACACAACATTTTTTCTAAAACCCATCGGTTTAAATAAAATCCCCTATTCCCCACTGAACTAATCTATGTTAATTTTGTATCGGTGGAATGTCGAAGGGGAGAGAATCATGAAAAATCCGCCTCCTTAAACGAAAGTCCGAGAAAAGCTGAAAACTAAACACTTCCACAACTTTGCTGCTGGAGCAAACCAACTATTTCCAACACAGAAGTGATGCCTTTTGATTCGAGAAAAAGGCTTCAGCTGCCAGGACAAGCTGTTCAACGTAAAGTTTGGTGGGTTTTTTGCTACCACACTCCAGCTACTTTCAGCGGGGCGGGGGGCAAAATTACAGAGTTGTTTGTACCTCGAAGGAGAAACCAAGCCGATGGAGTCACTGCCAGCTCTTGCCTGACCGAGAGAGGGAAGAAACACGAAAATCATTTTACAGTGTTCTTGGGGCTTTTTATTTTTATTTTTTTTCAAATTTCCAGTCATTCTGGCTCTTTTTCAGCCACTCTCCGGTCCCCTCGGGTAGGTTTACTGTAGAGAGCACCAAGCCCATCCCAATCCTCAGCCTAATTTATGGGGGTCACTCTGATTAATTTCGAAAGCCCTAATAAGAGAGGCATCGGCTGGCTGCGTCGCCCTGAGTAGGGGCTGCTCTGTATAATTTCGTTAGCCCCTGCACAGACGCTGGGTAATTGTCAGAGTCCGCTGTGACAAGGGCAGAAAATGAGGTAGGCGTATCCGAGGCCTCTCTCCCCTTTTGTTAGATCAAGGCAGAGGTCAATATGGTTTTAACGCAAATTTATTAGCAGAGAAATCAGCAAACCATTCCCTAATTAGCAAAGCCCAATAAATGTGCCCGCAGGCTTTCTTTTTCGCTAGCAAACCCGCAGCAAAGACCCAGCCCGTCACAGCCCTCAGAGGAGGCGATGATACCGGCCCTTATGAATGTTTTATGGGTAATTGCTGGATATCTTTCTAATTTCAAGGCAGAGCCCCGGCGTCGCGGCTGGGGCTGAGCTGATGGAGGGTGGCAGGCGGAAAGCTGGAAATCACAACCTGTGACTGTCTCTCGCCGAGCGTCTTTGCTGGTTACCTTCCTCCGCCTCGCCCCCTCCC
>NW_005842008.1:90687-91905 GCF_000455745.1 Alligator sinensis
GAACGGGGCGCGGGCGGCCCCGGCTGCGGGAGGCAGGGATCTGCGCCCTGGATCTGCCGGGATGTTCTCTCTCTGTGTCCCTAATTGCCCGCCCGGAGCCTCCTCACGCTTGCTGTCTGGCCTGCTCGCTGTCCCCAGCACTGCTGCTCCGGAACAGCTGCCAGGCTGGGGGCGCCGCATTCCCGTTTCCCAGGCACCAGGTCACCCCACCCCACAAGCCCATTCCGCCTCCCTCTTGCATATTCGGGGACACGAGCACACACCAGCTACGGCCGCAAGGCCAGCCCTGTCCCTCGCTCCCCCAGGCCCTTCTCGGCCCCCGCATCCCCCTGCCAAGGCTCAAGAGCAGAAGGGCGGGGAGGCGCTGCGGGCTGCCACGCACAGCCCGGGCCCAGCCGGCTCCCACCCGGTGCTCAGCACGAAAAATCAGCTGACTTGCGGCCCCACGTTTGTTACAAAAAGATAAAGTTTATTTCTCTTTTTTTCCTCCTTTTCTCTCTGTCTCTCTCGTCACTTTCAGTCACCAAAAAAAAAAAAATTAAAAAAAATCTAAATGTCGCCATCTAAGCAATTTATTGTACTGAATCCGAACAGACACGGCAGGGCGCGGGGGCACAGATCATGGCGGTTGCTTTCTTGCTTTCTTTTCTTTTCTTTTTTTTTTTTTTTTTTTAACTAAGGTACCGAAGTGATTGGTTTTGGACAACAGATAATAAATAGGGTGTCTGGCTCGGCGCGCAGTCCGCCCGAGGCCCGCGGCTCCGAGCTCGGGCCACGCCGCCGCCCCAGAGCGCCGCGGGGAGGGCAGCGCACAGTCCTCCGGGCCTGCTGGCCTCCGGCCGGGCCGTGCGGGGAGGGGCAGGCCGGGGACCTCTCTGTCCTCAGAGTCTGTGGCCGGCCCCTGCCCGGCTGGCTGTCTCTCAGTCCAAGCGCTAAGTCCCGCGTCTCCCGCCTGGCAAGAAGGTCTCGAGGTTCGGGTCGGGGGTGGGTTTGTTTCACTTACTGCAGCAGCTCTGGGGTCATGGCTCTCAGAGTCCCTGCTCTGGTGCACTCGCCTCCTGGGTGGCTCCGGGGCTCGCTACTCGCCCCCTGGGTCGCTCCGTTCCTCCTCCGTGCGGCCGGGTCGGTTGCGGGGAGGCTGCGGGGCCGCTGACTGGCACGGCCGCGCTCTCACCGCGGGTGCGGGGTGCCCGGCAGCGGGTTGGCCAGGGGGTTGAG
>NW_005842008.1:92525-95325 GCF_000455745.1 Alligator sinensis
CAGCGGCCGAGGACCGGCTGGAGGGCAGAGCCGGCAGCAGCGCGCCAGCCCCGACCCCGGCCGCGACACGAGGGCAGCAGCGCGGGCGGCCGGGCGCTCGGGAGACCAGGCCGGGCGCTCGGGCCTGGCGCAGCAGCGGGAGGGCCGCGGGGGCAGGGCAGGGCAGAGCAGGCCAAGCGGGTCCCACGGGCGCGGGGAACGACTCCGCATAACGCGCTTGCCGCAGGA
Organism: Alligator sinensis; assembly: GCF_000455745.1. Lineage (NCBI taxonomy): Eukaryota > Metazoa > Chordata > Crocodylia > Alligatoridae > Alligator > Alligator sinensis. The sequence goes on from NW_005842008.1 coordinate 92,754, forward strand.
CCAGATCCGCGCCCGCTCGGGAAGCGAAAGCGGCGCGGCCCATGATGTATTCATGTCCGCATCAGGCCGCATTTAGGCGTCTCCTCTATACATTTGTTCGGGGTGAACCTGAGCAGCCCCTCGCGGGCCGGGGGCACCGCGGCGGCAGCTGAATCTCGGGGGAGCCGGCCTCTCGGCGCGGGGAGGCCCGGCCTGTGCGTCCCAGTGGCCGGGCTCCTCGGCAAAGCCTGCCCCCGGCCCTAGTGGAGGGTTATTTTTCCCCGTCGCCTTGAGCCCCCGGCCCGGCCCGCCGCCCTTACCTGCGGTTCTGGTACCAGGTCTTGACCTGCGTGTCGGTGAGGTTGAGCGCGGCCGCCAGGTCCATGCGGTCCTGGACGCTCAGGTACTTCTGCCGCTCGAAGCTGCGCTCCAGCTGGTTGAGCTGGTGGTCCGAAAAGGCAGTCCGCGCCTTGCGGGGCTTCTTGGCTCGCACCGGGGGGCTGTCCCGGCTGCTCGTGATCTCGCGGTCGCCTTCCTCCTTTGTCCCTGCGAACAATTCACACGCGCGGCTCAGTGCTCGCGGGCCGGGCTGGGGACGGGGCGCCCGCGACCCCCTTCCCCCAGCCCCGGGGGCTGCCCCCATCAATGGCAATTCCAGCGGCCAGTGGCCTGCCCCGCCCCGGGACACCCGGGCCGCGCTGGGACAAGGTCCTGGTGACCGCGCCGAGCGTTGCGGAGTCTATTTGTCAGCTCGGGTTTCTCGCCGCGCCGCCGGGAGATCGATACGTCAATCCAGCTCTGTTTGTACCAGTTTTTGCAACGCTCCTGATCTTCCCTGCAGGAAGAACAATAATCTCCCTAATTGACCCACTGGGGAGGACGGTGCACACACGCACACACAAAAATCGCCAGCCCAGGCTGCTCCATCTGGCTCGGGCCCCGCCTGCACAGGCGAGGCAGCAGCTCGCCGCGGCGCCCGGGAGCGGCTCTCAGCTCTCGCATCGCCGAGCAGCCGGGGGGGCCACACGACAGAGATGTGTCCCCTCAGGTCCCGGCCTCGGGACACCCCGGCTGGCTCCCCCGCCACTCACCCCCAGGTGTGGGCACCTCGCTGCCCCGCCGCCCAGCCGGGCCACGGGCCTGAGATTTTAGGAGAGGAGGGAAGAAAAAAGCGCGAGTCTTTCTGAAGGCGCTCGGGCACAAACAGGAAGTTTTCGCCTTCCCGTAGCCCGGCTCGGGAACCGGGGCCTTAATTACGTGCCCCGAAAGCCCGGCGCGTGGTGTTTGCACAACACGGGAGTCATTTCATCGCATTTGCATTTGAAAATAAATACATTCGTTACAAAAAAAAAACCAAACAACAACACGCGGTTATTTCGGGTTATTTTTTTCCTCCTTCTCAAAATAATGAGCGCGAGAGGGAGAAGGGCAGAGCTCGGGGGAGAGGCGGGGGCTTATTTGGTGGAAAGAGCAGGCAGGGACACGAGCGCGGCAGAGCCGGCGTCTGGGCGCGCTCCGGGTCCCCTTCCCAAGCGAGCAGGCCGGAGCTGGGCCGCGGCCGCGGGTCTTGGCCCCATATCTGCCCCGTGCCGAGGAGGGCAGAGCAGCGGGCTCCGCGGGGCGGCCGCACCTACTCACCGTGGCATTTGAGCTCGCTCTGCGGGTCGTCGCGCTTGTCGAGTTTGGCTTTGCTGTCCTCCTGCTCTAGCTTTGGCCTGAAGCTCTCGCTGGCGGCGTTGCCTTCTTGCTTCGGGGTGTGGTGGGGAGAGGAGACGCTGGTGCTGTAGGGCGCACACGCCGCCAGCGGTTTGCTGTCGCCCAAAATGTCTTTAATTAAGAAGGAAGAGGTGGAAGTCCGGGGGGCAGAGCCAGCCGAGCCCAACTGCGGCGGCGGCGGCTGGGGCGAGCCCTGCAAACTTGGCGGCGGCGGCGGCTGGCCGTGGTGGAGGTGGTGATGCTGCGGGATGCTCTCTGGGACCAGATGCGGCTCGGGGTGCTCCATGGTGACCGAGATGGGCGAGGAAGGCGCCGTCCCCACCGTGTCTATCTCCGAGCAGGGGGACGGGGTGGCCTGGGCTCGAAAATCCGCCGTCCTAGCCTCGCTGTGCTGGCGGAAGTCTCCGTTCATCACGCCGGGGCTGCCCGAGCTGGCATTAGACAAAATCGTGTCTATCCCAAAGCTGGACCCGCTAGATCCTTCCATCGCGGCCATTCAGAGCGGCGCCGTCATCCCGGTCCTCCAGCCGGGGCTCCCTGCGCGGCCGAAGAGCAGCCCCGGCCAACGCGGATCGATAAATAAAAGCGCAACGAGGGTGTCAGTGCCTTTACAACAAAAAAGGAAGGGGGAGGGGGCCGGGGCTGGCACCTGCGGCAGGGGCAGAAGCAGTCACCGGGGGAGAAAAGAAACAACCCCCCTCCCCCGAAAAAAGCCCGGCAGCACGGGGAGAGCACGGGGGAGCCGGGGCGCGGGGACAGGGCGGCAGCGCGAGGCGCGGATCACACGTGCTGCGGCGGGGCTGCTCACTGGGAGCTACGGGGCGACCGGGCTGCCTCGGGACACTGCATCGCACCGGGCGGGAGCAGGGGCACAGGG
>NW_005842008.1:95335-99646 GCF_000455745.1 Alligator sinensis
CCGGCCCCCGGCCCCTGCCGCGCGCTCCCCCGCGCAGCCCGGCTCCTCTCAGGCGCAGCGACTCCCTCCCGTGACGTCACGGCCATTGCCGGCGCGCGCCCCCCCCGCTTTATTATAAACCCTGGGTTTTTTTCGCCGTGCAACGCGAGCCCCCATTGGTGGCCTGCGCGGCGGAGGCCGACGCCAAGAAGCCGGCAGCCAATGAGCTCCGGGGACCGGGGACCTTGTCAGCTTTTGCGCTGGGCTGCTCTTTTTTAGCATCGCCAGGATTCCTTCCCCAGTCCGGGGCTGAGCGCAGTTGCCAGCATCACCGCCACCATCACAATAGTAATAGTAATCATAATCATAGTAGTAATCATAATAGTGATGATGATGATGCTGTGCCCTGTGTCAAGAGCTGGGGAGGAAAAAACGCAGCGGTGCTGCCTCTGCCTATTATTTTAAGGGGGGCGCTGGGGTAATGGAGGGCGGGGCAGGTGGGGGAAGCCGGGCAGCATGGAAATGAGACGCAGCTGCCCAGCCCGCTCCGTCCATCTCGCATAGGTGGAGAAACGGAACTGCACATAAGCCAAGGAGACCATCAAGCACGAACTTTCCAAGACCTGCTTGGCCCTCCGCCTGCCCGGCCCGGGGGAGCCTGGTAGCCCGGTTTCCAGGGCACGCCGGGCTTTGCCTTTCTGCAGGAGGAAATGGAGGGCTCCAGCTCGGAGCTGAGCTCTCCGGGGGAAGAGAATTTAAGAGGAGAGGGAAGCCTGTCAGAGGGCGAGAAGGAGCCAGTGCAGCACCCAAGGTGGGCAGGCAGGCAGGCAGGCAGGCAGGCGAGGGAGCCAGAGGCGTAAGCGACCGCCGAGGCTGGGGACTGGCTTCCCTTGTGCGGGGCTCTGCTTGAATTCATTAGCCCGCGCGCGCTCCCGTTCTGGTTCCTCCTCGTCTGAGCAGCTCAGTCGGAAGGGGAATGGTTACTGTCGATCCGCCTGGGACCGCAGGAAATTATTCCACTGATTCTTTGGAGAGTATCAACTTGTGTTAATTTCTCTAGGACGACTCCAACCTGTCTCTTGTTGAATGTCAGAGTAATGGGAACTGCCAGTGACAAGACGTCGTATTACTCCTGATTAAGTACCGTGTCAACCTAATTAGCAGAGTAATTATAAGGTGCTAATGAATGATTCAAAGTTCTCTGAGTTACATTTTATTTCGAATTACCATCGTAAGGACCCCATGAATCTGAGGTACACCGGGCTGGCATCGCTGCCATGTCAGTCTAAAAGAATATATTTCTTAACCCATCAAATGGCAGCGAAAAGCCTCTGAGCTTTTTTTTCCCCTTCTTTCCTTAAGCTGCATTAATTAAACAACCGTAAAGCGGGCAAAGGAAAATATCTTTTTAAAATGACATCCAAGCATCTCGATGATCTGCCCTCCCCTCCTGCAGAAAAAAACAATGCCGAGCTGATAGACTGGAATGGACGGGATTGACAAAAATGTAACCGGGGGATGTGCGGGGGCGGGGGCCGCTGAGGAGGCGTGTGTGTGTCGGCTGTGCCCGGGCAGATGGAAAGAGATACGGGAAAATAATAGGGGGAGGTAAAACAGGATTAGCTCAGGCAAGATATTTAGAGGCGTAATGCTCGGTGATCGCAATAGATAATGCGCTAGAGGAGAGGTATTCACGCTAAAACTGGTATAGTTCAATAGTTCAGGAGAAAACCACAGGGGAAAAAAGGGAAAAAGAAAATGGGTAAATAAAGTACCTGAGTCAGGGCTGAGATAATCTCCTCTGCGGACAGGTGTCTATAGAGAGCTTCCTTTTGGTAGGAACACAAAAAGGCTTCGCTGTGATGGCTCTTAACGCTTAGCTGAAAGCATCCTCCTGCCTTGACTTCCCCGTCCCAGCAAACCCCCCTGTAACAATCTCTTGCCATAGGTCAAGCTGAGACTCATTGTAGTTATTGATGGATTGCCGGGTTAGGCAGGAAGCAGCCTGAAAAAGGTCGCTATTTTTTTAATGATAGTTTATTTAAGCATGAAAATTCCTGCCTAATGCTACTGAGATAATTAATCCTAGGTGCAGAGATGCAGCAGTCACTTCTCCCCTCTGTACACAGCGACTGGCATTTACTATAAACTGCCGAAAAAATGTCACTGGATGGCAGTGATGACACTAGCTAGGATTCTTTGTCAAATTTATACTAAAAAAAAAAAAAGATTCAGGGCATTATTTTTACTGAGCGAAGCCATCAGCATTCCGCTGTGCTGGGTTTCCTAAAGAAATACCCGCATTAAAAGTTGGAGGAAGATTGGTTTCACAGGGGAAAACACATAAAATCCGAGTCTGAGTGATAGCACCACATAAATCAATTATTCCAAATCCTTTATAAATAATTCATTTAAGATTGTTTTTGTTTTGTTTATACGCCTAAAATGACTGAAAAGTCAAAACCGCCCATAGCACAGCTTGTGTTGTGTGGTTAGAAATGTTATCGACTAGTAATATTTAACTACATTGGCAAAGAAATCAGCAATTTGATCCAGTGGAGGAGGATATGTAGGGCGAAAGTATTTGTTCTGCTAAAGTATTCCAGCCATGCCAACATTTACATCTGTCCGCTTCCAAACAACGTATGGAGGGCATCATGATTCTCACAATACTTATTAATTACATTATTTTTGTGCGCGTGAAAAAGGGAAGCCGTGATTCAAACGGCATTTCAGGAGCCCTCATTTAGCTGAGGCTTCTGTAAATATATATCTCAAAAGAAAAATAAGGCAGCCCAAGGTGTAATTCCTGGCTTTGATATTAACCAGAGGCTTGTACTCGAGACTTAAATTCGACATCTGACCATTCATCGCTCACAGGTAAGCCTGAAATACATCGTGCATAGGTACAGGACGGAACCTTCATTTGGGGCAATACCTTCTTTATTCTTGCACCAACTCGTTCTTTTTAAAATACCCATTTTAAAATATATATAATCGAAGAGCAGCTGCTCTGAAGGAAGCCTGATTTCAAACGCAGTGCACTTCACCTCGCCGCCCTTGTGTCCGACCAGCCTCCTCTGTTCCCAGGACTCCCGGGGTGTCTCCTGGAGCGCTGGCCGGGCCTTGATCTTGGTTCACTTCATTTTAAGCCCAGAGCCTATTTCTTGCGGTTTTCTTCAAGCGTCAAAATAGACGAACCGCCTCCTGCCTCATCGGCATTTGGGACCTTTCCGTGCTAGAGCAAAAGCTTTTGCATTGCCAGCTACCGATCTGCTCTAGAGACACAGAGAGAGCTGTCCAGTCCCTAGTCCTAAACGGCCTCAAACGTTCAGTCTGTTTTTATTGCACCTCCTCGGCCAGCGCAACCCATTTCCTTGTTGACCTAGCCTGGCTTTCGCATCTCCCCTATTTAGTCTTGATGTTTGGGGTTTGTTTGGGGTTGGGGTTTTGTTCCGACGCGGCAGCAACGTGGTTTTGAAAAGAGTAGAGCTGCGAAGGACAACAGCCATCTGTTCCCACGGCAGGCTCGTGGTGCGGTGTCTGCTCCCTAGACATGTTTCACGGAGACGTTCCCTAATCAGGGTCCAGCCCCTGCAGACAGGGAGCGGGGCGGGGGTGCTGCAATGCCGCCCTTGCCCGCTGGGCGGCGATAGGGGTCACCTCCAGGCGCCCATTGTCTCCGGGAGCCCTGGGCCCCGGGGATAGACTGTGCGCGCTTGGAGCGGGGCTTTGCTGCTGTCGCTTACGTCCCCCTTGGCAGGCGGCAGCAGAGCGGGCTTTCTTTAGACAAGCGAAGACATCGGTCGGTATTTGCACCTTGCAGGCATGCAAAGCGGGGCGCCTCGTCGGAGTAAAAAAGGAGAAAGGAAAGGGCTGGAGAAGGCAGACCCAAAGCAGGACCCCGAGCCGCGTCCCGAAGCCCCCCGCACCGAGGACGGGCTGCCGCCGCCCCGCCTGCCCTGCCCGAGGAGCGTATCCTAACTGCCCCTCGGGGAGTGGGTGAGCCGAGATAAGATGTTCCACTGCAGTAATCCTTTAACCAACAATGCGCTCCCCCGTCTCAGGCTCCGGCTTTAGGGCTTAAAGCCGCTCAGCGAAGAGTTAACACTGGGGGGTGGGGGGCAGCACTTTCACGGCCTTCCCTGTCTCGGGCACGTTGCTGACACGCGCGGGAGCAGCACCCCGGGCAAACTCCTCTTGTTTCTAACCCTAGGGCCGCTCAGAGCCGTGCCAACCCGCTCCTACACGAAGGCGGCTAGTCCGGATCCGGGACCGAGCAGACAGCGCGACCCAGGCGGGTTATGCGGGGCTCCAGCACAAGCCCCGAGT
>NW_005842008.1:100036-101424 GCF_000455745.1 Alligator sinensis
CCGGGCCAGCGCCCCCGGGGCCCCGCGTTTCAAGGCGCAGCGGCGTGCGCGCCCCGTCCCGGGCACGGCTCCGCAGCCTCTCGACGTCTCCGGGGCAGGCCCGGCGCACTGTGACTTGTAACAGCCTGAACGTCCCTTTATTAAAAGCTGCTGCTTGACATTTACGCGGTGCCAAGAGGCTCTGCCTATAATCCGGGCCGAGAGGCGGCTACCTCGGAGCTCTCGCCGCCTTTCCCGGAGCGCCCGGGGTCCAGCCGCCGTCGGGGCGAGCCCGGGGCAGCTCCGCGCTTCCCCCGCCCCGTCCGGGTGATCACGCCCCCTCCTCCTCTGCCCCTTGCCGGAAAGTTATTTAACTTTCTGCTCCGGAGGGGAAGAAAAGCGGAATGAACCCGGCGTTTAGTGCTACCGCTTTCCCTTTGTCAGATGCTTTCCCCCGCGATGCAGGCGGAGAACATGATCAGAAATGCTCAGGGAGCAGAAAGCACATTGATTTCAGCTTGTTCTGTCCACAGACAGGCCCTGACAAGGTTGTTAGAACAGTCGGAGAGGTCTATACAATCACTTAATTACCAAAGCTGTCAGTCAGGCGGGACGCGACTGGACGCAGAGATGGCTGCGAGGAGCATTCCACTACTGGGCTCCCGCCTTGATTGATCTGTGCTGATGGCATTGCAAAATAATTATAGTGGATTTTCTGATGTGTGATTTTATACCAAGTTCATGCTTCAGAAAGGTAATCGGAAGGATGAGAAGGGTCAGTGCCATTTCAGATTACCTGAAGTCCAAGCGAGAAGGGGGGGATAGAGAGGAGGGCTGCGAGGGAGGAGAGTGGGGAGCAAGAGGCAGATGCGATTAAGGATTGCTGAAGGGGATTGCGAGCAATTCGTCAAACTGTGCAAGTGATTTCCTTCCGAGCCAACAAATGGCAGATTGATTTTGTCCAACGTAGGTTTAGCCACATTTACAATGATCCAGCGGTTATTATTGCGATTGGCTTTGGAGCTGACAGGCAGTTGGAGGCGAAAGGAGGAGAGATCCTGTTTACAGGAGACGTGTTCTTAACTGCTGTCAAATACAGTTAAGTAAATATCATTAGGAAGAAGCGCTGTTAAGAAAAATGCCAAGGCAATGAGGACGCCGCCTCCTCTCCGCGGCCTGCCCCTCTCCCGGCCCTGTCTGAGGCGGGGGCTTTGGCACTTGCCACTAATTGGGAAGCCTCTGTTCCGGGCTCCGTCCCCGGGGGGCCGAGCTGCCTGCCCTGGGGCTCCCGGGGCCGCCCAGCGCGCCAAGAGCCGCCCTGGTGCCGGGCGGGGCGCGGGCGTCGAGCGGCCGCCTCAACCAGGCGGGCCCGGGGCCGCAACCGAGGCGCTGCCGGGCGGGCCGGGCTT
>NW_005842008.1:107870-115377 GCF_000455745.1 Alligator sinensis
TGACAAGCATGGTTTAATTCAGAATATCTGATCTTGCTATTGAGCTAAAATATATTTTCGAACACTGTAAGATGGATTATTTTGACACCATCTGGTAGCAGTTTTTCATTTTTGACAATATTTAAAACTTAATTTGAGCTCAGGCAGTGATAAATATATCTCAGATCTCACCTGGCTTTGGTAACCTCCTGACCTAAGCATATACAGTAATTTGTCTCAGGCTGTTGGTCACAATATTTTATTGCTGTGCCTAATCTTCTAAATAGAGAGCAAGACTGTGACCTCAGTTACACCCTTGTAAATCGGGAGAGACTCTTATGGGGCCAGAAGTTCCGTTTCAAAGAAGCATCTCTGTTTAGGAAAGCACTGAAGCATGCTCCCAAGTCGATGGGAGTTAAGCACATGCTGAAAATAAGGCACAAGCTTCAGTGCTTTCCTGTAGCCAGAATCTATGCCATAGACTACAAGTGTTGTGAACACAGCTCCCCAGATACTTAATGCTGGGGGAAATCATTTATATATTATTACTTTGCCTTTTGAGCTGATAGATAGCCAGCTTAAATTGGATTTAAATTTAAGTTTCCCATTGAAAATGTAGCTTATGCTTTGCTCAGCGAGGAAGCATCTATGCATGCGTGTGCATGCACGCATGCATATGTGTATAAAAAATCTTTAGACAGAACAGCATGACAGCAAAAGCTTTCAGATGAAAACACGGTGTGAAAATGTATCATGTCTCCTCCCTTTATGTTCTTATGGCAAATGCAAAAGAAATTTATTGTTTAAAATATGTGCAATCATTTTTATCTGATTGCCTGTAGATGCCATATATACCTCTGTAAAGGAGGTACTGTATTTTCTGTCTCCTGAAAAGATCCTGGTTTATTACAAGTATGCTTCCATTCTTTTACATGTCTTTATGGGTTTGAAGGGACTGCTTAGAATTTGTCACTTATTTTTAACAATATAATTTTCTTTGGAAGGAACATTCTTGCTAAGCTTGACATGTGATATTTAATCACATATTGACCACTCAGTATTATTTTAATGCTTCCTGTCAGCTACAGTGCAGCAGGCAGAGTTCAAACAACACATTTGCCTGGAGTTCAGTATCCATTTAAATCAAATTTGTCAGCTTTCAATTTTTTTAAATGTAATATTTTATTTTTATTAAATGCAAATGAATAATGCCTTGTCAAGCTAAGGGCACGTTTTAATGTGAACAGCTCGAATGTTAAGTGAAATAGGAGCTATAATGCCCTGTTAATATAGTCACATAATTATCTTCATGCTAGAATCTTAACATAAACAAACCTTTGCTTCAGGTTTTATTATTATTGGGAAGCCTCTCAGGTATGTATACCAACACAAAGACACACACACATGCACACACACACTGACATTGCTTTGTGTATGTATATACACACATATGCACACATTTATAAAAATATTTGTGTGAATGTCTATTATTTATATACATTATCCACACACTTTTTATATTCTTTTTTATTCAGTACACATCTTATCTGACTGATGACATGACAGCTCACATATTATTAAAGCTTAATAACTATTCTCACATTCTACACTGCCATCTAAAACCCTTTCAATTTTTTACCATAGTGCATATATAAATATACACGTTATATATATAAATATACACATATTATATATATATCTATATATATATATATAGAGAGAGAGAGATATCTCTATATATAGCACAGAAAATATTTATGTGATTTTTATAAATGTTAGTGTGCATCTATAATAGGCACACGTGAAAACACACTATGAATATAACAAAATGTTTGTGTGGTATATAGTCCATATATGGGTTCATATGCATACACTGCAGTACACATATATATTCGCACAAATGATGGGCGATCTTTTGTGACATTTATCTTTACTCATGAGAAGAGTTATCCCTCATGAAGATAAATGTCAGAGGAGTGATCAGCCATTGTGTGTTCTCAGATAGATAGATGGATGGGTAGCTGATCTAGTCTTATAAATACATGTTTTTACAGCTTTGTAGTTTACAGTGTAATGTCACAAACTCTGATGAAGAAATATATCTTTACTATGCATTTAAAAAACAATAGATACTTCTAGAACCCAAGCTGTAACAAAATATTCTATTGTTGTAGAGCTGCAGCATGGTTCATGAGATTGGTCATGGGATATTAAGCCTTTCACCTCTTAAATCACTAGTTCAAAACTAGCCCAGGTCACTAGTCGCAAAAATGGTTTCTATCTAACAGCTGTGCAGGGGCCTGTGTGAAACGAGGCAGTGGTCTTTCCAGTTCCTAGTGGACAGGTGTTCCCATCACAACTTTACTAATGCAATTATATGGGAAATAATAACAGCAGAGGGAGGGAAACATCCAGGGGTTACATAAGGTTTTCTAATGGCATTTGAAAAGAGATGGAGAACCAATGAAATGGCAAGTTTTGGCAAAACTGCTCCAAAGGGTCAGAGAAGTTCACACTAACAGTAACCAAAACCTGTGGAGAGCCAGGTACTGGAGGAGTGGTGGACACAGGGAGCTGTTGAAGTGGGTTTGAGGAGGTGCAGGGAAGGTTTATAGGGAATCCTATTAATGCCTTGTGCCACCAGGATGCCTACTGCAGTCTGGGCACTGTTCACAACTCCTCCTCCTAGTGGAATGTTTGCAGGAAAGTGGGTAACAGTGACACCATCTGCTCGCTGGGTGAATTCTTAGGTTAGCACAGAGTAGTGTAACTTGTGGCTCCCTGAAGGAGGCAGTGTGAATGGAGTTCAAAGACAATAAGTCAAATTTGCAAGATGGCAAGAGGCATTTATAGAGAGTCACAGCATTTTGTGAGAGATGATGGATCAGTGGCACAAATACATTTTTGGTAGAGAGAGAAAAAATGTTGAAGTGCCCACCATACATATATGGACCCCCCAGAGAGGAAATGCATTGCTACAGAGCGTAAGCCCTGCTGTGGGGGGTCAGCAGCTCCACAAGCAAATAGCAGCTCAGTGCAGTTGGCCTCCTGCCTTTTTTTAGTGATGCTCCTAAATTGACCAGGAGCTTTCTACATGAAGCTTGAAACACTGGTTCAGGTAGGTCAGCTGGGCTTAGGCTTCTAGCCTGAAAGATAAATGGGAAATTACCAAAACAAGAGCAGCACAGTAGATGGGATTTGGGGCCATTTCTAGTTTGTTGCATGAGATCTATGTTTGCTGACATTCACATCTATGTACAAATGAAAGTAGAAGCCAATGGAACTATCCAGGAGCTCTTCTTCCCCAGAGACTGAGTGCATAGCTTCCTCTGAGGCATGGTGAGGGCTTAGTGTTTTAGAGGGCTTTAATTTACTAAATTACAACAGTATGGCATTCAAAATACCTACAACTACTATTCTGTCAGAAAAGCAGAGAAGTAAACAGACTTTGAGGCTGGCCTCTTTCACTCCTTTCTGCCTTTTCTCGAATCAGCAGCAAAAAACAAAACAAGCAAACAAAAACACCCGCATTGAGGGGTTGATTCTGCAGTGCTTACTCATTCTGTGAGCACCTACTTATGTAAGCAAGCACACTGTCTTAATTCCCCCAGGGAAAGCCTAGTTTTTCTGGTAATCATTGCTCATACTCTGAGCTACTTCCAAAAGGTGATCATTAGGGCTGTGCGAAGCTTTGGGTGGTGATTCGACTTGGAGGAGATTCGGCCCAATTAGGCTGTTGAATCTCTGAATCTGAATCAAATCAGGGGACCAATTTAAAGGCCCGAAAAGATTCGGAGAGCTTTGATGATTCGGGCAGTCCGGGGTGGGTGCAGCAGGGAGCTGCAGCTAACTCCCAGCTGGTAAGTACTAGGGGCGGAGGAAGGGGGCTGGGGGAGGGGACCATGGGGGGGGCTGGCTGCCCCTGCCCACCCCAGCTCCCGGTACTTTAATAAAAAGCCCGGGTACTCATCAGGTGCTGCCAGGCAGGGGGAGGGGAGTGATCCCCATTGCCCGCCACTGCCCCACTCTGCATGGGGGGGCTCTGCACGAGCCCCCTGACTCCCTCAGTCCCCCCACAGGTGCCCTGCCTAGGCCAGCTCTGGCCTTTTAAGAACCCCCCCTCAAAAGCCCCCGGACTCTGCTCCTGGTGCGGCCTTGGGGCTTCAGGGGCTCATGCAGAGCCCCCCATGAGGCACAGGACAGTGGGGGGCAGCAGGGATTGCCCCCACCCCCACCACCAGGAGCAGTGAGTTCAGAGTTTTTCTTTTTTTTTCTTTTCTTAAAGGGCTGGAGCATGGGGAAGTGGGGGGCAGCAGGGATCATCCCCCATCCAGCAGCACCTGCTCAGCCAGGGCTTTTCTTTTAACAATTGCCAGGAGCTGGGGCAGTCATTGCGGGGCTGGGAGAGGGACAGGGGATGGGCCTGGCCTGGCTGATTCGGAGATTCAGAGATTTGGCAACAGGCGAATCTCCAAATCAGATTTGGCTTAATCAAATCGGGACAGTGATTCGTATCACTGAATCGAATCACTGTGCCCCAAATCGGCTGAATCTGAATCAAATACTAGCCACTTCGCACAGCCCTAGTGATCATGATTAAATAAATATTACTTCATATTCATTATTAGTTCCCCATCCTTTCTGGTGACTCAGATACATCAGTAAGTTGGAGAGGTTCTATATTTTCATGCATTTTATTTCATTTCTTTTCTTATCTTTACAGACTTTACACCTAGGTAATTGACCTTTTTCACAGCACTCCTCCTTCCTCAGCAGCACATTTTTCTCCTTAGACTATACTCTATATTCAGATATAAGTCACTTTAAGCCCTGCCATAACATAAAAAGCTAATTCCCTGTTCTCTTCCATTGTGCTCTCTCATTTGCCCTGGTGTCTAGGTGGTTAGACTGCTAGGGTACTCAGATTATTGTCTATCATGCCAACCACTGTTTCCTGCAATTGCTAATGCTTTAACTACTTAGGACTTACTTCTGGTGAAATAAATTGGAGTTATTACTAAATGGAGACACCAGAGATGAAGTTAGCCCTATTTAGGTAATCTTTCTATCACATAACTTGAAAGTAACAACAATACATTGACCCATGAATTGTTTCAGCTTTTGGTTTGCACCTGTGTTGGTCAATCATGCCACAAATAGATCAAGTGTTTTGCAAAGTATACCTTTTCACCCCAGAACTGGCGTAGAGAGAGCCTTCTCAGGCCAACTTTCTTGTATCCTAAATATCCAGGATTGTTCCTGGGTCTACAGTCACTGGATCAGCCCTGATCAGGATGGCTTGGCCACATCTATACCAGACACTGACTGTGCAGTCATTTAGTACTTGTATAAACCAGTAGTAAATGACTGTACAGTAAAATGAGTTACTGTGCAGTAGTACTGATGAATTGCTTTTTTGTGATGCTACTGCACAGTAGCCCAGTGTAGTAGCATCACATCACTGTTGTTGCCATGCAACACTACTGCACAGTAGTCTCGGGCTACTGAGCAGTCAGAGTCTCATGTAGACATGGCTCTTGAGAAGAATTTTGCTTCCATTCTTAAATGTTAGAGCCCGGTTCTTCATTTTCTGGTTCCAAGGTTCTATCCTTCATTTTCTAGTGCAAGGCAGGTTATGAGAGAGCATCGAGAAGACTCTCTTCTAAATAGAAAAAAACAAACAGGGAGGGTTAAGAAAATATAGAGTGACAGAATTTTGTAATTCTGTCTCCATTACTTTGTTGGCACCTGAGTATCATAAAGAAATAGAACATATTAGCAATAGATTTATTATAAGACTACATCGCTATCCTGGGTTTCTAGAGTAGCTTCAGAGCTCACTGATCTCAAAAGACCTACTGCAGTTTTATATCAGGGTCACCGCATTCACAATGTAGTACTCAGGGTTATATGCAAAGAGCTCTTATTTCATATCATGGTCTGTATTGTCATCAGAAACCCCTTGTTGAAGTGCTTCTTTGTAACCTGAAGATACAGGCTGTCCTCTGATTTAGGACACAATTGGTTCCTGAAAAACCTCATCTCAAGTCGAAACATTGTAACTCGGAACCATTTTCTCATAAGAAACAATGTTACAAATGGGGGATTGGCTCTTGAACCAAGCCCTGATACCCTATTTTCACCAAAAATACCCCAGAATTTTGTACTTGATCAATTATAGATGAGTAATATAGCTATATTAATGTATTTATATTGTAAATAGCAATCATATTGATTTGGAAGGACTTCTTTGAGGTGACTTGGCTGGACTTTTTGAAGGGTTCTTGGCTGGAGTCTTCTCAGGAGTCTTGGCTGCAGGTTTTTCTGGAGTCTTGTCTGCTTTCTTAAAGAAAGTATCCGAGGAAGTTTGGACAGATGTTCTCCAGGGAGATTAGTGATGCAGTGAACTTGTTCACTGGCATGGCATTGCATCGGATCAAGCGTTGTAAAGTCAAAGCAGACATCATAAAGTTGAAACAGGGTGTCAATTTGTAAATGTTGTATGTGCGAAATGTCGTAACTCGAAATGTTGTAAATTGAGGACTGCCTGTACCTCATTTGGTATTGTAAAAGCTAATATGCCAGTTACACCCTGTTCAAGGAATGAGTATGTTCAGTGTGGGCCAAATCCTGGGGTCTTTAATTGGTCCTTGCTTTGTGGTGCAGTGGGCATGTCTGCACATGCATTAATGTGCTTTTCCTAATGCACATTAAATTTAGTACCTCCAATGTGAGGTACTAAATAAATGCACATTTGGCTGCCTTAATGTGCAGTAGCACAAGTGCACACTTTTTAGGTGAAGCTTTATGCACAGTAGTCTATTTTACTGTGCATTCGCGTAATAGCACAGTTTTTAGGTGATGCTTTAATGCGCAGTAAAATAGGCTACAGTAGGATAAAGCACATGTGTAGACGCACCCCCTATCACCTTAAAGCTTCAATCAAGTTACCAGAGCCCCTTTGTACTCTAAAAAGACAGTGTGTACCTCAAAGAGCTTTCAGTCCAAAAGGAGAAGTAATAGGTATATACAACAACAGGCAGGAGGAACAAAGTTGATGCAGAGCCCATCATTTTTAGAGCACTATTCTCTTAATCTTGTATCAGTGAAGAGCTCCTTAAAGTCATTCCAGGGCAGGAGGAGGAATAGTGGACAGTGTATACTATTTCCTAAACCATCCCACTAAAAAGGGTCAGGCTTTATTTCTTTTCCACTGCGTTCTTCCAAACTATGTAAACCACTACCTACAATAAAACCTCCTTGTTAATATGTTACCTTTTGGGAGACTATTAAGACTTTGAATTATACTCCCAAACTCTTTTGACACATCTACATGAGATGTTTACTGCACAGTTGACTACTTAACTGTGCAGTAAACTTCTCAGCATCTACACATGCACCCCTATTAGGGCACAGGAAACTAATAAACTCCACAGCAGAATAGTACTTGTGAATACAAGTACAGTAAAATCTCTGTTATCTTTCTCCTGCCCAGACACAGGGGGGGGGGGGGCGGGGGAGAAATTCT
>NW_005842008.1:115473-125457 GCF_000455745.1 Alligator sinensis
TATGTGGCTGCCACTGACTCCACCACCGCCACGCTCTCCCTTCTCCCCACTCCGCATTATCTGAAAACCCTGCTGGGTTATTTCAGATAACCAGAGTTTTTACATAACCAGCAATCCCCTTACCCCGGGGATGCCAAATAACAGAGATTTTACTGTACTATCCTGCTGTGGAGTTTTTTCTGTGTGAAGCAACACACATGTAGATTCTGACTGGCTGGCTGGGGCACAAAGGTGCTTCAGTGCCAGGGTTGCATACAAGCTAGCCCCACACTGAAACACCCCTGTGCCCCAACCAACCCCTCCACAGCACATTGAGCCCAGTCAGAGCAGCCCTGGGCTGGCAGGCTGACCCCGCTAGGCCCCTGCCAGCTGGGGCTGCTGTGACCCAGGTCTGTGTGTTGCAGACCAGGTGCACATGTAGATGCATGCCTGTAAGTTTCCCAGGAACAATAAACTGCAGAGCAATAAGCTGAGCAGTTTATTGCTGCCCCCTAAAGGCCCATGTAGACGCACCCTTTGAGTATCTTCTGAATACTACTTTCAACTCCTGAAAGTACTTAGGCCCCATTTTCCACTCTGTCATACCAGATTTATGCCAGTACAGTGTACTTAAAAATCAATGCAGTTACATTAACCTAACACCAGTGTAACCAGAATCAGCCTGCAGGAGTTAATGTCCAGGCATTCATGTTCATTCATAATGTCCAAATATAATTAGTCTGTCCAGATTCTTATGATCAAAATGCACATCGTAAGCAACTAGGCATATATACAAATTATAATTGTGCAGTTCAGATGTGGACTGATTTACATAAGAGTACTTAGAATTGCAACTGACCTTTCATACAAATAAGGCCACACTTAATTTTTGCCATCAGCTTTCAAAATATTTATTTAAATATTATTCATACTTTCTGATTCCTAATATTTCTTTGAAATGTACATACCAGTAAATTGAAAAGAACTTGTGTTATTAGATCTAAGAATAGTAAGGTGTTCTTCATACCAAGACATTGTATAAGCAAAATGGAGTACTGCTACAAAATATAGTGCAATAAAATAGTGTACTGTGTAAACAAATGAGAAATAAGAATATACATATGCACATCGTGTGCATGTGTGTGCACGCGCATGTGTGTGTATTCCCCTTATTTCTCAAGAAGGCTACTTTAATTTTTCTTCCCCCTGAAATCCACAGGCCACTCTACAAGTCCTTCATGACAGGGGGTATAGAAAGCAGCAAGCAAGGGGTTGCAGGCATAGGATTGGAAGGGTCAGCTGAAGACAATGGATATTTTGGGTGTGCAAGGACTGTATTGCCAAGCTTGCTATTTGCAAATGTGCCTGCGGTTATGTGTTCAATACGTGGCACTTATGAATAATAATATGCATAATCTATCTTGTGCCCAAGCAGGAGAGCAAACATAAGTGGACAAGCCTGAAGGCACGGCCATCTATTAAAGGTTGCATATGAATGCTCAACAGAGTTAGAGCAAAACTGTGTTCCTAAACATAACTGAGGGATCTGCATGTTTAAGGAAATATGACTAATTGAAAATCACTCATTTGAATGACTGATTTACATTTCCTAGAGATCAAATTGCTGAGGGTTAAGTGCGATATTGCACTTGTTTAGAAAATGTTTTCTTTGTTCTTTAAATATTATTTCTTAGTAAAGAATGGCAAGACTGAAAAGTCAAAAACTGAAATCTATAGCCCACCATTCATATATTACTTGCACACACCCTCCCCCCACCAAAGGAATTAAGGTCCCAGTCCTATAGATACATATACACATGCTTCACTGTATGCACCATGAAGGGATCATATTAGCACATGAGTAAGTCTTCAGCCTTGGGCCTTAGTAATCAAATATGAAAATGATGATGCCAATGTATAGAATGCTATATGATGCCTAACAATCATAAATATAGAAATGCCCTATATCCAAGTTACTAACCACTAACCCTTTGTTTTTCAGATAATACAAAATAAAGGGAACTCATTTATTTTTAACGTAACCCAGAAATATGAAATGGCTTCTAAATTTGCCAGATAACTTGCTAAAGGTTCACATTTTTTATCAGGTTTATAAATATATGTATGAGAGTCTGTTTCTTTCCTCCTCTTTTAAATCACTGTCACTTTAACAACCAGCAATTTTTAAATGTCTGTCTTGAGTTCACGGGGTACCTGTGGGTTATGAAGTGCTGGAGAACTGAAGTGCCAGATGCAGTAACTGCCTGGTCCATTGCACTGGTATGAAACTCATCCACACTTACTTACCACTTTCTCACTGAGCAATAGAAGATGCATGTGTAACAGATTTATCAGAAACACTCTATTTTAATAGAGAACCAAGTAAGGAATCCTATTGCACTACTAACAACTGGAAAGGGGAAAAGAAAAAGTGGCCATTTAGCATTGCAAGTTTAAACTGGTGGTTTCATGAGCTAGCATGCACAAAGGAGAAACCCTGACAATAATTGGAGGAGGCCTCAAAAAGAAAAAAAAAAACATGGTTAAGAGACCCTAGGAAAATGCATCAAATATTTGAGCCTCACTATCACTCCTGGTCAAACGGAAATCCACAAGCACAGGAGGAAAAACATGTCTCCAGATCTTGATAGAGCTGGCAGGGGGTTATATTTTGAGCATTAATTCCCTAGGGTGATAAAGAATGTTTGAGCACTGCTGAAATGTATTACATTAAAGGAGTTATCACAGCAAGTACTAGTAAAATACTGTGTCAGACGAGTTTCTAGCCATGGATTTCCTTGCATTATACCTGTGGGTGTTCCAGAAAACAAAATGAAGTGCTGAGAGAGAGCACGGGGAACATAAAAGGAATCAAATATTGGGTGTTTGGCCAGATCCTCTCCTGCTTTGAAGAGTTCTTCATGTGGGTGTGATCTGGGTGTAAAATGCTACCAAATTGTCAGTGCAGCCTTTTGCGTCCACCTTGTACAGGTGTAAACTATTATACAGGGTTCAAAGCAGTGGCGAAGCAGGCCTATGCTGTCTAATTAGCAGCAGTTACTGTCTTACTGTCAGAGCTATAAACTTAGTATCCAAATGTTATCACTGTGCTGCCTTTTGGCAAATTCCAAAAAGTGCTGGTATGTGTGCTGTGCCACGTATTAAACTTCCCTTCCCTAAATGACAGAGTCCTTGGAAAAGGAATGAACTAGCCCCTCCTTTCAGTGCGTCCACCATAAAACGTCAGGAGCTCACCATTGCTTTTTTACATAGCCTCAGCTTGCTTCTAACAAACTCAGTGGTGAAGTGCACTTTGATTTCCAAGGATCAGGCACCACACTGTGAAGGTGATGAATGAATATATTTAATGGCTTATGGTTTCATTCTTTTAAAAGACCTTAGTGAAGCTCATTCTTTAAAACAAGGACTTGCTACAGATTGGGGGAATGCGCTTGTGTAAAATATACTATTTGACATTGCCCATGGCTAAATATGGGGAACAAGATGTTCTCTGTGGCCGCACCAGGCTCACTTAGTAATACGTGCACTAATCTAAGCCCCCTGTAGGGAGAGATCCCTGGCCATGTTATTTATTCCAAACAATGACAGAAGTGAGAGTAAAATGTGCATCCAATGAAGCATGGCGAGTACAACATAAAGCTTTGGCTATGCACAGATCAACCACATCAGGGAGGAGCATGCCCTTCGTCCAGTGAATTTCAGGGCTATTTGATATGGTTGGCATCAAAGACATCTCATCTCACTGAATTTTCCTCACCTCTCTCTAATTTCATAAATAACTATGTAGCTCTGAGGCTGCCTCCCCCCACTCCTGCCCCCACACACTTTTCATCCTATTAGGTTCCACATCATTTAGAACTTTATAAGGGATTTAAGGATAAATATATCTGCCTACTTCATAGTTTGCTGTAGCACCTATCACCACAGTATACAAGCACTGACATGTATACATGCCTGAAAGACTTCGTACGTGGTACTGCCACAAAATCAATCGGCAGACAGGCTCAAGCTGGAATCCCCCTCTCCCCCCCGCCACCTCTTGCTGCTCCCCCCCAGCCCCTCACCTTCCATGGGAGAGGGCTGCAGATGGAGTTTTCTGCAGGCAGGGCCATCCATTATTTGATTTATTCCCTCATCTTGATCCAACTAAGCCAAGATTTGCACATTTTCCAGGCCCAACCTGGGGCCCAATCTGTTCCCCAACATGTTTAAGGAGGGCAGGTTCATCAAATGCTATGTCTGTAGAAAAGTAGTCAGCCCATAGTAGTATCTGGGGTATTCCAGTATAGCAATGAAATCATACTTGCCTCCTGTATAGTGATGTTCATCAGGAGATCACACAGAGGGTTTGGCAACGGAGGCAGCACCAGTATCTTCGGATGAAAAATGGAAGCACAGGCAGGTAAAGGGACTTGCCCAAGGTTACCTCACCAGGGACAGAACCCAGAAGGGTCTGTCACCTGACCAGGACAAGCAATGGCCTCTTGAGACCAGTTCAATATTCTAGCCACGAGGGCATGCTGCCGCTCAGGAGACAGCTTAGTGTAAGTAAGCAGAGTTATAGCCAGGCAGCTCCATGCCTAGGGCAGCCATGTGACATCCAGGGCAACACTGACTGCTGCGGTGCCCATCACAGCGGCACAATTAGTGGTCACAGCTATTTTTGCGCCCCTCCTCTCACAAAGGCTATACCCAGGGCTGCTACCCCTCCTCAGTGATGCTACTGTAAGTAAGGGTTACAGACTCAGGCCCAACATCATTCCTTTCTTTTCAAAGTAGCACCGTGTTGTAGCCACATCCTTCCAGCAAATTCCATGTGAACTGCATGACTTTAGACTCAGTTCAGCACTCCTGGTCAAAGGGTGGAGCTGAATGCAGCTTGAAACCCCATGTAACACTTTGAAAGTATACCCCATAAAAATCAAATGTTTTTCCTGTATCCTACAGTAAAAAATTTAAATCTCATCAAACACAGCAGAATCTCTCAGCAAGCCATACATCCCCAAAGCTAGGTTCAATCACACCACTCAGAAAAAGGAAGTCCGTGCTACTGAGAAATGGAATTGATGTCTTTGCAGCACAGCATAAATTAATATTGCAGCTGCCACTTTTATAAGGAAATCAAAAACCAGTCATTCCATTTTATAAACAGAAACTTCACAGATGCACTGTAGGATATTTCATTACTAAGTATTTTGAATTTTCAACATGAAAAATATTCCCTAGTGTTAGTTACATTATTTTTTTCATAGAGAGGGGATTAACATTCCAGTGGTTTAGGAAACATATATACACAACTGAAGCAAGCAAAGATGTGTATTTCTTTTTTTTATATATGTCATCATGTAGAATTGCGTAGGTCTTAGAGAGACATTTAAGGCCTATGTCAAAGCATGACACTTAATTATCACTTCAATAGCAGCAAATTCAGGTAGGAATAAGTGCTCAGACTCTTAGGAACAGATTCTGCTTTCATTTAAAACACATGTAAATATGAATTCACTCCAGATTTATACCAATGTTGCTAAAAGCAGAATCTGCTCCCTTGTTTTTATTTAGGGCCTTCATGTAAAATTTCACGCAGAAATAATGGGCCCAATTCTACTCTCACTTATAGCTGCATAAATGTGGAGTAATACCACAGACTTCAGCAATGATACTAAGGTTTTCTCCTGTGTAGCTACAGTAGAATCTGGCCCAGTGACTGTTTTTAATCCCAACCCATCTCAGCATTTCAAAAACATTATGTCCATGCTTTGAGGTAAATTTTATTTTGCATCTCACACCCTGTACACAGTATTTTTAGTAGGCTATTTTACACAGCTACACAGTTACCATTTTTAAGTATTATCATCAGTAATGTATTCTTCAACATAACCTTTTTAACATTTACAATGGAATAAAATAAAAAAGCACATCAACAAAAAATTGTCTTCACTTGGCAATGCTGTGTGAATTTTAAATTTCCCATTTCACAATGCAGTCATCGCTATAAAACTCTGAGGGCGGATTAATGCTCTTCTGGTACTTCACTGTATCAGAACATGGATTTGCAGACAACAGCTGCAGCAAATTCCCTTGACTGAGAAGAATTACAAGTATTATCACCTAGATCATTAAACTGGGTTCATAGATTGCACAATGTCTTCAATCAATTCATCTAAGATAACTTGAAGCCAGCTGGACCCCCTCAGTGAGAACTTGACTTAATTGGCCAATAAGTGGCTGGAAAAGGTGCATGCTATTTGATAAAATTACAGGCTGAACAAGTGATTACAGTTTGGAGAACCGCAGAGGGTAGCCTTCAGGTCAGCCCTTTTGGAGAGGGCTAAGTTAATGTCCACTATTAAGTGCTGCTGTGAAAAATGTTGGCCCACTTGGTGCTCAGATGTAAAGAGTATCCAGGTCATTCTTCAGCTGATGGAGTGTGTGAGATGTGCACATTTATCATCACTTTGGCCTCATTTCTGCCTTGGTAATAGTCATACACTAACAACTCCTGGCAGTTTCATGGTTTTCTGTGTACCCTTCATTTTATTGGCATAACTAAAATATTATCTGAGCAAAGCAATCCATCTGCTAAAGAAAAACACTTTCCTTCAATTATGTCCCCCGAGTCTTTTCTCTAGAAAGGTTAAAGCATCAGGAAGTTGAAAAATATACATTAGTTGTTTTTATTCTTTACAATCTATTGCAAATATAGTAGCTTGTTACTGTATAAATAGCAGGTATACGTATTTACCACTGTAAAATGCTAGGAATCAGCCCAGCTTTAAGGGAAATACTGAATTAACGCATCAGACTAGTGTGTAAATACAAATCATTATTTAAAGGCAAATGCTTACCTTTCGTCAGGTGGCAGCAAAGACATCTTTAGCAATTCATCTTATTAGTTTATTTACTATACAGTAGTTTAGACAAAAA
This sequence comes from Alligator sinensis, assembly GCF_000455745.1. Lineage (NCBI taxonomy): Eukaryota > Metazoa > Chordata > Crocodylia > Alligatoridae > Alligator > Alligator sinensis. The sequence continues at coordinate 122,398 of NW_005842008.1, forward strand.
ATAAATAAATCTATATAGCAAATTTGACAAAAAAGAAAAAAAAACAAAATATTGAGTCATCAAGACAGAAGGTAGCACCTAAGAGAATTGTGATTCATTTCTGTTAAGCATCATGGAAAAACAGCCCCTCACCTTTATCTCCAGTGGACATGCTACAAGTAGAAGTCTTTTAGAAGTTATCCCTACATCTAAAATGCCTAAGGACAACTCTATATATCCAGTTTACTACATTGCATAGCAAGATACTGGCTAGCAAGTAAAGACTGAACTTTAAATTCAGGAATTTGTTGCTTCTTTCTGTATAACATAAACATGCATCTTTTCAAATAAATATAATTAATAGCACACCAAATTCACTATGGACTATATGCACAAAAATATATGATCAAGTAGTTTACCAAGGAGAAGAATTGGTTAAGAATTTTCAAATAAAAAACTCTTTAAATAGGAAAAATGCTGACTTGTTGAAACTGAGATTGTTTTCAGGGAATCATCTGTTGTATTATTTTTTCCATTTCAAAAACTTGTGGGGGGGGACTTTCAAAGTTATCAAAATATTCCATTTCTATGCCTTCTAAAAGAAAGAGTGGTAGTGTGGGGATATAAATAACTTTTCATTTTGAAATTTAAGTTAAATTTGTAGTTAAAAACATTGAAAACAAAAGTCAAAATCAGAATGACATTTTAACATTCTCAAAACAAAATATTTCACTTGACCAATTTCAATTATTTTTAATGAAAAATTTTAATTTCTACTTTTTGTTACACTTTAGGATGGGGGAGAAAAACTGAAATCTCAAACTCATGAGACAAGAAAAACATTTTTTACCCAGGTCTACTATAGAGTGCCACCTTGTGGCATCAGAGTGGTTGGGTGGTCATGTTGGGGTTTTTTTGTCATACCTAGTTTTTATGTCCTTTGCCATGCTCCTATGAAAGTAAACTACACTGTAAGAACTGACAGAGTCATAGCCATTACTTAGAATTATAGATAAAAATAGAATAATTTCCTAATCCCATTCTATAAACAAAATATTTAAATGAGGAAGGGTTACATTTGAAGGGTTTTATTCTGATCTCTTTCAAGTTAGATATGCTGGTTTAGCATTCTTTATAGCACTATAGGAGAAAGGACAATGTTTTGATTGCTTAGAACACCACAATTTATGTTCATGTTCCTGCATCTGCTGTTAGGTGTAGGGTGGCACAGAAGTGGCCAGGATGGTGTCAGGGACCCAGCCTCTACCCACCAGGCCACCATGGCACCTTGCCACTCCTAGGAACTCAGTCAGCCTCTCCAGGAGGGCGAGGTATACCTGGCCCCTCTCCTGCTCCCTGGCCAGGTCCTGGCTTCCCCAGGCCCAAGAGTCCATGGCTCGTTCCTCCACCACAGTGACCACCTGGTCCAACAGCAGGGTCCAGTCCTGGGTAGGGCACTGGCAGATGCGATGCATGTGGAGGGCACCAGCTGATGGTGGCGGCGTCCTTGCAGCTGCATCTCTGCCAATGGCTGGTGGTTCTCCCCTGGGGGCAGCTGCTGGACCTGTAGAGCCAGGACAGATAGGCTCTTTGTGAGAGCTTGCAACATTTCAGAGGTAACATACACTGTACCTAGGGGCTGTGCGCTGCCTGTCCTTAGTTCAGGGGTCATGCATGAACATGTACCCAGGAACCATAGTAAGTTGGCTGGGTGGGCACTTACACAGGCAGCTGCCAGCCGAGCCCTCCATCTCTGCTCTCACAGCAGGGGCAGGCAGGCCGCTTAACACTTGCAGCAGGCAGCGTGCCTTCCCCACCCCCTAACCAGGTCAGGCCAGGGCTAACTCCTGCTGGCACCTGCCACAGCAGCTCCAGAACAACTCCCCCCCTTCTCCTCCCTAAAGGCTAGGCAGTTTGCTCCCATGCCACCAGGCCCTCCACTCCCAGGTTCTGGGGGTGAGGGGCTCCCACCTAGCTGGGACACAGAGCTGGTGACACCCCTCCCCTTTTCTTCCCCGCTAGGAAAACAGCCACCACAGTGAAGGGGAAGAGAAGGGAAGGGAGATGGATGGGGCCATTCATGCTGCCACCATGGAGGAAAGGACCAGGGCCCCCTGCAGCTCAGGACCCTAGCACGTGCCTAGTTTGCCTAAGTCCTCTGTGGCAGACCTCACCAGGGTCTCAAGCCCAGGATCCAGTCCAGCTGCCACATAAAGGGAAGGGACCTGCAGACAGCCCTAGACCAACAATTGTGGTCCATCACTTGGGCCCCTGGGCCTGCAGGGCCTTGATTTTCACATGGTACTGGTGGCCAGAGCACTGGTAGCCATGTTCCCATATACAGTCCTATATGGCTATGTAGATGTGCATGTTTGCCCTGGTGGCCCAGCCAAAGTGCCACTGGACCTCCATGTCACCCCAGATAGCAATGAGGTCCACAGTCTCCTGCTCCATCCAGTTGGGGCCCCAGGGTGCTGTGTCCAGTGTTAGGGAGGTGTAACAAGGGGCCTGCTCTGGGCCAATTTAACTGTGGCCCACCCACCTGTTTCTGGGCTAACCGCCCGCCTTCTCACCCACCACGCTTTGTTGGTAATTAGTTAATGATGTAATTAAGTGGGAGGCTGCACATTTCTTGCCCCGATGCCAGGGGGCACTATCTGTGGCTCCATTCCTCCCCTACACCGCAGCCCAAGCCTCGCAGATGGCATCCAGATGTTATCATAATCACCAGCCCCCCTCTGGGCCCCAGAATCTTCCTAATTGAACCTCGCCTGGATTCCTTTCCTCAGGTGGTCTCATCCACCTTCATATTAGGCCGCATAGCTCCCTGAACCACTTCCCCTTCGGGTGTAGTCCCCCCGGGACCTTTGGCTACTAGCCCTGGCCCACCTCCAGGCCAGTTGGAGCCCCAGGCACACAGCTCTGGGTGTCCCTCACAGTGGGCGCCCCGTCCTTCGACCCTTCCAGTCCTGGCCCCAGCACTGACCAGTCAGGGGAAGTCCATAGTTTCATAGTAGTTAGGGGTCAGAAGGGACCTGAATAGATCATCTAGTCTAACTCCCTGCCACTGGTTGGAGCACA
>NW_005842008.1:125984-147721 GCF_000455745.1 Alligator sinensis
CTCTGTGCTCACAAGGGGGAAGCTCCCCAGCTTGTATGTATGCTGTGGATTCCTTCTCCCCAGGTGCAGCACCCTGCATTTATCTACATTGAACCCCATCCTATTACCATCCACCCACCTCTGTAGTCTGTCTAAGTCTAATTGCAGCCTCTCTCTCCCTTCGAGCATGCCTACCTCTCCCCACCTCTTGGTGTCATCGGCAAACTTGGACAATGTGTTTTCCACCCCCTCATCCAAGACAGATGCAAGTCTATGGCCTTTTCTCTCTCTCCAGGGGTCCATCCTCCAGGCCTTCCAAACAAAGGGGTAACCCACCTGGTTGTGGGGGCTAGGGGTTAAGGTGCCCTGACCCGCCTTTCACCGGGGTGGTAACTGGCCTGGCATTTCCTGGGGGCTCCTACACCACTGAGAGCCCCACCAGGCCACCCACTCCTGGCAGGGTGCAGTTTTAGGTCATGCCCTGGACCAGGAGCCTCCTGACCATCCCCTACAGCTCCTCCCTTACCTCCAGATGGTACCAGCAGCCCTCCAACCAGGCAGTGTTGTCACCTGCCTCCAGCAGCAGAACTGCCCTGTTTATACGGGCAGCCCTAGGTTCAAAATGGCTGACCTAATCAGGCACCTGGCAGCTGCTAGCTCCAGGCCCTTAAAGTGGCCAGCACAAACAGTGCCCTGCCACAGGAGGCCACCATGTCAGCTGCTGCTAGGGGCTCAGGGGGGTCAAGCTGGGGCTGTGGGTGCTGGGGTCATCTGGCACATGTCCACTGTGATGGGGCATGGTGCCCAGGAGGCAGGCTCTGCATGGGAGGCACAGCCAGGGTCTGCCGGGCTGCAAGGCCCAACACATGCCCACAGTAGTGGGGCACGGAGCCCACAGGCCAGGCAGCTGCTGGCACAGGTCCCAGGGGGCAGAGCTGGGGTCCACAGGGCTGCTGTGGCCAGCACATGCCCACACTGGTGAGGCATGGTGCTCAGGGGCAGGCAGCAGCTAACACTGGTGCTGGGGGTCAGGCCAGGGATCCAGAGGCCAGGTTGGGACAGCTAACGAGCTGTCCCTGCCATATGGCTGGAGAAACTGCCAGCCACATGTCTCTGCCCCAAGCAGGAGACTAGCCCCTGCTGGTGTGGCTGACTGGGCACATTTTGCATCCAATGTCACTATCTACATATGTGCTACTGCACATTAGTTAATGCGTTGTTTATCTAGTATCTGTATGTGTTGGTACTAGAAATGGTGCATTAAAACTAATTTAATGCACAGTACATGCCATGCACATGTAGGCAGTGATGCTTTACTGCACGTTAGATTAATCTAATACACAGTAAAGCATCTTGTGTAGACACACACTAAATATCTTAAAGCTTTTGCCAAATCCTCATTTACTGGTGCTACTATGCGCTCTTAGGGAAGTCAGTTTGAGTCACACTCAGAATTGTTAGGTGGTCAAATTTAGAAAAATAAGTTTGAAGAGAAAAAGACATAAAAGAAATGTGGATATATTTGGTAAGATAATTAAACAGCTAATTATTAGCAAGAACATCACTGTAATTAATGGCAGCCAGATGACCAGTAGGGCTCCAGATCTGTAATAGCTATTCCTGGTACCCCTTCCTCATCATTAAGAAGAACCATTTCATGGGGTTTCCATGACACATCAGGGTCAGAGAAAAAGAAGTGTACCAAGAGTTTTGTGACTGATGTTAAAGAAGGTATTTGTCTTAATGCATTATTCAAGAGTATTTTGTGCCGAGTGCACGTTGTTGTAATTCTATTTACATAAATGAAATCAAACCAGAATGAATCTGGCCTTCTTTCTTTGACCCCCAAATTACCTTCCATTATTCAGTGATGCCAACTCTTGCCATTTAATTCTGAATCTTGTGATATGTGATGATCTTCATGAAGCCCCAGCTCCTGGAGCCACGTGATTACATATGAATCATCACTTAAAAAAAAATGAAAGCTATCTTTACCGTCACAGTTGTGAGAAAAAACCCCTGAAAATAGCACTTCCCTTATTCCTAAGACCAAGGGGCCAATGTATTAAATGACTAACTATTAAGTTCAGACTTCTTATTTTTAAAGTCCAGATTTTTAAATCAATCTCTTTACTCTTTTGGACTGGACTCCTTTGTTTTTTTTAATGCTCAGTGGTGCAATTTTGGTCCTCGGCTGCTTGCTTGTTAATCAAGATTCCTAAAAATTGTCCTCAACTTGTTCATTCCTATTGCATAAATATTTGTTAAGATGTGAATTCTTTGTTTTGGTTTGGATTGGGGTCTTACTTTAAAGCATAGCTTTGTCTTTTTCTCTGTTTAATTTGGAAGCCAACCTTGACCCCCCATCTCTGTGGTTGCACAAGGCCTATGCAACGAGACTGATGTAGTTCTGCCACTCTGGAATGGGCAGCATAATTTTTTGAGACATAGACAATACATAGAGCAGAGACCATCAGCAAGAGACAGGGTTATCTCCTCTATGACAATCACATAATAGTGACATAAGCATTTGGCCAGGAAATCCACACCAATCCAGAACTCTCAGTTCTTTCCCCTGCAGATCAACCACTGAGGCTACAACAGTCTTTTGGCTTCAATAACTGCCATACAGCATAGCTTGTGGGAGGATCCTTCCTCAAACTTTGCAGAGAATCTCAGTATCCCATAAAATGTACGGGTTAGGCAATGGATTCAATGAACCCATTAGCCCTATCACTGCTCCATGGGCAAAATCCCAAGTGACAAAACATGTAGTTTATTGTCATTAAACATGAGAGCTTTGTTCTTCTAAGTCATAGAAAAACTAGATTCATGTGGCACTCTGGGGTTATGGTACAACAGTGCACTCTATGTTGCACTCCATCAGCATCTTTGGGATGATCTCTTATTTTTAATTACCATCACACATATAAGTAATTCAAATAACCTTTCCGTTTGCCATTCAGGGCTTGCGGGTGCTCAGGAGGAGAGGCTATTTGTGCATGGAGGAGAAATAAGTCTATTTTCTGTTTACTTTGAAAGTCAAGTATTGGCTTCCATTTATCTTCCAATAAGTCCTTGTCCAATGTGGCTAAGAATGTAATATGTTCCAAGGGCAGGTGCTCCTTAATGAGAAACTGGAATTCTTTTTATTCCTTCATTCATTAAAGAAAATAAAGGAGAGTTAGAAAATGGCATGAAAGCATATTATCAGTAAATTGTTTCCACTGTGTTTGTGACTGTTCTTAATGTTTTATGAATATGCTAAAAAATTTGCTCAGGCATTTTTCCTTGGGCACTCTAGTTAATTACTTATTCAGAGTGCTTCTACTCTGTTCCTTGCAAAATGTGTTGTGCATTAATTCTGATTATGTACAAAAACCCACCTGCAAGGAAAAACTCTGAATCAGTAATGCTGATAAAATGAGCAGCTCTCCTGGGGCTTTACTGAGAAACAGGATACTGGACAGAATTAGAATCTTGTAGCTCAGGCTATTCATAATGTCATTAACATAAAGGCAATTAAATGAGTTTTTAACCTACAACCCTTTATTGTTATTAATGAACATTAGAAAAACACAGGAGATAAAATTGGTAATTATCTTTGCACCAAGCTATGCAATAATGTGTTTAAATATAAAAACAAAACAAATGATTATTGTTAGTATTTTCAGTAGCAGAAACCCCAAGGAGCAGCTCAGTCACATTTAATCACATGGTACTACACCAAGAGGGTTAATTAAATGAGGGCTTTACCTTCAGCATGCTTGGTTATTCTGTTTAATATGGAATCAACAAACATAAATGTGAATTTGCAAAATATTCCAAGCGGTGGTTTCTACCTTTAGGTTAACCACCTTTACAAAAACAGAGAGTGATTTCATTTCCTTCAGGACAAGCAGTTGCAGTCCTGTAATCAAGTTTTTATTGTACAGTGCTTTCAAAACCAATTCCAGGAACAACTGCATAAATCCAGGCTCACAGCCTAAGCTTACTGTTCTGTAAAAAAGAATTTAGGAATTTGAAAGAGATGTACATTTTAAATGGTAAATGAGGTTTCAGCACCCTAGAATAGTCAAAATGCCTCCAGTTCCATTTTTTATGCAAACTATTGTATCCTATACATAAGCAATCATAAATTATAGCAGATCTTCCAAAGGGGAAATAAATTAAAGTACAGTGAAATACCCATTGTCTAAAAAGCAATTTGAACTTATTCAATTAAAATTTTCCACTATTCAAATCATATAAAATGTGTTAGAATTTATATTTTTGTGTACTTTTATATATTTATTTTCATTCAGGGGTTTGGGCAGCAATTTTTATAAACAAAATTTGACTTAACTGCCAATAATGTTTAGTTTTTGCCTCACTTTATAAGGCATACCTAAGAAGAGAACTCCTAGGAATATCCTGCAGTATGTCACAGTACAGCAGAACTCAGGCATCCATTTGGAATTCCTTCTGGCCTGAAAAAGCGTCATATTTTTAGATTTGATTTCCTCATTGTTAGCAAAGCAGCAAAATGTTATTGTTCTAAACCCACCTGCCATGGGTACAGTCCAACATTCTGTGAAGCATGCATCATTGTGTTAAGTATATGCAGTATCCCAAGATGCTTTGTTTACCAAGTTAAATGATATGGCTGCAGAGATTAACAGTAACAAAGGAAGAGATGCATGAAACTGTACAGGAAAGCCCAAATAGACAGACTTTAAGCCAAGACACCAGTTTCATGAGCATGGAAATCCAACAAGGCTAGTCCAGGACATGGAGGTGCAAAGGCAAAAACTTTCACTCCATCCATTGCCAGATAATGTGGACATAGAGATGAAAGCTGGTGTTAGGGGAGTACATAGAGCCAGGAGAAAAGTAGATTCTGTTGCATGCATACAAGCTTGAAGCAAACAAAATTGCATATATGTGAAACTCTGAATCCAATCAAGCAGTGCTCAGTAAAGAGGTTGGTGACACCAAAACTCAAGCTCTATGACTTTGTGTCTAGGCCATCTGCACACTACACCTTCTGCTAGAGGCACTCAGGAGAAATCCTGTCTCTAGGCAGGTCTAGGTTGAGTTTCCTTTAATCACAGGCAAAATGTGGGTGGGATTTGAGTTTCCCCACTTCCATGTGAATTTGTTTTGCTTTGCAATCTCTTTTCCCAAGGTCACTTTTGCAATGGAAAGCCGTTAGTCAATTGAGAACAGCAGCAGAAGTGCCATCTGTGCTAGTACAAAAATAACTTCAGATACTGTATGCTGAGTGATAGTTGAAAATAAGATTGATTGGCTGATTGGCCATATTCTTTGTTTTGATGCCTTTGATGCCCCCCAAATAGAAGAGGACAAGGTGTGATTTATTACTGATCAGGATGTGACAGAGCTTACTAGGTAGCTGGTAGCTCTCCTCCTGAGAAAGCCCTGTAACCAAAGAACAGGCAGAGAGCCAAACCAACAGGGTGAATTTGCACCTACAGAGGAGAAGGTAGCAGAGTTTCCTAGCACTAACAGGCTCAGAAATGGACCTTACCTACAATAAACAACATAAGCTTAAGGTTATAGACTCCTGAAGGTCCAGGTGCAGATGAAGGTCCAGGTGCAGATGATGTGTGATGTTACAATTTTGGAGGGCTGTGGTTTGTTTGTTTGGGGTTTTTTTTTTATAAAGTGTAGCTGTATTTTCCTTTTGAAGGAGAAGTTGGAGGGTCTTGGACTGCAGCATAACGCGAGCAAGGAGGTCAGGTCAGATGAAGCACAATGTACATACCATCAGATACACTGGAAACTGGGGCCAGATGAGCTAACAGTGAAAGAAGGCGCAAGAAAAGTAGGGAAAAAATGATAATTAGGAGAAGAAGATCAGAGGAGATAATGTCAGTGGAGTTTTCCATCCTAATCAACCACAGTAGGGAATCTGACACTGGTAAGATAAGAAGCAACACTCCGAGAACAGACTAATGACAGGAACTTGCCTCACCCAATAAGCAGTGAACTGGAGTGACCAGAAAGAACATAGAAGCAAATACCAGGTAGACTGACTGTACAGTGAAGAACCTGGCCCAAGATATCTGTGGAACCGAAGGAAGGAACTGAAGGTAGAGACAGTACAAATATTGTCAAGAACTTCATGCATAAGTGCAGCAAGAGCATAGGTGCCAAGTACATGGGGGCTTGAGGGCCCTGGGCCCCTATAGAAAGACAGTAGGGTGAACTACTTGTCCCTAATTGGGTGGGACAGCCCCAAAATGGAAACATCAAGTCTTGGTCCCAGTCTGCATGACTCTCGGACAGCATTTGTCCCAGATTCCCAGTATCATGCAGGGATCCGGGTTTTCCAGTCACTGCAGAAAAATGTGGGAAACAGCGGGTTTCCCCTTGCAAGCTGGCAGAGCTCCAGCCTGGAAGGGGCTGAGAGGATCAGGATGCAAGTGGCCAGGAATACAGCCCCAGGAAGCAGTGGAGAGCAGCTCCCCCAGCTGCCTGCAGGTAAGTCTGGGGGGTGGCAGATCGAGGCCCCCACAGTGAGGGAGGGAGTGGGGCAGAGGCTGGGCCTGGGGGCACTGTCCAGCCAGGGCAGGGAGCAGGACAGAGGCATGGGTGGTTCATCCAGGGGACAAGGTGGGGCAGCTCCTTGCCACTGCATGCACTCCCAAGGAGGGGAATGGGGCGGGGCATGTGCCCCCTATATTTGTGCATGGGGTGGGGGCAGATGTGGTCTGCTTGCTGTGGGCTCAGGGCTCCCCACCCTTCTGCCCTTCCCCGGGGAACCCTGCTCTGGCCATGCTGCTATGGCGAGGCACCCCCTGAAACAGAACTGAATTAACTCTAATAAAAGAGGAGCTTCATAATCTAGAGATTTGCATTCCAGCAAGAATGATGGATATTAATGAATTACAGAAAGTCAGGGAAAACACAGATCATTTGCATGGAAGTTATTTCCTAGAAACACACAGGAAGAACTCAAAACTAAGGGGAAGTCCTGATTTTCTGACAATGTGACAAGTAGATAAATTGAGAACATTTGTTGAATTCTGTAATAGGTGTCCAGCTGTGTTATGGAAGTGCTGTCCATATGATGCAGCTCTTTACTAGTGATATTGACGATATGACAAGTTTCTTATCATGTGTCAAAAGTGAAAACCAATGTCAAGTTTTTAAAAAAACAAAAAAGTGGCAGCAACCAAGCTTCAGTGTAATTTAATACTGCAATCATTTCCAGCCACGCTGAATAAACCTCATTGTACTCAATGGGTATCTTCTATTAAATTTCTCAACCTCTTCAAATATGCAAGACTACATTTCAGTCAGGTGCTGTTAAAGAGGTAGCCAAATATGCCCCCATCTAAACCACAATGACATTCTTCATAGTACCGTCTTTTACATGATATGCACAAAATGCATTTCATGGTTGAACCCATACCTCAGGCAATTCAGAATATGAAAGATGACAGTCCTCCATTTTCTGATGTCAAGAATTAATTCCTGAACATTAAGAAATTTATTTGTGAGAATACTAAACAAAACTCAAAAAGAAAAAAATGATAGCCACAGCACCACCACATAAAAAAAAACAAGTGATTGCTCCTGTACATAATGTCACCTTCCTTCTTGACCCACTCTTCCAAGGGCAAGCTCTTTCTGATGATAACTGTGATTCAGCTTGGGATCAGATATTGGCTGTTACAAATTTTAAAGAATCAGAAAGCAGTCAATCCATTCAGTCAACAACAACAAATCATAAAGCAAGCAGTAGCCTATTCAGTCATAAAAGAAAATAGAGTGTGATCTCATCAGTTGAATCAAAAGAGTTGACACTAGGCCTGTGCAAGTAGGCAGCTATTCAATCCGGCTTTGGATCCAGCCGCTTTGGATGCCAAGGATCTGATCCAGAGCTCCAGACCGGGTTCCTGCTTTGATCTGGCCTAAGCAGCTCCAAAGCCGGCTCAGAGATCTGGTCATAGGGTATAATGGGGAATCAACTAAATATCTATAACTTTGTTGGTTTTTGTCTGGTTTGGATGAAAATTGCAGGGGTGGTAGCCTCTGAAGAGAGCGTGAAGCCTGCCAAGCTTCAAGAAGATTGGTGCAGGGGTTTGGGGGGAACAGTACCGCAAATTCTTGAAAGTAAAACTCATGTCACATGTGTGTATTACACCACAGGGGGGTGAAACTGCAAGGATGGTGGCCCCTGCTGAGGCCACAAAGCCTGCCAAGTTTCAAGGAGATAGATGCAGGGGTTTGGGGGGAATTGCACCTCAAGCTGATGACAGGCAAAACTCATGACATAGATGACCGTGTGTGTGTTAAGGTGCAGCAGGCTGAAAACTGGAGGGGTAGTGGCCCCTGCTGAGGCCACAAAGCCTGCCAAGTTTCAAGGAGATAAGTGCAGGGGTTTGGGGGGAACTGCACCTCAAGCTGCTGACAAGCAAAACTCGTGACGTGGGTGCCAGTGTGTGTGTTAAGGCACAGTTGGGTGAAAGCAGGGATGCTAGCCCCTGCTGAGGCCATAAAGCCTGCCAGCTGTCAAGCGAGTTGGGTGCAGGGCTTCTAGGTTCTGGGACCCTGCATCTCTGGCTGCTGACAGGCAAAACTCATGACATGGGTGGGTGCTTGTGCAACTGACTGTCTCTGTCTTGTAGTTGATTGTCTGTATTGATTCTTTTCTCACCTTAGTGTGTGGTTTTGTAGGTGTTAATTGTTGCTAATTAACTGGTTACATTAGCTAGCAACTGTGTATTGAGCTGGTGCCTGAGTGAACCATGATTGATTGGTAACTAGAAACACAGTAGCATAGCAGCCAGGCCTGCAGTAATTCCTTCCTGTCCCAAGACAGACACAGTTGCACAATCACCCATGTCACGAGTTTTGCCTGTCAGCAGCTAGAGGTACAGGGCCCCAGAACCCCCCTGCACCTATTGTCACAGGCCAGCTAGGCGCTGTGAGTGTATCAGCCATTAGGCTGCTGGGTTGGGATTGAGGAGGCAAGTCAGGAGTGAAGTAAAGGCAAATTTACTTATAGCTTAGCATACAACAGTTAACAGAAAGGTTAATGCGACAAACAGATAGTACAGTAATAAAGAGCTAATAGTGAATGATAACAACAGATAGACAGAATAACAAAGAGTTCCCACATGGGTTGGCAACTTATCAGCAGTCCCTCTATGCCAGGTGCACGCCAAGTTGTTCCAGCGAAGTCAGGCATCCCTGATCAATGCTGTCCGAGGGGTCACTGGGGAGGTCCCTTGGTCAGGATCTGGTCTTCACTCACACTAGGAGTCCGGGGTCCAGGCTTGGTACAGCGATGGTCCTTCTGTCCCATCCTTCATGCTGGTCACCTGACATATGTGCTTCTTTATACCTTATTTTATGCTAATCTGTTGGCTTTAGAGCCACTCACAATCTTGCCCTACAGCTGTTACCCTATGGGATCAAAAGGTGTTAGAAATTATTATGAAAGGTTACCACCCAAACTCGGGGTCACCCAATAAGCAAATTACACCATATTTACTTTGAAGTTTGAAATTAGCATTACTCTGCCCTTAGTTTCTTATTCCTGGATTCCTTGGAATGTGCTAATTATATTAGGTGGTCAGATCTTGTTATGGCTTTTTCTTTTAAAAACTTGTTAGATCAGCTAATCTTGTAGCTCTGCTTATTTTGGGGGCTCAGTGGTCCCATGATCAGTGCAAACAGTTAGATTCAACATTTTGGTTAAATTATGACAGACAAATTCCACTTGCAGGTTGCAAACTTACAAGCTTTGCATTAGCTAATCTTAACTGCTTATATAATTGCCGAATGCCTCCAAGAGCATATATTTATTGCTCATGATAGTAACCCCTCTGGTTCTGGCTACCACAACCTATCTCCTCGACAGCTGGCAGGCATTGTGGCTGCAGCAGGGGCTATTACCCCTGCAGCTTTCACCCCACAGTGTTGTAACACGTAGACATGACACATTTTGCTTTCAAGAATTTGGGGTGCAGATTCCCCTTAACCCCTACACCGATCTTCTTGAAATTTGGCAGTCTTCATGCTCTCTGCAGAGGCTATCATCCCTGCCAATTTCATCCAAATCAGACAAAAAACAACAAAGTTATAGATATTTCATGGATTCCCCATTATACCCTATGGCTGGATCTCCAAAGCAGCTCCGAAGATTTTCCAAAGCATTTTGGAAGTTCCGAACCACTTCAGAAAGCCTAATGAGACCAGTGCTTTGATCTGGACATGCCACTTCGGACGCCGAAGCATCCAAAGCTTGTCCGGATCCAAAGCTCAGTCCGAAGCCTCGCACAGCCCTAGTTGACACCTTCCTCATGGTAGAAAGGTTGTGTCCCTTTGCATTCCGGCTACGGTGGCAGAAACTACACTGCCATGTATTACTGCACCTGAATCATCCCTTTTAAATAACAGAAAGAGACTAAAGAATTCCACCCCTTGGTAACTGGTGACAATTTTTCACAATTTAAGATAAAGGAAGAGTTGACACAGTATTCTAATGAAGAAGGGGATATCAGTGAATTGGAGGCTAATGACAGAGACATAGATAAAGCAACTGATAGAGAGAAGATAATGCAAAGCAAAATATTTGAATTTTTTAAGAAGTTGCTATGTGCTTGTTTCATTTAATTTCATTTACTTTCTTTTGTAACTCTTCAACCTTCAATAATGTTCACATTTAAATACTAAAATTACTAATAATTATTCTTAATTTTTTAGCATTTCATTTCATCATGTTTCACATTTTTCTGAGTTAAAAATAGCTCAGGGAAGTAACTTTTTTATAATTATGTATAAATATCTAACAAATGGAATATTATAAAGTCTCTATTTTGTAACTATTCTAATAAATGAATGCTTTAAAAATATTTGAACATTTTTACATTATTTGGCAATGTTTGACCAATGTTTTGTGGGTTTATTAATCAGTTAGGTTTTGACTGGTCAATTACTTAAACTAATTTTAAGGAGAAGTAAATGGAGCATATCCCCATAGGCTGTGGACTTCAGCACTACAAGGAATCTTCATGGGACTAGTCAGGGATGAAGCACTGGGTGAGCTGAAGAGTGTGTATGTAGGTCTACAGCAACATTCATGGAGGGGTTGTTCTACCATGAAATAGCCCTCTGGTCAGTATTCCTCTTGTGACCCTAGAGGGATAAGTCCTAGCATAGTGTACCACTGCACTATATGCAGTGATATTTCCCCCTGCTATTTTTCATCTTCCATTGGAGATTGCTCATTTTGGATGCTGAAAATCCATGCAGTGGCATTTAAATTAAATAGAAATTCCTCCCTTCTTGCTCTGTAGCTCAAAATCTTCTCTGCCATTTTTTAATCCAAAACTCAGTTTCTATTTTGCTTGAATGGAGAGTATTTCTTTTAGACCATTAGTGAAAATACTTGTCTGAGTAAGGCCTCAATCCTGCCACAATTAAAGTCAATGGAAATGTTGCCATTAACTTGGATGAGTTCAGGATCAGGCCCTCACAGTATTAGTAAAGTTTTTGGGCTTGAGCTTTTTATGGTGTCTGGAGAGGGGATGTTGGAATCCATCAGTGGAAAAGCAGCTGGTGAATTGTAAAACACAGTGAAATTAAGGCACTGCAGATCTCAGTTCCACTAAAAAAAAGTGTTGGCTATAAACAAGATGCAGCCAACTTGGCTTTGTGAGAAGATTGGTCAAAGATCTGAAGGTAAAACAACCCAAACCCTTCACTGTAATGAAGTGTGGAGGGAACCAAGCAAGAATATGAAGACTCAGTTATGGCTTACAAAACAGAAAGTAAAGCAGAAGGACTCAAAGCTAGATAAAAGTGTTCAAAGGAATAAAAAGAGGCTTCTACAAATATATTGGGCAAATAAGAAGATAGGCACAGGGATACTGACTCGCAAATGGCAGAGCTTAAATTCCTTATAAAAATCAAAATAAGAAAACAGTTGCATTAGGACAAAAAAAGATCTTGCTGAGAGAACAATCAATAATAGGCAGACAGCAAACTTCTTGCAAAAAGTGATAATATGCAAATCAGATGCAGTTTGATTGAAGATGGACTTATCAAAATACAAATCATTATTCCTAAAAAGTCACCCAAAACTGAGGAACTGTGTAAAGACTGGTAAAGGGGAAAACATTGCACTTACCTTTAAAGAAGGAAAGAAAAGGGACCTTATCACTGACATTGTATCTGTAAATACCTGTAGTAAAATAACAAAATAGGTATTAAGAACAAAATATCTAGAGGTGGGCAGTGGCCATGTATGAACATTCATTTTTTTTTCTGGGAGAGTCACTGCTCTTCCAAGAGAAACCTCAAGTGTACAGGTGTTCAGGATTTTCCTCTCCAAAAGAAAAATAACCTGAGAATTCACTCCAGGATTAAGTAACTTCAAGGAGAGTTTCTCTTGCAAGAGCAAATGTTTGTATATGTTCTCTTGCAAGAGAAGGTACAGCATAGTTCTCCGATATCCCAGCGTGCTTTGCTCCCCACCCCCCAAGGCAGTGGGGACACATAGGGGGTACATGGAGGTGTATGTGCACCTGAAAGTGCTGGTGCACCCCCTAACAGGCCTCACTCTCCACTTAGGCAATGGGTGGGGTGGCAGGCGGGAGTGCCGGTGTCCCCTCCCCCCCGCGAGCACCGGCCGGGGAGTGGGAGCACGGGATGGAGCACTGTGGCCAGCTCCGGGAGCACCATGGCTGCTTCCTGGTCAGTGCGATCGGGTGTGGGGGGACCCCCACCCCCTGTTCACTGACTGGTTGCTGGGGGGAGCATGTGCCTCCCCTGACTAAGGTGGCTTCAGTCACCCATGCCCCAAGGAGACAGTGTGTAGCTCACTGGACTCTGATGCTCCAGCCAAGCAGGGAACAGAACATGCCCCCTTCACAATCTCCACATTGTGCTACAGGAAGACACAGGCAGTCTGGGTCAGCTGATTGGGGCTGTCCTGTGCACTACTGCCATTTGTTGCCAGTCAGACTGAAGGATCCTGCAGATCACACTGAGATGTATGCAAAGGGGACCCCTGGCTTCACAGCATCAGCATCTGCTCTTCAAAAGGCTCATCATTCAAATGTCATTCAAATGTCTGTTAAGGCATCTCCCCATGAGTTTTTCTACTAGTAGAACAAACCTGGGAGAATTCTTCCAAATTGTTTAAATGCATGTACACAGCCCTAGTGGGAACTAGATCCTACAATGGAGTAAAGTTCCCTGTTGGTTGGGTGATGAAAGGAGTTTGTTGGAAAACCATGAAGAGACAAAAAGAAGTTAAGGCTATTATAAAGCTTCATGATGAGAGAGAGGAAGGGATTTCAGGAGTCATTGGGATATAGGAGATATAATGACAGGCTGCAAGGGGCAAGAGAGACCAAGAGATATTGATATTTAATGAAAGAGTGAGAGGATAGGGTTGGCTTTTGTAGGATAGAAGTTTGGAAGCTAGGGTTGCAGAGAGAGGGATGGAGGCCCTCAAGTATTTTCGAATTGCCCATATAAATCACTGAACAAAAGTCCAAAAGTGAACCTCCTATCCTTCCATTAGTTCACACAGCTTTGTCCAGAATCAGTTCTATTAAAAAAAAAAGATTTTTGTAACAATGCTACCAACTTAAAAGGTGCACACGTGCCTAGTAGCCCAATGGACCTTCATGGTTAAGGCACACCCATTTCTTTGACAACAACACACAAGGGACTTATGTGGATAGCATCATACCTAGCTTCATTTGACTTCCCAGCCCCAGGAACTGGGTACCTATTTACAACATGGCCTTTTTCCTCGGATTCAGAGGCTTAAATGCACAGCTCTTGAGCCACCACAAGACACTTTTTACTCTGCCACCACATCCCCACCACTATAAGCAGTAGTGAAAAACTGGTCTGAGTAAGCAGCAAGTGGCAGACAACTGAGGCACTGAAACTAACAACTCCATCAGCTAATTTAAGAGCTCTAAACATATCAAAGGGTCCTCCCCCACCACTGTTAGATTTCTCTTTTCTACTGAAGCAGAAGCAGATTTAGTTTGCTCATAAAGAACTACAGTACACTAGTGCAATCAAAAAGGACCCAGGCAGTTCATCCACTTCATAGATGAAGAAATTTGAGTACAACTTTTGCTATTGCCAGTACCATTAAAAATCAAGATAGCTGTTTCGGTTTCTTTTGAAGTTAAAGATGTTTCAGGAAGCCAATAAGCTACATGAGATGTATTTGGCTTGGAAGCTCTGAAGAAGGAAGAGGAAGATAAGATGGCCTCCAGCACTTTGTCTGTAAGAACGCATCCCTTCCAGCGATTTCTGTCAGTGCTAAGTAGAAGTATGGTGTCACTTCTGTCCTTGAAGCACTGATCAAGCTGTGTTGCAAACATATATCTTTCCACTTCATACATTCCTTAGTGCTTTAACCTGACATTGTACAATCTGGGGTTATTATTTTTTCTCCTTAACCTATCTGGCTGCATTCACATGTCCTTTGTTTTTTAGTTTTTGTGGAACCTTTCTCAAAAAAGAATGGAATGCTGTAGCTAGAATAAGTGGAAGTGCACAGGTCCCACTTGCTTTAGAGCATGTGTACTCAACCCCTGACCTGTGGACCAGATCTGGTACCTAGTGCCATGTCACCTGGCCTACAGGGCTTGCCACAGGTCCATGGCCTCGTATGCTAGATCAGGTGCACATGGCAGCATGGGGCCCAGTCCTGACGCACAGTAATGCAGTGCCTCAGGACCTGATGCTGGCATGCATTAATATTGAAATGATAGAAAATTAGGCAATGCTATGGCAAGTGTGAACAAATACAAGGTCATATCTCCACCCATATCAAGAATCATTTGAACTATTCATTCATAAAGAGTGGAGGAATTAAATTACTTACAGCCACTGAGAAAAGAGACCCAAAGTCATCAGTATGGATAGCATCAACCAAAGTAACTATTCATTCTGCAGCCATAGTAAAAATGTTAAGATGCTTTGAGAAAGGAAGAGATAGTACTGGTAGACAGAATACATTCATAAAAAAGTAGAGGAGCTCTGGCCACCCTACAGTGCACCTAAAGCATTTAGTTGAGATCACTGGAGCTATGACAGTTTACACCATTTTACAATGATAGGCCTTCTGGAGCTTTATGCTTTCCACTCAAGCATCTGGTACTGACCAGTGTAAGGGACAAGGTGCACAAAACATTACCATCCTGACCTGGTGCGACTGTTTAAGTTCCTGGTGAGTCTGTATGTTGTATATAGGATGTTGGTGGATAAACAACATTCCTGGTTGGTTTGTTTTTGGCTTTGTTGTTGTTGTTGTTTGGTTTGGGGGGAGGGGTTGGTTTGGGGGGGTTGTTTGTTTGTTTTTTTGCTATATAATTTCAACAAATATTCGCATTGACAATACCCGGTGGTCTATCATTTAGAATGCTGGCACCTGTGTGGATACGAGAATGACTCCGTATTTTTGAAGCACTGCATTTCTATAAAAATGGGAAATCAATGATTGTGACAAGAGAGATTTATTAAAACCAGGAAGTAAATTAAAAACTACTCAGGGAAAGGGTTTTTATTATTATTTCTAGTACGTTATTTGCACAAAAGTGTGAGTTGTGCTCCACGATGCAGGAATAAAACACACTCACCAATGGAAGACCAACTTGAGCCAGATCTGTTGACTTCTACACAGTTATGCCAAACAACAGCAGGCCAAGATCCCAACTCTACAAGGTCCTGAGCCCCTAACCTCTCACTAAGACTGCTGAAAGTTGAGGGCACTTAACACCTGGCAAAAATATCAGACATTTCTGTGAGGCCTATAGCAAGTGTTCAACATCACTCAGGATCAGTCTTATTTCCCTGGGCTAATTGCAGAATGATATGGGTTAAATGCAGAACTAATGATGGTGGATGCCAGGCAGAGCATGGCAGGGCATAGATCACTCTAGATATACCTTGGTCTTACACTCTCCCGGCCCCTCTAAAGCTGAGGTTGGCAGCCTTTTGCCAGCATGGGCCAGAGCTTATGACCTGGCCATCACTCTGGGCCAGAAGTCTTTACCTCTCCCCTTCCTCCAGCCCCTCTGCATCAGAGGTAAGCTCAGACAATGCAGAGCAACAGGCTTGGTAGTGGAGGGGAGCACTGCTGCCCCATCAATGTGCAAAGCATAGCTCCATGAGACCAATCCCTTGTACCAGATCAGACATCTCCATGGGTCAGATCCAGTCTGCAATCCTTAAGTCTGAAGCATCCTTTCCTGCTGCTGTCAGACACAGCATATCATTCTAGATGGACTACGGACACAGTATGGCACTTCTGAAGTTTTTATATTTTTTTAACACCATGCACTGCTCATTTCTTGATAAGGCTTGGTAATGCTGAGCAATGCAAAGCTGCTACACTGGGCCCTTGACAGAGGGTCAATGACATAGAGTGACTAGTGTGCCAGAGTCATATTAGCTTCTACTAGTCAAATAAAATTCACTGACCACAGCAGGTGCCTCTGACAAGAATCACTTAAATACATTTTGTAACACCCACTTCATAAGAGTGAGCTGAAGTAAATGGATATGGGAAATGACTGTGGACTAAAGGCAGATATTTAGAAACAGGGGCAGACTCCCTGCTCCTCAATTTCTCTTCCCATCTCTTGGCCTCTGGAGCTTGCATGGTTTTATGGACTTTTGCCACTCGAGTTGACGTTTCCCTTCTAAATGGCATTTCAACATTGATCTCCCTGGATGTCCAGCAGCCTTTCCTGAATTAATTCTTGAGTGCCATATGGTACAAATGGCCTGTCATGCACTCTCTGAATCAGTATTTAGAAACCTGCCAGACTGCTGACTCCTTTGGCATTGTGCCTCGTGGTTCCATTAGCTGCTAAGGGAGTGTGACACTGCCTGAATATAATTGACTGGATTTTGCCAGGTTTTTCCAGCATAACATTGGAAGCAATGCTTTAATTCTCTCTCTTTCATAGATTTCATAGATATTAGGGCTGGAAGGGACCCCGGAAGATCATCGAGTCCAGCCCCCTGCCCAAAGGGCAGGAAGTCAGCTGGGGTCATAGGATTCCAGCAAGATAAGCATCCAGTTTCGTCTTGAAGGTGTTCAATGAAGGCGCTTGAACCACCTCCGGTGGCAGGCTGTTCCAGACCTTGCGGGCTCGGACAGTAAAGAAATTCTTCCTTATGTCCAGCCTGAAATTATCTTGTAGTAGTTTGTGACCATTCGACCTCGTCATCCCTTGGGGCGCTCTGGTGAACAAACGTTCCCCCAGATACTGGTGGTCACCCCTGATAAACTTGTAGGTGGCCATCAGATCACCCCTGAGCCTGCGCTTTTCCAGGCTAAACAGCCCTCTCTACCTCTCCTTCACCCATTGGCATCACAAAACATTCCCTTAAATGGACACAGTCCCCACCATGATTTAAAGGACCACCTCTCTTGAGGCTTCTTTATACAAGAAAATATTTCACTGGTTTAACTGAATCAATTTTTGTTTAATTCAGCTAATTAAGTGAAGGTTAAACCAGTTTAAGCATATTTAATAGAGAATTTGCATCAGTGTCATTTGAGAGATTCAGGGTGAATCATAGCCCCTCCTGGAACCCAGTAGGAGTTTTGCCATTGATTTCAATGGAGGAGGAATATCATCCTTACAATCTATTCAGTAGGGGTGTGCAAAATGGACTGTATTCGATTCAGATTCGGCCTGAACTGGGGACAGTGATTTGATTTGTTGATTTGGATCCATGTCCCTGATTCAATTTGGCCGAATCCAAATCTGAAGATTCAATGTCGATTTGGAGAATCAGCAATTCAGCCATAGACACAACTTTAAATGTTTTTTCTACATTCTTTGAGGTACCAGGCATGGCATGTGAACACTGTGATGGTGGGGCGGATGGAGTGTCCCATAAGCCCCCATGTGCTCAACGGCAAACCCAGAAGTAGATCAGAAGTACTTCTGGTCCACTTCTGGGTCTGCTGCCAAGCATGCGGGGGGGGGGCCCTGCACCCCTCCGGCTCGGTCATCAGCCACGGGGGGGTCCTGGGTGCCCCCCCAGACCCAGGAGGCACCAGTCACTAAACTGGGGGGAGGGAGGGAGGCGGGGGGGAGTCCCCTGCACCCTCCCCAGTGGACCTGGAAGTGGACTGGAAGTGCTTCTGGTCCACTTCCGGGTCTGCTGCCAAGCGCACTGGGGACCCTCCCACGCTCCTGTAGGACGCTCCATCTACCCCAGCCTCTCAGCATTTATGAGCCACCTGCTACCTTGAGGTATGTAGAAAAAACACTTAAAGCTGTGTCTATGTCCAAATCATTGAATCTTTCCGAATTGATTCAGAGGGTTCCTATTTGATTTAGAGAGATTAAGGGGTCTCCTCATTTGATTCAGATTTAGAGATTTGGCCACCAAATCAGGCCAACTCTCTGCCTAAATGAATCAGCAACCAACAGCCCTACTATTTGACTAAAAGAATGGCACTTTCCTAGAATAGATGAGGTCTTGCTTTATAGAGTCTCCTTTCACTTGTTCCACTTGGCTCAGATTCTAGACATTTCTTACCTAGTGTAGGAGTTCCATTTGCACAAGGCCATAGTTATGTTAAGCTATAGCAAGCAATGGTGCCAAAAAGCAGTATGGGAGAAAGGGGCCCCATGACCACAGCATGACCTGATAAGAAAGAAAAAAAATTAGAAAAAACCCACTAATAAGCAAAAGACAGTGATTCAAAGAAGGAAATATGAAAATAGCAGCTGAAAACCTCCAGGATGCATGTAAAAAGTAAGAACTCACTAATGAGACAGAGATAACAAGAAGCAAAGTGTAGGTGTGTAAACTTTGCAGATGAAACAAGTAAAAATGAAGAGAGAAAGAGAGATAAGAATTGGTACAGGATAGGGAGGTTGAGGTGATGAATATTAAAATACAAGGGTTGTGAGACCTGTCCCTTTTAGAAGACTTAGGGGAATGTGAACAACATACAGGGTCTTCACCTTTCAAGGACAAGCTTCACTAAGTTGGACAGACTGTTAATCAGGCCAACTGGTATACTGACAAAGGATAGTAAACGTTTGTGAGCTTTCACCACTGAACATAGCTCCGAGTTGTTTCTTCTTGTGTCACCTTTGGAATCTGGAAGACGACTTGTTAGCATTAACCTTCCAGAACCCAGAGACCCCAACAGCCTACAGATCAAAAGCAACAGCAACCACATACCACCCAAAAAATATGCTGCATGCCTCAGAACAACACCTCGATCTGACCAAATGCTTTTGCCCAGCTTTAAAATCTATTAAAGACAAAAATACCCAATTACCAGTGGGGGCACATTTCTCACAAGAAAACCACTCTCTCGCCAATCTCTCAGTTCTAATCCTCAAAGGGAATTTACAAAATGCCTTTCACAGATGAGCCTATGAACTTCACTTCATCAACCTGCTGGATACAAAAAATCATGGACTAAATACAGACATTGGATTCTTGACACACAACCTGCCTAACATCCGACTCCCCAGGTAAACCCTCCACTTTTTACCAGCTATTCCCATTCCCTTCCCTGCCCCCCTCCCCTCTCTCTCATCTTTTGACTATAGCCACATTCGTTACCCCTTCCCCACACCTCTCTCTCACCTACTGACCATCTCAATTTACATTTTAACTGACTGGCTTTCTTGTATACGTACAGGCCTCTGGCTGCTTTGCCACTCCACCCAAGAAGAGCACAGACCATCTGCAGATGCTTCCTCAGCCTGACGAAGGGTGTTTGTGCCCAAAAGCTTGCCAAGAACATTTTTTCCAAATTTTTGAGTTGTTCTAATAAAATATATCAGATTTACCCAAAGAACCTTGTCTGCTTATGTCCTTAGACCAATATAGCTACAACCTACACCCCTGAAGTCACTTTTGGACACTTTACCCATAAGCCCAAATTCAGTCATCTATCCCTATTCAGAAAGCACTTAAATCCATGAATAGTTCCATCAATCACTTCTTTGAGACAACTCAAACTTCTTACAAGATTGAGAACACAGTTCTTACACTGAGATAACACAAATTCATTTTCCCAAGTTTGTTTTGTGGATGAAAAACAAGAAGAATGATTAGGTTTTCTTTTTTGCCAAGTGTTGGGGTGTTTTCTTCTCAAAATCTTAGCGGTCTCTAACTCCCTGCTGCTATTAAGAAAGACTTGATTGTGAACTTTGATGACCTAGTGATGACAGAGAGATCAACTTCAGGCAGAACACAGCCCCAGCAGGGGCTTTAGCTTTAGCTATGACTGACTTTCAATTCTGTAATGTTCTCGCTTTCACAATGTTACATCTGTTTTAGACTAAGCTGTGTTACAAACTAGTGTCCCATCTCAGTAAGCACTGGTAAAAAAAGATTTGAAAAAACAGATATTGAAAATGAAGCAAAAGAGAAATACAGTATATGATAAGAAAATTGACAGAAAGCATTGGTTGTTGTGGTAGTTCATGTACAGTAGTCTAGGAAGTGGAAGTGTTTTGTTGTGTTCTGATGTGCTCAGGTGAAAAATGTGTACTATTTGTCTACAGAATTCTTTTAAAAGAGTCTTCATAGAAGCTTTTGGTGCTAAGGATAGATGTGGCTTTGCTATTAATTCTGTTTGTGAAATGAAAGTGATTCTGAATCCTGTTGTGCCAGGATGGAAATGCTGATCCACAATACTGACAGCAGGATTATTTTTTGTTTGTTTGTTTGTTGTTTACTTTATGTTAAGAGGATAAAACTTCTTTGCTGTCATTGTATCTTGTGATGTAGTGAAATAAAATCTGTGCCCAATGTGTGTAGAACTTTCAAACAACAATATTTATTATACATGCATATACTGTATTTATTACCGCTTTGCTGTCAGTGCTGCATGCAGTGCTGTAGTGAAAATAAAAGGACATTTGTGTCTTGAGTGCCACAATATGCCTTGACAATACACATATTGCACAGGCTGTAATATGCTTTTCTAGTCTGAAAGGGAAGCATCAATAAGAAGAAAGATTCAGGTATAAAAGCCCCGCATACCCAGTTAAGGCTTATGAGTAATGATGTATATTTATAAAGATTCATTTAATCCACGAATCCCTACGTGCTGTAGAGACTTTTCAAACTTAGGCCCAAACTCTTCCAAACAAATGAGAATGCTTGTGTGCTTGTTGCAGAGCAGAATTTGCAAATATATACAGTATATACCCCTTCATGGTGATGGCTGAAGCCATTTTAAACAGCACCCAGGGAACAGCACAAGAGTTCACAAAATGGAAAACTCATCCAGGTGACATTTGAAAGATGATTTTCACGTTGGATTTAGCCAGGACACAAAACTAATTTTTGGGAGAAGTGCTAAGAAATCTTTAGAGCTGAGATGTGTTACTAGGAACCTAATCCAAGCCTCACTGAAGTCAGCAGGCTGACTAGATTTGACTACCCAATAAGTCTTCCTCTTGAGAGCTATGACCCAAAAGAGCCTTTTCAAAGCAAAGTGCTGTTTAATGTTAACAGTAGGAACAAAGGCTACCAAGAGAAAGGTTTTCACCACAACAGTCTACCTAAAAATCTGCATTTATCTTACCTAAGATTGTAGGTAGACCCAGATTATCCTAATATCCTCACCTCTGGGTCTGAGGTGCAATTGTTTGCACCCCTTCAGTCTCTGCTTTCTTTCTTTCTTCTCCCCTGCAAGCATTGACAGTATGTAAGTGTTAACATTAGCGGGACACAACTCCACACCACTGTCACCGCCACCCCCA
>NW_005842008.1:147783-177194 GCF_000455745.1 Alligator sinensis
CAGCCAGGGGCTGACTCTGGACAGGCTACAGTCCCATGTCCCACCATTGGCAGAAATCTGGCAGGACATATGCTTCTCCCACACATCACCTATGCCTTCAAGCATTCTCTCTTGTCAAAGTTCTTTATTCTGTCCTGCAGCTCTTCAACACAGGTTCAAGAACAGGTTTGTGTTGCACTTACTATGGGAGATACCAGCCAGGCTGTTCACTTCAGAATGGTGAAACAAAAACCTCAAAGGATAGATGCCCTTAAAGTACATGTGAAGATGCTACACAAAAAGATTGTCCACTTTACAGTCTACATGTGATTCACTCATGGAACCACAGAGCAAACACCACAAACACAATCAATTAAGTGGGTGAATACATACCATTCATAGTATAATACAAACTGCTCCCACTTCCTTCACACCTGGTCTTCAAAGATCAGATTTTCATAAATATCTCCAAGTTGTATGCTATCTCCCCAAGAGAAGACCTGCACATAAGCTTAAAGACAATTTACAAATACCAAGAAAAACAGAACTAAAAGACCAGTTATTTTTCTTTACATCACTAGAAATGTTTCTGAAATAGATAAGTCGTATCTAATGAGTCACAAAATGACCAGTAAAATTTCAGAGTTTCATACAAAAAGTACTCCTAGGCAGAAAGACCAGCAGATGAACATGCCACCACTGCCTCATTATTAACACAGAGAGAATCTCAAGAAAAGTAATCATAAGCTTCTATACCATGGTAATCCTCCAAACCAAGAAAGCAACTCCAGCAGCTCCAATCTCTGTTAGGGTTGGTGTGGGCAAAGAAGTCACTACTGTATTAAAATCAGTGGAAATCCTCACTCAGTAAGGTACTATATTCAGCGGAGTGGAGGCATGGAAGCTAGTTTGGAATATTTATTCAGCCAAATTGCCAAGTGGGATTTATTTAACACACAGACAACAGGATTTGTCCCATTCTGAAAAACAGTAGCAGTAAAGGACATCATTATGCCTTGCCTCATAAGATATAATTTCAAAGAGGCTAAAGAAAAATACAATTACAGAACTGAATCCAGCTAGGATTACAGTCCTACAACTTTCTAGAGGAATGTTGGACTTAAGTCTGTTTCTATTTATAACAAATAAAAAATAAAGCCACACAAATACTGTGAAGAAAAGCTTCACTATACATCTAGTTGTTCTTTTCTATGCTGAGCAACTCCAGAATGCACATTCATAACTGATAACAATTCTGTATCGAGCAGTCACAGACTTAGCTCTATACCAATCACGTCTGAATCTGTTGGCATGCAACAGCATTACAGCAAATATTTGTATAAAAAGCAATGCCTCAAAAAAACAGTGTATATTCTTACATAGAAGAATACATAGAAGAACCTGTAAAAAAAAGCAGGTTTTTCTGTATACTTACTTGTGAATTAACATGTAAGACTGGCCTCCCATTATACATTCTTTATACAGATCCCCAAATATGCAAAGTTCCCCATCAAACACAAGTAGTTTTAAAGTAGCCCAGTGTGTATGGACAAAAGTTTCAAAGAGAAAAAACCTACATGTTTCCTCCTTTGCTCCTCCTTTTTCTGACTATGATTTTGAACCCAATTAAACTGTTGTCAATGTTTATCATGCTTGGGTAGAAATTTGGGGTGCACTGATAGAGATTTTTGGGGTGATACCAATAGCCGATTTTTAAGGAGGCATATCGGCCGATGCCTATCTAATTTCCGATACGCAGCCTGGCAATTTAAAGGGCAGTGTCCAGCTGGTAAGTCTGTTGTGGTGCAAGGGGAGGGGGAAGGGAAGGGGTATAGGGGGACAGATAGAGGCCCCTGTGGTGAGGGAAGGAGTGAGACTGGACAGGCGCTGCCCGGCCAGGGTGAGGCGGGGTATGGGACAGAGCTTTGGCTCATCCAAGGGGTACAGGGGTGGGGGGGAGGCTCCTGCTGCTGCGCACACCCCAGGAGGGCATGGGGGGGTGTGCCCCTGGATCTGTATGGGGTGAAGGTGGGTTGCCACTATGCGCTGGGGCCAGGGCTGTGCTGGGCTTTACCCAGCAGGGGCTAGGCCGGGGCTGCACTCAGGGCAGGTGGCAGTGGCACTGGGAGGGGGGTTGGGGGGTTACAGTGAATTTTGGGGTGGCTTCAGCCCCCTCCATAGCCCCCTCCCAGCGCTGCTGCCACCTTTTCTGAGCACAGCCCAGCTGAGCCCTGGCCCCAGCCCACAGTGGCAGCCCACTCAGATCCAGGAGCACATGCCCCATTCAGATCCAGGGGCACATACCCCCCATGCCCTACCAGGGTGCACACAGTGTTGGGAGCTGCCCCCTGCCCCCCCGGCATGAATTGTGATACCGTCCCATGCTCTGCCCCACTTGGGCAGCCCCTGTCCCACCCTCACTCCCTCCCTCCCCCACCACAGGGGCCTTGACTTGCACACGCCCCAACACACCCCTTCCCTCCCCCCACCCCTTCCACCACAACAGACTTACCAGCTGCACACAGCTCTTCAAGCTGCTGGGCTGTACTTCTTGCTGCTTTTGTGCTGCACTGTGTGCACACGTGGGCATTTATCAGCCAAATTATCGGCCACATCGGGCCGATTTCTGATACAGCCAGTTTTCTTTACATCAGTGTTGATCTGATATTGGACCGATGTATCGGTGCACCTCTAGTAGAAATACAAAGCAAGAGCAGAAAAAGCATTTGAATGTTAATAGGACATAGTGTTACTATTAATTCACTTAACACAACGAAGCAACATAAGCAGTGCTTGACTGCTTAGTAACAAAATTTCGAACAGCAATAACAGTACAGTTGCCCCAAGAATTTCTTTTCTGCTTCTACTTTCTAGAATAGCTGAAGCAGAAGTCCAGAATATAGAGATAAAATATAAGCTTGCTTTACAATTAGTACTGAGCAGCTGATTGCATTATTCAGTTGTAATTGTCCTTCCATTTTGAAAAGTTCCCTGAGCATTTTTTCCCATTATAAAGGCTTGCTTTCTCTTTGATTTTAAACATTTTCCTCCTCTATTGCAGTTGGGTGGTCTTTATTGTTTGTAGATATGTGCCTAATAGAAACTTTTCCAAAATCTGTATCCCAAATTCTTCAAAAAGGTTAAGCAAAGCAGGTGTGTGCTTACCTTTAAACATTTTTAAGTTCTGAAACATCTTCATGTTGTTTTTAGGAGTAGAATTAAAGAGAAAAGGGTGCTCTTTTTGCTCAAAATACTAATAAAGTGAGAGTTTCCTGAATTACCAGGGATTTTTTGTCTGTTTGTTTACCAAGAATTGTAGGAACAAGGGCTTGCCCCAATCAAGTAGTGTTCAGTGAGAAACCTCTAAAGGCATGAGTTACCTTCTGTGTTAGCATATCTGAAATGTAAGTTGTCACACACATCAATTTAGTGACTTGTTTTCTATCAAAAAGTGTGTCTATTAATTTGTGACAATTTTGAACCACTTCCTCATAATTTCTAATTCATATGACAGAGCTATGCACAGTGGCATAAGGAAACATAAATGTGCAACAAGAAAATCTACTAGTAAAACAGATTTTTCTAATCTAGTTTTATTTTAGCTACAGGACTCTACGGAAAGACAGGCCTTTGTGTCAGAACTATGTTTTAGAATGCTTCATGTTCACTGAATACATTTTGTGGAGCTGTGTTCTGCAATCAAAAGAGAGTGTGTGTGTGTGTGTGTGTGTGTGTGTATATTACAGACAGATTCATATTACAATAAGAATATTTTATTGGACTTTGATGAAGCTGGAACTAGAAAATGGTTGAGATCATTGCACTGAGAGAACACATTGTTAACTTAAATAAATAGTCTGCTGTGATTTTCTGACTTAATTCACATACCACTTTATAGTTTAAAGTTTAAAATTCCATTTGGAATGAATCAAACTGAAGTCTTATTCCTGTAACCTTTTTAATACAGACATATAGTCAAGACTACATGGAGCTTATATCATTTCTTGATCCAGTAGCAAAAAGATTCCAATGTAATTTACTAAAATCAATTATGGCATATTATGGCAATATTTTAAACTAAATTGGATTAAAAGAAATACACTTTCAAAACTGTGGGCTAAAAGTCAAATCCCAGTATTTTCAATAGATCTTATTTCACATCTATTCATCATGTGATTAAGATACAGAAGAAAATTTATTTTATTCTTGTAAGTGTCAGAGGTTTGAACAGATAGAAAAGGCACTACCCTGGCAGAGGAAGGTTACTCTTCAGCCTGATTAAATGACTGTATATAACACTCTTTTCTATATAAGGATATTATACTTTGTCTCTTGACTACATTAAACCCCATTATAATCACCCTTATTATAACAGCACTACTTCTTAATGCTCAAAATGTGTGGCTTCAATAATGGCATTATAAAGTGAAGCATACTAAGAAAATCCTCCAGACATTTAATTTCTACATATTTCAGCTCAGCAAGTAGGTATACGTCATCCAAGTTGGCAGTGTTCATAAATTCCACACAGCCTTATAAAGTTGCTTCATGTATTGTACCTTGCTTACATAATATATGTTCACTACACAATGTTCCTGTAACTCACACTTATGCTTATTGGGATGGCAAAAGCAGATCTGGTTATCAAGATATACAACTATATTATCCTACTGTGAAGTGTTTTTTATGGACAGATGAGCACGTTTTGTTTAGGAAAAGGTGGATCTCAACGGTCATGAGAAATGAAATAGCAGGAGCTCAAGGTGATTGAATCCATAAAGGTAAATAATATGGTTTAACTAGAAAATTCCAGTGCCACTAATCTCATTTGGAAATAAGGTGCCATAGGTATGGAGAATATGATTTGTAGACAGAATAATGTTATGAATTTAAAAAACAGCCTCCCACATTTTCTATAGGTATGTTACATGAATTACCATGACACATGCATGTTGATTTAGATGATACATATACCAGGATTATGCGACAGCTTCTCTTACTTCATGTCTGTATGAGTAGCAAATTTATTAAGTTTGACAGTGATTCCTCAACATGCATTTCTTAATATCTCAGCTGCTTCTTTGGCAAATTCATCCCTTGTGCAATGCCATTAGAGTCAATGAAATAACACTAGGGATGAAGTTAGCCCAATGGACCACACACTATGGACCTGATCCTAATCTAGTTCCCATTGAATAAAACAAGCCTTTCTGTTTATTTCAGCGAGTCCTGGATTGGATCCTAAATGACTTAATTGGGGTTGCACCAGCTTCAGTCAGCTTGAATAAGACCATAAAACATTTGGAGCACAGAAAATCCTGCCTTCATACAAAATGATATCCTCCCCATCAAAGTCACTACAACCTCCCCATTCAAGTCACTGTGTTGTTTCCTTCGTTATGCCCTTCTCTGTTAAAGAGATGCATGTGATCTGTAGCAATCATGTGGTATCTGCATTTTTCACCAGTACACAAATTAAAACCTCTGACAGATTGCTAATGAGCTGATGTTGGAATTACTGAATAGTCTGTTATCATTTGTCCATTCACAGTTTCTTCACCAACCCATCTGTGCATGAGATACAGCTAGTACAGAGCAGGCAGGCTGGGACAGTTTCTCTATTTACACCTTTCGCCACACTGTAGGCCTCTGGGAAAGGCCTTCACTAATTAAAGATTTTAACAAACATATTGCCAGCTTCCCACACTGTTATTAGACTGCTCTGTGTTGCTTTGAAAGGTGCCGATTCACAGCAGGTTGAAGATTTAGATATTTTGTACACCTCTCTCTACTGGAGCAGAATGCTTGCTTGCCAAAATAGCACTTCAAACAGTACAGCATAGCTGCTTCAAAGTTGCCTGAAAGCTTCCTAAGCAAAATACCTAGGTTTAAATCCTGACCAACACAGGCCAGATTCTGGTAACCTTACTTGTTTTTGATAGCAGTGGCTCCACTGACCTGTATTGTTTGTTTGTTTTGTCGGTGAAAACTTCCATTTGGAAATCCTAAAAGAGTTTGGGATTAGGCTATTTAACAGGAGCCACCTGCTTCCATACAGACAGGTGCCACTCACAAAGCAATAGCTTGCTTGCATAGTACAGTGCTACCCAACCTGAACATGTATATTGGAATCTTTCTCTGCATAAGAAAATAAGTAATTTTCAAAAAAATCACATTTACATTTATGGATCAGTGTTTTCCTGTAACCTCTTCCATTGGCATCAACTGGATAGAAAAGAAATGTGTTTTGTCATTAGGAGTATTTTAAGTGCAATGGCCTCAATAGCAAGATGCTGATGTACACTAGTCTGTGCTGGCTGAGTCCAGCTCTCCCATTTCCAGAAGCTCATCTCTTCCCTTTGTGTTCTTGGACTATATATATAAACAATTTCTTATTAATATACAGTAAATGCAGGATTTGTAAAAGGTACCAGAAGAACAGACCTTCATGCAAAAGTCTTTTTACTCACACAACAGGTCTGATGCAGAGAATGGTCATTCAGAAATCCCCTGCGCCATTCATGTGCCTCAACCTGACACTGGAGGGATCACTTCTATGATCAGTTCATCAAGTTTGTTTGCAGTAGTTTTCACACTCTATATACCTACCTATGTCATGATTAAGATGACAATTTGTTTAACAGTAACCACCAAGTGGGCTCTAGAGGTGATGATTTTAGGTCACTTATTGATCTGTGCTAAGTTTAATCGGTGCCCTGCTATCCCTTACCCTAGTAGCTCCCAAACTGTGGGTCATGGAGTACATCCAAAGAACAAGACTCTTGGAGCAATGATGGTTCCTGCTACATGGTGCCTTCTAAAGAACAGTTAAGATTTCCAGAGGATTTTCAAGAATTTTCTTGATACCTAAACAACCACATATATACAAGCTCTCTTTACTGGGCCCTTATGGCTGCTCCATGTTTTTCTTTATTGGATGTTTCTTTGATGTAAATTCAGCTACAATCATATTTGTGAAGATTCCAGGATTGGGAGGTAAGAGGCACTCAGGAGAACAGAGCCAACCTGTGAACAACCTGGAGGGATTTGAGTAACAGGAGTTACAATCAAGGAAAGAACATTTTGCTTTCGTGATCAGTAAGCAGGTACAGCAAGGGAAAGGATGCAGCTTAGTAGGTGTACCTAGCCCATTAAAAGTAGCTCATTTCCCTTCACTTTTCCTTAGTACCATCCCACTAGGGTACTAGAGTAAGGAGGAAAGGACCTCTACCTTAGCAAGCATTCAGAAGATTTAAAATATTGAAAACCACTATATGAATGAAACTGAAAACTATCCTGTCTCCTACAATGGGTGCTGTTCTGGAACAGTGGCTAAATATACCAAAATCTTCTGTCAAGGTCTAATCTCCACATCATTCAGTGTGGTTCGAGGTATTTGAATATTATGTTTCAATTAAACAGAGAAGACCAGGGAGTTTCTGCAAATGCATGCATGCAATTTCAATGGAATTTACGCTAAACCAGCTGCAGGTATAGTGGGGCCCTTGCATGCTTAATCAAGGATAGTACAGAGTAAAGCAATTCCAGCTGAAAGAAAAAATATATTTTAAATGTATTTGCTGAGCAAACTTATAGACAGAAGGTAAAAACAGACAACTGGCTTGGCTTGGATTTCAGCATTTTGCCTTACAGTACACCCCAGACCTTACAGATAGACAAACCCCATTGTCCCACATTGAATTCCTGTGAACTATCCGAATTAACACCTTGCCTTTAAACAAATGCAGTTTTTGAGTTAATTGCCATTTAAGCCTGGTGTGTAAATGACTGTGTTGCATCTGTTTTGATGCAAGTCATATCCTGGACCAATCAGTGCCACATTAAACCAGTTTTCTGTTTTTAGTCAAAGTGGCACTCCTGAAGCAGATGGAGCCAAAGGTTCTTCATTACCTAGGGCACATCTACACATGCCTTTAGGGGGCAGCAATAAATTCCCGGGGCGCATCTGCATGTGCGCCCAGACCACACCACATTGAGCCTGGTCACAGCAGCCTTGGCTGGCAGGGAGTCTGAGGGTCAGCTTGCCAGCCTGGGCTGCTCTGACTGAGCTCAGTACACTGCAGAGGGACTAGCTGGGACACAAGGGAGCTTTAGTGTGGGGTTAGCTGGCAGGTAGCCCCTGCACCGAAGCACCCTCCTGCCCCAGCCAGCCAGTCTACACGTGCTGCTGCACATGAAAAAGACTTTGCAGCAGCAAACTACCCTGCTTTGGAGTTTGTTTTTTTCCTGCACCCTAATAGGGGTGCATGTGTAGATGCAGAGATGTTTACTGTGCAGTTAATTAATCAACTGTGCAGTAAATGTCTTGTGTAGACAGATATGTCCTAGAATACACATATTCATGCCAATGTAGTCCTCCTTGACCCAAGTAGCTCCGCTGTTCTCTTTCCTAACACTTTCGTATAAGACTGCTAATGAGGATAGGGTTTATAGAATCAGACCATACTCTTAAAAGGCTTCCATTTAGCATTATCTAATGTCTATGCAAATACTAAGAAATAATTAAATGGAGTTCTATTTTCATTGCATGTGGACGGAAAATTATTTTTCCAGTCTCCAAATTCTCCGTAGGCAGAAACAAAGAACAGACAGTTATCTTGTCCGGTCCTGCAAGCCCTTCCTTATAGGACGAGTGAATGTTTTTTTCAAGAGAACTAGACATGTAAGTAGCCAAAGCAGGTTGGGTTGCAGGACTAGGCCATGTATTTGTGAACTGTCTGGGGCAGGGAACATGTATTATGTTTCTGTTAGAGGGCCATGTACAGCCATTGCATTTCATAAATAATCAGAAGGAATTCTGGACATCTAAATG
Organism: Alligator sinensis; assembly: GCF_000455745.1. Lineage (NCBI taxonomy): Eukaryota > Metazoa > Chordata > Crocodylia > Alligatoridae > Alligator > Alligator sinensis. The sequence goes on from NW_005842008.1 coordinate 156,596, forward strand.
GAGATGAAAATTCCTGGCTGCAGTCAAGAAGATCTCGTCTCTTCAACTTTACCATTTCCCTGGTGCACACATGATTTGAATGAAAAAGTAATGTTATAGTGCTATCTAATTCAAAGAAACCAGAACGGCATTCTCCCTCCTGAAGAACCTTAGAAAATATGAAAGCAAGTGGATTAAGAAAAGATTAGTGTCTATGTTACATGACAATATTATACAGAATATAGCATTGGGTTGTTTAAATGAATGACTTTCCTCCCATGTAATCTCTCGCAATGCAGTCTGAAACATAACTCATCTCATCCGTACATGCAAGAATATCCAAAGGGGAGCAGACAAAGCAGACAAGCAAAAGGTCAAGCCCTAATGAGCAAATTCCTTTTCTTTTTTTCAACTTGCAAAACTTGGGTGTAGCAGTGAAAGGTGCTTTCAGGCAGCTTGAACTTGCAAAAGAGGCCCTTTCTCAGCAGAGAACCACAGGCAACACTGACCTTGTTTGGCAGCATTACAAGAGGTCATATTTTCAGATGGATGATCTGTTCTTGAAATATCCTCCAGTGTAATGAGTACAAACAAGCTCTTCTTCTATGTCTTCCATGTATTTCTTCTCTATCTGTTTTTAATTCAAGCAATAGGACTAGTAGTGACCACAGAAAGAAGAATCAAACTAAGCAGCATTTTGCCTTGTGAATTTACAATTTATGAAAGGGGCTGGACTGACAGCTTTGGAAATAAAAGTTTCCTATTAAGCCACAGAACAGACACAAGAACCAGCTTTCCTATAGTCCCCTGCCAATCTACCCTGATCACAGTAGACTATCTCTGGGGATAACAGCACAGTTAGATCCAGTCCCATTCAGTTGTGGGCCTAGAATCTATAAGAAGGGAGCCTAATGTAAGTCCAAGACTAGAAGCTGAGAATACCTACGTTTGAGATTTGATTCTAAGATTAAACTCCTTCTGCAGCCTAAGTCAACCCAGAATTTCTTCCTTGGTTACCCAATACATAAAACACGGATAATGTGAGGATTGTTTGCAAGTCACTTAGAAATGGAGAAGCATTGTTCAATTGTTACTGAACAACTGTAATGTGAATGTAATGTGTTTAACAGCAGGAGGAACCAGAGGGCAGTCTGTAGAGCTGTGCTGACTGTTAATTTGGACTGCAATGCCCAGAAACCCCTGGGGCAATGGCGCAAGGGAAAAAGGAAGAGGCTTGAGTAAAGGGAAGAGAGCAGCATGCACGTGGAACCTAGTTAGTAGGGGTGTGCGAAACAAGCCCTATTTGATTCGGATTCAGGCCCAAATTGGGGACAGTGATTTGATCCGTTGATTTGTCCCTGATTCGAATTGGCTGATCCGTTGATTTGTCCCTGATTCGAATTGGCTGAATCCGAATCTGACGATTCGATGCTGATTCACAGCTTTAAATTTTTTTTCTATGTACCTTGAAATAGCAGCACAGCTTGTGATCGCTGCAGTGCTGGGGCGCATGGCGTGTCCCATAGCAGTGTCAGGGGCTCTCTAGCATGCTGGGCAGTGAACCTGGAAGTGGACCGGAAGAACTTCTGGTCCACTTTCGGGTCTGCTGGGGAGTGTGCAGGGGGGCCAGCCCGTGCCCCATAGGCCCCGGTGATCAGCAGCAGGAGGACCCCGGGTGCCCCCCCAGACCCAGGAGGCACCAGTTGCCAAGCTGGGGGATGTGGGGAAGCCCCCTAGCATGCTTCCCGGTGGACCAGGACGTGCTTCTGGTTCACTTCTGGGTCTGCTGCCAAGCACGCTAGGGAGCCCCGTGCTTCTGTGGGATGCTGCATCTGCCCCAGCACCGCAGTGTTCAGAGCCCCTGCTACCTAGAGGTATGTAGAAAAAACATTTAAAGCTGTAGTTACGCCCAAATCACTGAATCTGTCGGAATCTCTCTAAATCAATTCAGAGAGATTAAAGGGTCCTCTGATTCTATTCGAATTCGGATATTTGGCCACCGAATCGGGCTGAATCTCCACCAAATCAAATCAGGAACCGGAGCTTCGCACAACTCTACTGGTTAGCCCTACACAGAGGAGTGCACAGTGGAGCTGGAGATCACACTGGTTCAGTCAGCCAGGATTATGGATTGGAGGAGCTGGACTCAGACTTGGGGCAGCTGCAGGCTGCTGTTTAAGCGCTCTAGGGATTAAAGGCTTGTTTGGGGACACCTTTGAAGGGGTGGTGGGAAATTAAAGTGCTGAGTGTATGTTATCAGTATTGCTGTTTCGTTACTTTTTACCTATTACCTTCCCTTGTCCCATTGGCTTGTGACCCAAACCCCTATGATTTTCTATATAAAAGTGGGAACTCCCCCTTGCTTCTTGTACCAGTTTCTAAGGCTGCAGGGTTGGTACACAATGCCAAAGGGAGTGATGATGATTTTTGCAATGGGTAATGGATCAGCAGATTTCTTTGCCACAGACTACTGAACAGCTATCAGTTGGAAAAGTCTTTGGTCTTAACACAGGCTCAATCATGATATCCTGTAAGTAAAAAATCTTATCTCATTAACAAGTCCCCAAGTCTATATATTTACTATGTAAAGATGCTTGGAGGGTCTGATCCCTCCTGCCTGTTCAAAGTCCTGATCTGCAAGGTCAATCACATCCTGGTCAATGCCCATTGCCAGACCCTTGGGCTTGATCATGAAAGTATTTATCTATCTAATTATTGTGTTTTTAATTTGTAATATGCTATAAATTGTGTATACTACTATGACCTTGAGAATAAAAGAGATAACAGCAGGCTTGTAACTGTAATATAAAGGTCTTTTATCTTTTTTCTAGCATAACTGTAATAAACACTTAAACACTATTCTTTCAGATCAAGATCATTCTAACCCCACTTGCCAGTGAAGACAACCATTTCCTGAATAGCATCTACTTGTAACTGCCATAAGGGTTGAATGTTATCTGTCTTGTACTTAGGCCATCCTCATCCCCATTAATTGGTTTGGTTGCATTCCAAAAATAAAAAAGCAACATTCCCTGGACTCTATCCTTATCTGAGCTGCATTATACTTGGCCTATCTGGATAGGTCATTTGAGGGAAGGTGGCTCCAAACCAGCTTCTCCTCTCCCAGTCCTAAAGGAATAGACCCAGTATAACTCAAAGGAACCTTGTTATTATTCCAAGTTGTCTTAGCTGTAATGGTTCCATATGGAATTCTGCACCAGCTGATAAGGAGTGCCACTGTTGTGACCCAGAGGCCTGTGGACCTGGGTTTTTCTTCTCTTAACTGCTTAGAACTAGTCTCCGAGCTGGCAGATTTAACCTTGGTTTCAACCAAGCTGCAAAGCTGCAACTCAGCAATGAGAGATGATATGAGGGTTGACCATGATCTGTTCTTGGTGAAGAAAAAGAAAGAGCCTGGAGATATCTTGTCTGGATGACCAAAGTCAAAACAAGAAATAGGCCAACTAAAATAAGGAAATCTGGCTTGAGAAAAGATGAACAATTGTCAGCAAAACTGACACCCCACCTAAGAATGAAATGAGTATCTAAAGTTGGGGAATTTTAGTTCAGATTAATCATATATGGGAAGTGGAAATAGGCATATTAATATGCATTGTAGGGAATAGCTTAAGCTAATTATATGATAAGAAATGTAGTATATAAGTAGAAAACAAGTTCACACTTCAGAACCCCTCCCAAAAAGATCCTGACAGCAATCCAAGAAAATTCTTCCCTGTGCAGACACCAGAACTAGGAACCGGGAGCCGCAGGATGAGACTTCACAGACTGATGACCTGATGCTGTCAAGTCTGCTGTACTTTGAGTGGTGAGCATGTTGTATTGATTTTGCTACCTACAGCAATAGAATTGTAACTGCTAAAGGCTTAATAAATTTATTATTGGTTAAGGAGTAGCAGTGTCCTAAGTCTTGGAATTAACACCTAGTACAAGGCACAATTTAATGTTACTGGACGTAGTTCCATCTTGGCTCTTCCTATCTAGATAATGTTGTTTGCTATGCAGAAAGTGGAGAGTGTATGGCATAAAGTCAGCTCTGCTAGCTTTCTGCCCTTAGGGCTGCTTCCTACCTACAGAACAGCCAGGAACCCAGGAGACATTCTTATGTTAAGAAAATAAAGTTTTCATACCTCTGTTGAATTCTGCATCCAAATATAACACCACTCAAACTGTACCGCAATGCAAATAAATAGTGATAGAGACAAGATTTCCTTTAGTAAAAATATTAAATGTAACTTAAGGCTGGCCTGCAAAACAAGAAAAGAAAAGACAGGATATCAAAGTAGTCACTGTAAAGCCAAAGCAGAAAGAGTCACCTTATGCTATGTACTGCCTAGGTCATAAAACAGTGTTTTTCAAACTTTTAAACTTCAGGTGCTCCTCAGAAAATGCCAACTCAGCTTTCACTCATTTATTGACTATGGCAAAATAATAGAGCAATTCTTCTATGGTCAAGAACATGGGAACTGCACAACAGGTCAGAACATGTTTGATAATATGGATATTTATTTAAAATCTCTGGTCTCATCCTGTGAATCATGTACAGGTGTTTGCACACCTAACAATAGTAATAGTGTGTGGCAGGCACCTTTAAAAGGATCTCACAGTACTCAAGGATGCTATGGCAACCTGGTTGAGAATTACTGATATAGAGTCATGGATCTAGAAGGTCTCTCGAGCAATCTAATTCAATGTTCCAGAGGAAACAAGAATGATTACCTCCCCAGTGGAGAGGGCATTTCATGTGCATAACATACTACAGGATTTACCTCTAATTGTGACATGGGCACCTGTCTACTAGAACCTGAACTGAGGTCAATCTTTTCCATCAGAGGATAATGGGTGGTAGCTATTACTGACCAGATTAAATTTCAACCAGTCACTTAAGGCCTGAACCTACAAACACTTACATAACAGTCCTTGTTCACAGGATTAGTCCCAGCAACCTAGATCAGAGGCTAGAGTTGAAAAGTATTTAGCACTGTTTGCATAACTAGAAATATGCTCATCTCTATTCAGAAAGTTCTAAGAACAGGTATCACCACCTTCCCACTCTCTAACTCATTCAACAAGCACTTCCAGATTAATAGGAACCAGTCTCACTGAGGGAAGAGCATGGAAAATAGCAGATACAGGACAATGGAGGTTCTTTACCATAGTACTTAATGGAAACACACTTTATATCCTTGAGTACTCAAGGGGGTAGCATTAATGAGCACAAATATTCATCCCTAATAAGAACATACTGTCATAATCACCCTCCACATGATAAATAGATTATAGGGTTTGTTGGGTGTCCCCCCTCCCCCACACACACACGCACGCACGCACGCGCACACACACACACACACTTCTTTTTGTTAGGCTAATGCTTTCTCTACATAATAATTTAACCAATTCTCTGAAAACAAATCACAAGTTATCAGGACACAGTGTAAATGGATTTTTTTTAATGTTTTGAATCTTGGGTTAAACAAATTTTCTCCAAATAAATGCTCCCTTTTTAGTTGGCACTGAAGATTTTGTTGTTCGCAGTAATCAAGTTCCCAGTTGGCTAACCTCTCATCTAATACAATGTCTTCCTGTTTCATTTGAACAAAATTTATCATCCACAAGCAAAGACAGAAAACGTGTGAATGTCTAAAGCTTATGTAAATTAAGAGGCCATGAACAGTGGTCCTAAAAATAGTAGATAATTATAGGCATTTCTTCACTATACTATAATTACAAGCCTGCTGTCATCTCTTCCATTCTGTATAAGGTCACAGTAGTATTATACAAAATTTACAGTATATTACAAGTTAAAAACACAATAATTAGCAACTGCGCATCTTCAGCACCAGTGATGAATGTTCACAGTAAATGTAAAAAAAATGAGCATTATTTGCTTTATGTGGACAGTACACATTTAAATTTAATCATCAACTCCTGCTATCCACTGGGCAATATTCCCTCACTATTATAATGCTATTTGCCAAGATCATAGTACACCCTTGGGCTGAATTCATCCTTAATGAAGAGACAAGGAGCCAAATCTCTCACTATCATATCAGTGATGTACACCTTAAAAATATTCCTTTAAACTTCATAATTCTATATAACTTATTCAGTAATGTCTAGGAGACTGGGAGAAAGGACTGAATATTATTTTGACTATTATAATGAACATTGCCACTTAGTATTCAGAAAATTTAAATCACTAAAATAATGTGCGATTTGAAAGAATCTCTCTCAATGCATACCATTTTTCAGCTTTTTTACAGTCTTTAATCTGAAAGAAAAAGAAAGAAAAAAAACTAGAAAGGATTATAAAGATTATATCCAGGATACAAGTCCTCTTGTAAGGAATGAAGTAAAGAATCACCATGATCATACAAGGTTATTTGGGTAAATCCAATATCTTTTATTAGACCAACTCAAATAATTGGAAAAATTCTTCTTAACAAGCTTTCACACACAAACACCCTTTGTCAGGATGAGGAAGTGTCTGCAGATGGTCTGTCTTGTTCCTAGATGGAGTGGTAAAGCAGCCAGAGGCCAGTACATATGCAAGAAAGCCAGTCAGTTAAAATGTAAATTGAGGTGGTCAGTAGGTGAGAGCCAGGTGGGGGAGAAGGAGGAATGAATGTGGCTGTAATCAAAGGATGAGAGACAGGAGTGGGGAAAGGAAGGGAATGGGAATAGCTGGTAAAAAGTGGAGGGTTTACCTGGGGAGTCAGATGTTAGGAAGTTATAATGTGTCATAAATCCAATGTCTATATTTAGTCCATCATTTTTTGTATCCGATAGATTGATGAAGTGAAGTTCATAGGTTCATCTGTGAAAGGTATTTTGCAAATTGCCATTGAAGATTAGAACCGAGAGACAGTAGAGAGAGTGGTTTTCTTGTGAGAAATGCGCCCCCACAGGTAACTGGGTATTCTTGTCTTTGACAGTTTTTCAGTGTGCATTCGTTCTGGTGTGCAGTTGTTGTTTGGTTTCTCCTACATACGTTCCATCAGGGCATTACATTTCTGGAGGTGCAGGTGTAAGATCCAGGAATATTGATGGTTCTATTGTGGGGTGGTGGGGATGTGTTGGCAGGTTTTACATTTCTTGTCCTGGCACAGTCTGGATCCATTCGGTGTGTTTTGGGCTGTAGGAAGTTTGCTTCTGGTGATGAGATAGGCAAGGTTCAGTGCTTGTTTAAAGGATAGGATAGGTGGTTCTGGGAAGATCTCTTTGAGAATTGGGTCTCCCATACTAGAAGGAGGCCTAATTCTCACTATTAGGAATACCTATGCAAGTGGGGAAAATAATTCATCTCAAGTATTTTGCCTGTATCACTGGATCTATACTTATGAAACTTTCCTCCACTCTTCATGGATGAACACACAGAATTCTAAAATAAAACTATATTGTATTCTCATGACATCAGAAATCCTTTTCCCAGGATCTTTCTTAGCCAGTAGCATTGAGAAGGCTGTGTTGAGCAAATGCTAACACCACCTATCACTTTCCAGTACTGGACTCCTCAACGTGGGTCATAGCACCGAGTCAGCAGCTCTTGATTTGTAAATGGCCTTCAACAGAGAACAAACCTCCATGCTAATGCTGCTAGATCTTCAATAAGGTGCCATGCCATTCATACTAGAGCTAGCAAGAACAAAAGGAAAAAGCACCTCACTGAATTAACTGTATTCCTTTCAGGAAACTTTCAGAACATTATGAAAGACATGGCTTCTACCTGGTCACACCACTCCCTGGTATAACCTTACTAGGCCTGGTCTTTTCATTCCTCATCTGAGAGAAGATCAGGACAAACCAGGCTGCATTGTCACCAGCATGCAGAAATATGTCACCTACAAGTCTCTTTTTCAATCAAAGCAGCTTTTTCATTGCTCTGATCATCCAGTACCTGGAAGAAATAATCATGATTTATGACAAGAAGATGGCTTCTATTTAGTCACTGTAAATCTGAGCTGATGGTAGAAAGACAAACACATTTTATGGATCCTGCTGATTTAAGATCCAGTTCTTCAGAGGCTACTACAGAGACCCATTGATTCAAATGAGTTTCTTGAAGGCACAGGTATCAAGCCTATAGTAATTCCATTATTATTTAGGGCACCTGCCCTCTTATTGTATTTAATGCCACACTAAACTTGTCACTATTCATAGCCACACAGTAGAAGAGTGGCAAGGAACAGCTTCCATCTTTTCCTCCTAGATTAGGATCCTCTACTGTGCTCCATGTGTTTGTCTCCTCCAGGTTAGACTCCAGTATGTTCCCTCTGGTGTTGTCCAATATTACCACTTCAAGGAAAATACAACCCAAACACCATACAAAAGGCACCACAAAATTAGGGATGAATACATAACTCAGGAGCCACTCATACATAGCCAGCTCCCTCTCTGCTTTCACACCAAATATAAAATCATAATTCACCAGGCCCTCTGTGGACCTCTCAGGGACTGACTCACTACCCCATCCCAACCAGCCATCTGTGTTCCAGAGGGGTTCTTCAGCTGCAGAAAGAGAGATGCTCAAACACCGAGCCGAGGTGCTCTGCTCAGTGGAACTCTAGCTCTGGAACTCTTACCAGATCAGAACAAACAAATCTGACCATGCTGAGATTAAAATCTAGAACTCATCATTTCATCACAAACTTTCCACATTAATGGCATCTCTGTGAAGGGCATATTCAGTAGACATGACAATGGAGAAGAAGAATATGAAGAATTAAGTAGAAAGTATAGGATGATGGATGGGTAAGAATCTAAGTTCCCTTTAGGACATTGTTACTTCCACCCAACAGTTGTACTTGGAACTTACTTTCTACAAAGATAGGCAGGCCACGTCCCTTCTCCTATATACTGTGGTCTCTCACTTTTGTATATTCATTTATTAATCTTTACAAAAGACAGAAAAAAATATTTGCTGAACTTATACCTATATCTGTGTGGCCAGATGGATTTGCTATCTGAATGGTTTTCAGCACATAAAATTAAATTTTTGAATGATAAAACTGTGAACCAATGTGAATACAGAATTTGCAAGAGTGTCTCCTGTCATTCAGAAATCACATATGGCTTGAGGAATTCATGGCTTCCTCTACTGCAAGGGAACTTTATGATAAACATTAAAAGACACACTGAGTGACCATTAGTGCTAATCAATCCTGTACCTGATAGCACCAGTCAGGGAAGTTCTGGCTTAGACACCATATAAGAACTTTTGCATATGATATCAATTAATTCAAACACTGTCAGCGTTTTCCTCATCTTTCCAAAAATGTCTCCCTTTCACTATATGCCATATTGTGAGGTCATCAAATGAACTGCCTTTTGTTCTGCTTTATGCCATGCACTGGTATATAAAACCACTAAGTAATAAAGTAGTGAAATGTCTGACACATGCTGAAGACAGACCCAAAACTTGGGTTATTATGCAATTTAACTGAAGTTGTCAAGCGGAAAGGTTAGCAAATAAAAATAATCTTGTGCCATGCAAATGTAGTCACTAACTAAATATTTCACATACTGTTTAGAAACAAAGAGGCAGCTTCCTTTAATGCCTGTAGTGGGCAAGAGCTAATTAGCTTCATAATGTAAAAGAACTCCCAACCATGATTAAAGATGGGCAAATACCTCAACTTGCTGAAACTGAAAAATGAATTCAGTTTGGCAATTCTTCCTCCTGCTCACTCCTCCCACACACACTATTATTAAACATTGTTTTATTAAAACAAGTATCCTAGAGATTCTCACAACATCCAGCAGGTTTTGGCTCTGAATCAACAACATATTTAAGCATATGCTTAAGTCCCACTGAAGCCAAATTCTTTGCTGAATAGAACTAAGCCTATGGTTAAAGGCTGTGCTAGTCCGCTAGCTCTGCTCGTGCAAACGTAGGCTCCAATTCTGTGATTCAAGTCTATACCAGCAATTCCTTATATTCAGAAGCACTTACTTCAGCGCACGTGTAGAGATTCACGAGCATAGAGCTCATTGCAGGATCATGGCCGCAAGCAGTCCAAGCACTCTATCTAAGGGTTCCAATATCATTTTACAATATCTGCTGCTATTTATCAGAGTTAGACCCTCTGAAACAGCTGCCTTCCATGTATATGCTAACAGAATTATTTCTAATATCTGTAATCATATGATACATAAATATTACCAGAAAGGAAGCTACAAACATTTTTGTCCATGTGCAAATGAGTCTCACCTTCAGCGATTCAGCCTCTCTCTACAGAGAATCAGCCAATTCTTTCTAGAGGTGCACTGATATATTGGTCCATATCATATCAGCACTAACAAAAGGAAAGTAGACATTATCAGCAATCCGCCTTTTTTGGCTGATGTGGCCAATAATGTCACTAACAAATGCTGCATGCATGCAGGCAGCCAGGAATACAGCCCAGCAGCTTGGAGAGCAGCATCCAGCCAGTAAGTCTGTTGGGGGAAAAGGGCGTGGGGGAGGGAAATGGTTTGGGGAGCAGACTGAGGCCCCATGGGGAGGGAGGGAGTGGGGCTGGGACAGGAACAGGTGCTGCCCAGATGGGGTGGGGCAGAGCATGGGACAGACCCCTGGGTGGCTCATCTAGGAGATGTGGGGGAGCAGGGTGGGAGGTGGCTCCCACCATTGCGTGCACCCATGGGGGGCATGTGCACAGGGTGAGGGTGGACTGCCCACTGTAGGTTGGGCCAGGGGCTGCACCAGACTATTCCCAGTGGTGGGGTGCTGAGCCAGGGCTGTGCTCAGGCCAGATGGGGCAGGCAGTGGCAGTGCTGGGAGGGGTGGTTACTGGGTGGGCTACAGCCACCCCAAAATTCATCGTAGTGCCCTGTAACCACATCTCCCAACATCTCTTCTACCTGCCCCGCCTCCACCCACTCCAAGCACAGCCCCCCGCTGGGAAGAGGCCAGCACAGTCCCTGGCCCCAGCCCACAGTGGGCAGCCCACCCTTGTCCTGAACACAGGGGTGCATGCAGCAGTGGTAGCTGCCTCCACTCCCTACCTCCTCCATGTCCCTTGGATGAGCCACCTGCAGCTCCATCCTGCACCCCGCCCTGCTCCAGCTGGGCAGTGCCTGCCTCTGCCCCTGCTCCAGCCCCACTCCCTCCCTCATCATGAGGGGGCCTCGACCTGCCCCCCACCCCCACTCCATGTCCCTCCTCCCCACAGACTTACCAGCCAGATGGTACTCCATGCTGCCAGGCTGCATATCAGCAATTGGATTGGTATCAGCCAGTATGGCTGGTTAATAATTGGCCATTGGTACCAGCCAAAAAAAACCTTTATTGGTTCATCCCTAATTCTTTTGCTACCATATTTGTTGTATATTTTCCCTTTGTTTTTATACCAGCTACCTCTCCTAAAAACATCTCCTCTCCCAGAGAGATTCAAACCATCACTTGTTTCTTCAAGTCTACATCCTGATCATAACAACTAAATTCACCTAATTGAGGAACAGAGAGCAGGTAGTGACATAACTGACCATAACTAACCAACACAGCTCAGATATCAAACATCACTATTCCCAATCTACAGAGATGTTTGATTATCAAATGCATTTAAAAGAATTGTAGTCTACTCATCATTTTACTCTACCCATTATGCTTTAAACACTTACAGTCAACTAAGAACCATCGCCTCCATGTTTGCTTGCTTTACGAACGCCCACTCCAAGTCAACATGTAAAGAGATATTTTGTAGATAATCAAGTACAAAACCTAGCAGTTAGAAATGTTGTTATAGAAGTTACTAAGCACTTCAGAAATTTTTTTTACAATATGGAGTATTGTCCAACTTTTTCTTACAACAACAATTGTGACCAAGCATCCAGGCTCTGAAACACAGTGGACATTTAGCCCTTGCTAAACATCTGCTGTTCCATGGACCCCAAACCATTTTTAAATTTTGATATGTTTAACAATAAATGTAGTATCCATGAAATCCACCATCAGGAGCCGGCTGTCCATCCATTAGACCAGTAGTTCTCAACCAAGGTGTCACAACACCCTGGGGTGCCTTGGGAGCCTTTCAAGGGTGCTGTATGGTGCTAGACAATGTTAGCACTGTCACCGATTTGTGACTTTTGTCCTCTTTGCTGCACTGAGGGACCCTAGTTTCCCTGTACCACTCTGATCTTGGTTCCTTCTTCCCATACTTTCTTCTGTGCCTTAATCTCACATCCTGTCCATATATCTCCCTCTTCTTCTGCTCCAGAAACCACTGCTCAAATCCTGTTCATATCAAAGGCTGTTAGTGCCACCCCATGCCAGCGAAAATCTTGTCAGACAGATACCCATAGTATTCAAAAATGGATGGGCAGGGGTGAGAGGGGAGAGAATGAGGGAAAGAAAGCAAAGAAAGCACCTTGGTATGAGGCTCCCAGTGCACTGTGAGCCTGATTTGTGTCATTTTTCTAGGACCTGGTCAATGAAGTAAATGAAAAATCCCTTTAACATTAACAAAGCAAGATTGGGCCAGATCCTGCATTTGACATATTATGGACCAACTCGAGCACTTGCATACAGCACCAGTGACTTCAGCAGGTCTCCACATCATACAGGAATCAACCCACATGAAATCAGTTGTAGGATTGAAGCCTTGATTTATAGATGCATCCTACAGTATGTCTCCTCTTGTAAGAGTATATATTGCTTGTGTTATACAAGATACATAACAACAGGGCAAAGGCCTGTGTTTCTAGTAAAAGCTTTGCAATCAAGTATTTTCTAAATCCTTCTTGCAAGTGAAGAATGCATGCAACAACCCCCAGAAAAGGTGTGTGCAGTGCCACCACAGGTAAGATAGCTTTGGTACTAGTTCTAAAAGACAAATATTTTGCTTTTTGAAAATAATAGATCTTACAGGAAATTTCAAGTGAAAACACCATGAGTTTGGAAAAGGTTTGCAGAACTGCCCAAGTGCACTGTATGGCAGATGGATGGAGCCTGGGCAAAAATGGATGGGGCGGCCAACCCTTGCCTTGCACCATAAATATATTTTTCCAAGTAAAATGGTCCAAGCAAGGAAATACATGCTTAGAACTTTTCAGAAAACCCTTGTGTACCTACATTCTATTGGAGAAATCATTTAAGAAACAACCAGTCATTCTCACCTAAAGACATTGTGTGAGTTGGCACGTATCTATGGCACACTGCTGTGCCATGGACAGCTACCAGAGCTTGTCCAAGTACCAGAAGCAGAACTGATGTAGTGTAGCTCTTCTCCTGAGCTAATATACCTTTGCCTGTCAGACAAATTAATGAGTTCAGGTGGGTGCTGTTGTTAGCACTTTACTGCTTCTGTTATCTGAGCTTGCTCACTCAGAGTTAGCTTGCATATTCTCTGCACAGCATAGCACTATGCTAGGCACATATACCCTGTTGTAATATCCAGTCAGTGTCAGATGGTATTGTCAGTATGGGTGCTAGTTAACCAAAGCATCAGTCTTCTAGTGGGACCCGCAGCACAGCCCCTTATATCTGTGGAAGTCCCACTAATATGGATGTGTGTTGTTGGGCATAGGAAGTCCCACTGACAGATGTGACGGAAGCCAGCTTACAGGTATCCAGGTTGTAGCCGTACTGGTCTAGAGGCAAAAGGAATCAAAACTCATGGAAGAGATGATATCTTTTATTAGGCCAACTAGATATTTGCAAATTACTTTATTTATTTGCAAGCTTTGGGGCGCACACACCCTTCGTCAGGCATAGGAGAGAGCAGATATTGTAAAAGTTCTCCTAGGTAGAACTGAAAATTCATGTTTCACAGGAGAGCTGAAGGTGTGGGTAAAAGCTCCTGTTTGGTATAGTTCATTTTGTTCAGGTTAGGCACAGAGAAAGGTTGAAAAATTCTTTTTACCTTGAAGTTGTCTGGCAGCAAGCAGGATGTTGAAGTATATTTCTTTCAGGTTATGATGTTTCGTATTTCACAGAAGAGTGGAAAGATGGAAAGCTATTCTGGGCAGGAATTTCTTTTATGGTGAAGTATCTGTGAGTCTCTGTGCTCCGTGAGATGCAAATTTGCTCCAATAGCAGGAGCCTGGTGTTAGCATACCAGGTGGTAAAATGCTTCCTTCTTGTAAAATATCAAACAACCCCCCCCCCCCCCCCCCGCCCGCAACATTTCTGGTAAAATGCTTCCTAGTAAAAAGCCAGCTTTATGCATTTATAAAACTTTTGCCAGTTTTCTCCCTTTCTCTAGATAAGCAAGTACTGAGGCTTTGGAGAGCTTTCTGCACTATCCATTTCTTGCACTGGATACAGGCTGCGTGCCTCACTTGGAGACAAAGCCACACCTGCATTAATAATACTCAAATTCTCATGCTTTAGTACAGGGGTGGCTGCCAACCTCTAGCATAGGCATCCTCTGTGTGGGACATATGGCAGATTAAGGAGGGAGCAGCAGTTAAGTCAGGGAGCAGAAAACAAAGCAGCAAATTAAACAGTGAAGCATAGGGAAGGAAGCAGAAAGCAGAGCAGCAGAGCAGGCAAGGAGCATAGGGCTGGGAATAGAAAGCAGAGCAATGGATTAGGAAGGGGAAGTGAATCAGAATGGCATTTGGGGAAGGTGCAAGGTTAATTTGTGGCACACCTGCCAACCCTGTTGCCCCTATTGCTTTACTAGCATTTTATCTTAATTGTACCAAGACCGAATTGGTATATGTACATTTGCCCTTGCAGTATTTACCTCACCACAAAGTAATATTATATGCACTGCAGTAATATTTACAGGCCCTAGTTACATCCCAAGATCCCATTGTGTTAGGCATTGTACAACCACAGTCACAACCCCAGAAAGCTTACAAGTCAGTCCCAGAGACCCTGCAAACCTTAACCTCACGTCACTCCTTTAACCCTCCACGTTAGTAAGACTACTTCCATAATCAGGGATTACTCCAATTCACCAAAGCAAGTGTTGGCAGAGTATCCTGGATAATTCTGCCACAAAGGGAGGCCCAAAGTCTGTATACAAATCTGCTTGTGAAATACCTGAATTAAATCAGTTATATTAAATAAGTACAAGGGAAAATGCCTCATAGAAAAAGCAGCTCAGAGATAAATGAGAAAAGTGCTGATTCATTTTTATTTTTATCAGAATTATTTTTTTTAATCTCAGATTTGCAAAATGTGGAACCAAGCCTCCCCTTCTTTAACTCACATTAAGTTTTTGCTGTTGACTTCAGTATAGGTGGGACCTAGCTGTTATGGTTTTGAACAAGTAATTGCTTTATAATATCAGTTTGCATTAAATGTGCCATTTGTAAAATAAACTTTGATGTGACAAGGTGCTACTGGTAATTCTCACCACACTAGAGCCATGTTCCCTCCTTCTATTCCTATAATTATAGTAGGCCCATTTACTCTCCTAAAAGATTGGGAGGCGGCCTCTGCATAAATAAGAATCAGGCCCCAAATCTTTTATTTTGACTCCGATACAATGTTTTATCAACAATACCTGAAATGTGACCTCTGTATACGAGTCCCCTATTTGAGGAGATTTTAGATGAGTATGCAGTAGCTATGTCAGCTGCTAGCTGGCGATCTTCTTTTGACACCCTTTCCCAAGTGTATTGCATAGATAAACATACTCTATTTGAACAAGACCAATGACAGCAAAATTGCTTGCTTGTCTCTAAAAAGACTCTAATAATGTGCATCAAGGGAGAGACCCATGGTCTGACAGACTCCCCCCATCCACCCCCTCCAGTGTAAAACATAAAAATCCACTTCAATAGCAAGGAGAAAAGCAGTTAAAAGTGTATCCCCAGCTAATTACATCCAAAAGAGTAATAATAAAATTAACTATTAAACTTTAGAACTTCCTCTTAAATGTTTTAAGCATTTGGCAACCATGGTGTAGTTAAATTATACACTGAACCACGCACTGGATTGCTTTGGAGTGAGGTACAGTAAGTGTTGCCAAGAAATAACTGGATTTTATTATAAGCATGTTTATTTCAAAACAGATCTTAGATCTTAACTGGTTAGCTTTATTCTCACATTTTTAAAGACATTGCTTAATTTTAAATGAACTGTCCTTCATCTGCAATAAGAAAATACTGCAGGTTGGTGGCAACCCTGCAAAGTACCAGCATTTGCTGCAGCGTGTTTACAAAACCAGAAATTAAGATATGAAGATAGCCTGCTGGTTCCTCACATAATGCAGGAGAGGCTGGAGAACATACTGGTGCTATTAACAACAGCAGTTCAATTCTTGGCACAAACACTGAGGCTAGTTTCAAAACTCTAGTGGCTGTCAAGATGCTAGATTATGGACTGCATTGTAGTCCAGAGCTGTGGGGGAAACCTGCTTTGATATCACTGGTAAACAGCAATCAAAGGCCAAGAGCAAGGGATGGAATGAAAAATGTAGGAAGAGAGAAATACATGAGGAATGTTCTGCCCTTTTCAATCAGCTACTTTAAACATTTATTTGATGTTTCATATTAAAAGATGATTTAATTTGAATAGAGGAGCATTGGAAAGAGGGCTCCTTATAGCATGTAACATAGACATTAAAGCCTGAGAGCAATAATTAGGGATAGAATCATAGAAGATTAGGGTTGGAAAAGACCACAGGAGATCATCTAATCCAACCCCCTGCTCAATGCAGGACCATACCCAAATAGATAATTCCAGGCGAAGCTTTGTCTAGCCAAGTATTAAAAACTTCCAAGGATGGAGATACCACCACAGAAGATGGTATAGAGTGCACCCTCAGCAAGTTTGCAGGTGACACCAAGCTGGGGGGAGTAGTAGATACACTGGAGGGTAGGGCTAGGATTCAGAGTGACCTTGACAAATTGGAGGATTGGGCCAAAAGAAATTTCATGAGGTTCAACAAGGACAAGGGCAAAATCCTGCACTTAGGATGGAACAATCCCATGCCCTGGTACAGGCTGGGGGCTGAGTGGCTGGGCAGCACCTCTGCAGAAAAGGACCTAGAGGTTACAGCGGACAATTAGCTGAATATGAGCCAGTAGTGTGCCCTTGCTGCCAAAAAAGTTAATGGCATACTGGGCTGCATTGGTAGGCGTGTTGCTGGGAGTCAAGGTAAGTGATTATTTCCCTCTATTCAGCACTGGTGAGGCCACATCTGGAGTAGTGTGTTCAGTTTTGTGCCCCCCACTACAGAAAGGATGTGGACAACTTGGAAAGAGCCCAGCAGAAGGCGACAAAAATGGTGAGAGGGCTGGGAGACATGACTTCTAAGGAAAGTCTGAGGGAACTGGGCTTATTTAGTCTAGAGAAGAGGAGACTGAAAGAGGGTTTAATATCTACTTAAGTCACAGCAAATGAAGGGGATTTTTGTGGGCCACTCAGGGTGCACCGAGCCAATTTTGCAGTCTTTTTGCAGCAAGCCTGCACTTTGCCACTGATTAGTCAAGGTGGCTCCACCCCTCACTGTAGATTGGCTGAAAGGACCATCCATTGATTGGGAGAGAGAAGCAGGGCCACAAAATGGGCAGCCCTCTCAGCCAATCAGCAGCGAGGGTCAGGGGCAGCTGCCATCTTGGCTGCTCCCTTTCACATCAATGGCTCTCCTCTCTGCCCCCCATTCCTCCCCGCACCACCATGGGCTGCGAGGCTGGACCACAGCAGCCATGTGGCTGCTGGCTCCCACTGGGGAGCCAGCATTTTATTTTGAGGGGGAGGCATGGATTTGGGGAATAATGCCCAATTTTATGGTTTTCATAAAATCCATGGAATTACAAATTAAGTAAGTCCCTAGCAATAATTCATCCTGATAGGCAAGGATGGATCACCCCCATCACAGGGTAAAGGGTTTGCCTACCACACTCCAAAACAGGTTCTTCTCCATTCCCCTGACCCCATAAGTCCCAAAGTGACCTAATGAAGGCAACTGCATCTTCAAAAGGCCCAGCCTTTCCACTCCAGCACTGGGATATGCCATCCTGGATCCACTGGAGCTGCATCACCCAGACCCCCCTCAGCTGGAAATGATCCTATCTCCCCATAACAGTGCTCCCCCATTATATAGTCCCAGACTTTGCTTCCTGATTAGAGGGAAATGTACCCCCACACAACCCCCTTAGTCCCACCCTGAACTGCCAGTGTTACTGCAGCCCTAAGGCTCTATTACACACAGGCATTTTTGGTGTCCATAAGAGACTCTCTGTAGTCTGATCAGAAGCTCCTCTCACATCAGCCTCTAGTGCCAGACTGCCAGGACCTGGGCTTATACACACACACACACACACACACACACACACACACACACACACACACACACCCCTCAGCCCCTCCCCTTACTGGTCAGGTCACTCCCCTGATTGCTGCCTGAGCTCTCTCAGCAGTCTTTCCTTCTCTTAAAGTAACAGGCACTCTAAGCACCCTGTTACACAACTATCCAGCCACTGGTAATTCACTTAAGTGGAGGAAACAAAGGCAGAACCACTGCAGTATAAGACAGAGGTTCTGCCCTTCCCCTACATAAAGCAACAATGAACTATTGAAGTGCCCTTCTTCCTCAAAATCCTTCTCAAAAGTCTCCCCTTCTCAGCAGCTTTACATCACTGGTCTCCATTCTAGTGTGTTGCAAATATTGAATACAAACCAAAATAGAACTAATCAAAATGAATTTGAAACAGAAAAATTAAATGTTCTGACCTCTGTAGGCAGACCATCCTCTCTCTGATTTTCTATGGTCTTCTTCTTTCACTCTTTCTTCTATTGCTACTGCCCTTGATGCTATCAGTCTGTTATAGATGGGGGAACATCATAGGCGGTGGAAAGCTGAGGCTAAGGGGGCTTAGCCCCCCAAATGCAAGCCCCAGGTGTGGACTGGGGGCAGCTACAGCAGGGGGTAGGGGTGCACACAGACAGAGACAAGCAGCCAAAGCCTGCAGGTGGCCAGAAACTCAGCCTGGCCCGGCAATGTGCCCAGCTGAGCAGGTAAATGTGTGCACAGGAAGGGGTGAGGGGGACAGAAGGAGTGTGGGGGAGCAGATTGAAGCCCCCATGAGGGGGGGGATGAATGGGGCCCTGGAGTGGGTTGTGGGATGCTTGCTGCCCAGGCAGCTCATCCAGGGGCACAGGGGAGGTGGGGTTCCTGCCACTGCCCGCACCCCCAAGGCAGACAGGCACAGGGGATACAATCTGTGTTGTGTGCTTGGCAGAGGCAGCTGCTGCTATGGGTTGCACTCCACACCCCTCTGCCAGTGCGGCAGCTGCACAATACCACATGCCTCTCACTGCCAGGCAGGTGGCTTAGCCAGCACACAGGAGGCATGTGGCATCACGTGGCTTCCAGGACACCAGCAGCGGGGTATGGAACACAGCTCTCAGCAGCAGCCACCTCTGCCCCCAACACAGATCATGGGGGAACATGAATCTGGGGCACAGGGGGGCTCCCACTGCTGCCAGCACCTACAGGGCAGGCACAGAGGGCATGTTCCCCCATGATCTGTGTGGGGGAACATGAATCCTATGCACATCACTGATTCTATATAGGTAATAACCGCCAAGGACTATCAGGCCTGATTTAGCTGAAGTACTCAATCTGTCTCTACATGAGATAAGGTGATGTCCTGATGCAAGCATTTGTGCGAAGACTGCAAACCATGTTTAGGCCCATGTCACCCAGACTGCATAACAGGGGGTGCTTATACATGCAATGCCATTACCACGTACCCATGATGAAAATGTCATTTTGTTTGGCTTAATGGCATCACCTTGTACACATGCAAGAGTTTGGTGTATTTAGAATGAGTTTGTATCATTACAAACTAAACTACATCTCGATGCAAATTGCAATGATGCATGTCAGCTTGCCCCCTGGCCATGGGAGAAGGCGGCAAGCAAGGCTCTGAAGAAAAAAAAGATCAGGCCCCTTGCCACTTCTGCCTTCAGCAGGCTCCTGCAGCCGGCAGGATGCCTGGGGCCACCCAGGAATGGGCTGGCTTGCCCCTGGGGCAATGCAGAAAGGTGGTAGGAGGGCAGCTGTGTTTGCTGGCACTGGGAGAATGTAGTGGAGATGATGCACAGGACACTAGAAGCCTGGGCAGGCTGCTAGCTGGCCAGGTGCTGCCCCAGCTCAGAGGCACCTGATCCAATGCTTCCTCAAGCCTGCCTGGGCTTCCAGCTCCCCATACACCATCCCCACTGCCTTCTCCAGCCACCAGCACACCCAGCCATCTTCCTGTTGCTTTCCCATGCTGCCTGCAGATGAGCTGCCTGTCGGGGTGAGCTGCCTGTGGAAGAGCAGCCCCTGAGTTGCGAGGAACCCCAGTCCTTCCCTCCATGGCGGCGGCATCCCCTGGGGCTGCCCAGGCAGACTGCTAGTGAGCTGGGTGCTGCCCCATCTTGCAGGCAGCACCTGGCCTGATCCAACTCTTCCCTGAGCCTGCCCACTGTAAGCCTGCCAGGTGCTACTCCCCAGGCAGGCTTGGGGAACAGTTGGATCAGGCCAGGTGCTGCCTCTGAGCTAGGGCAGCAGCTGGCCCACTAGCAGCCTGCCTGGATGGCCCCAGGGGGCACTGCTGCTTTGGAGGGAAGGACCAGGGGCCCCCACAGCTCCAGGGCCACTCAGCCCACTGGCAGGCTGGCCCCCGGCCACAGGCAGGCGCTGACTCTAAACAA